>NC_080167.1:45626836-45974852 GCF_950295315.1 Erinaceus europaeus | reverse complement strand
AAAAGGAGACAACAAGCCCATAGGTGCCACGCCAGAACAGATGTTTCCAGAACTCCCAGGTTTGAGATCCCATCTCCTCACCCCAGACAGCACTTGATTTAGCTGGGAGGCCTGCCATGGAGTGACCCAATTGTAACCTACTAGCTGGAGGGTCCTAAATTCATTTGTTTTAAGTCACTTGAGCTCTGTTAGAGCAGCACTAGAAGGGAAGTCCAACTCCATATCAGCACTGGCCTGACGGAGTCACGGTTTGCTGCTGGGGTCTGTGCTGTAGGGAGCGTGATCAATGAACCGAGCTCCATGGACTCATGACTAATTTTCACGGAGGTGATGGGATTCCAATTGCCTGAAGTTCTAGTTTCCATTAAAAGCAAAGAAATTGCTCCTTGTGCTTATTTGCAAGTGTCTTAAATACTTCTCCTGAAAGGACTAATTAAATCCATACCTATTCAAACTCCAATGAATGGCAAGGCGGTTACAGTTAATAATCTTGTGCTGCAACCTTGAATATGCTGATAAATCTATTTTTAACAAATATTTATTGATTAATGAGAGAGAAAGAGATTAAGAGAGAATACCAGAACATCACTCTGGCTCATGTGGTGCCAGGGATCAAACTCTGGACCTCAAGCTTGCAAGGCCTGTGCTCTACCTCTGTGCCAACTCCCTGGCCACCAGAGGGTAACACTAAAATGTCCTCTCTATAAGATGCAGAGACCAAAAAGGAAAAACTGGAGGTGATGGGTGTGCTAGTTAACTGGATGTAGCGATTACTTCACTGTGTGTCTTGTCCACACGTCAATCGTCATTACATTGTCCACCTTGCAGATGTACCAGGTTTAATGGTCAGCTATCAAAGCCGGAGAAAGAACTAGATGAAGAAATAAGACATTTGATCTATTTCTTATAAATGCAGTAATCACTTCTTGTGACAGACAAGGACTGACCCATCCTGAGATAAGTCTGTTTTACATCAGTGGGGATGTTTCACACACACACAGTGGCTGTGTGTTCTGTGAATGCTTCCTTCTACCAAGCAATGGAAAGCAAAGAAAAAATGTGTATGTCCCTGCTGGCAGCCACTTACATTTCAAAAGGAGCCCCCCCCCCCCCGCAGGGCCACTGGAAGGACTCCAGGGAGAGGATCTGTATGCAGGAATGGTTGGGGGATACCATGGGGACGGTCAGGAAAGTCTTCACTGAGAGACAGAGGTTCTAGCCAGAATGGTGCCCTGTGAGTGCCCCTTGCATGAGGCTTGTCAGCACATTAAGGAGAGAGTGGCCAGGACTGAGTCAGGCAAGAGAGGGACCAGGCGCCCAGAGAAGTGGCAGGTGCCACATGCATTTTGTGAGGATCACTATGCACCATTTGCAGTATGGGTTGCAGTGGGGCCAATGAACATGGCCCTGGGGGAGCAGCCTCCCACCCCAGAAACTAAGGTGTGTCCAACATGACTTCCCTGGGCAGACTTCACCAACAACTCATCAACATGTACTGGAGCCCCACCTCCCCAGAAACGCACCACACTAGAGAAAGGTAGAGACAGGTTGGGGGGTATGGATTGACCTGTCAGTGCCCATGTCCATGTCTGCTCCTCACAGAGATCTTTGATCCATACTCCCAGAGGGATAAAGAATGGGGAAACTACCAATGGAGGGGATGATATGCCACTCTGGTGGTAGGAATTGTATGAATTGTGCCTCTCTTATCCCAAAATCTTGTCGATCATTATTAAATCACTAATAATAATTTTAAAAGAAGTTGAAAAGTAAGAAAGCACAAAGCAGCACTTGGATTTGGGTCTGGTGTCTGGTGTATTGCATCAAAGTAAAAGATTCTGGGGTGGCGTAGGGGGAGTTCAGGTCCTGGAACAGGATGACAGAGGACCTAGTGAGGGTTACATTGTTATATGGAAAACTGAGAAATGTGATGCATGTACAAACTGTTGTATTTACTGTCAACTGTAAAACATTAATCTCCATATAAAGAAATTAAAAAAAAAAGAAAACTGAGAAACATTAAACATGTGTAAACTACTGTATTTTACTGTTGACTATAAACCACTAATTCCCTCAATAAAGAAAAAAAGTGAAAAATGATAGATAAATAAAACTATTTTAAAAAGAAAAAAAGAAACTAAAGCATGTTTACACACACATGCACACAGAGAAGGGATCATACTAGTAACATCTCCTTCAGGGGCAGAAAAGGGCTGGTTCTCTTGCAGCTTGCTGGATGGGTGGCATTTCCCTGCCCTCTACAAATGCACACCCACATGTAAATCTCTCCTTGGCACCACAGACACATGGCAGAGCAGCACTCACCATCTTCTCTTTTGATCATCATCAGCCAGGCAACCGGAAGAAAGAAGTGAGCCACCCGGTGCATCTTCCTCTGCTGGCTTTTGCTCTTCAGGCTGTGGCAGGATTTTCAGAGCCAAAGCAGCAGATTTTAGCAAGAGCTGCCCCATGCTCCCCTCCAGCCCACCCAACCTGTCTACACAGAGACCCCCCAAAGTCACAACAGTATCTGGTGACAACCAGATTTGCACAAAACCTGTCTGCTTCTCCATTTATCTTTGATGATTACATGTGTCAAAGATTCAAAGGGTTCTCTGCCAAGGGCATTTCCTTCTGAGTTACTGTGAAATTCAGACCTGGGCTCCAACATAAACTGAGTTTTGTTTAGCTGTTGATGGAAAAAAAAATTCATGAACTTCAGGTCAAGAGGCAGCTCAGCTGGCCTCAGAGGAAGACAGCCCGGATGTTGGAAATGATGATGAAGATGAAAGTAGAGAGTGGTACAGGCTCGTTTGTCTCAAGACAGAACCTGGTCACAGACACCTGGGGCTGTGAAGAAATGAGAAGGGTCCTCTGGAAGGACATTGTTTCCTCCTTTCTGAGTAGCGCAAATAGAGAGAAGGAAAGAATGCTAGAAGTTACGTAAGTCCAGGGGTCTCCTTGGTTGTCTGGCCTTGGCTCTGTTCTGACCCAGCAAGACTCCACTATCCAACAGTTCTTATAGCTTTCAACACTTACTAGTGTTCTTCTCAAGGAGAAACAGGGAAGGGGAGGGAAGAAAAGGCAAGAGAAGGGAAGGGAAGGGAAGGGAAGGGAAGGGAAGGGAAGGGAAGGGAAAGGAAGGGGAAAGAAAAACTCTTTTAACATAGGTTTTCTTGCTTAAAGGATCCCCCCCAAACACCCTTTCTGAGCTACACTTTTTCTATTTTCTAGTGGAAAGTATAACCACAGCTTACCGTGTTTTCTTTCCTGTGTTTGAAACCACATGTGTTTTAGTGAAAACATGAAGGTGAATGCTGAGGTGGAAGGTTCTGAACAGCCTGGCACCCAGCACTGGTGATGGAAAAATCAGCCTGTAGTTGACTCTAGTAAGCTGAGTGTGTGATTCTAAGTCAGCCCATCTCAGCTGAAGGCATCCACATACAAAAACTTGTCAGGCTACTTGGACTTTATAGATTTTTCTGAAAAGTGTATTATCTCATTTGCTTTTTTTTTTTTTTTAATAAACACCAGAGTTATCGTTGGAGCTCAGTGCTAGCACTATAATTTACTGCTTACGGCTGCCATTTTTTAATTTCTATATTTTATTTTTATAGGACAGAGAAAAGTTGAAAGAGAAAGGGAGAAAGAGAGAGACTTGCAGACCTGCTTCACAGCTCTCAAAAGTGGCCCCCTGCAGGTGGGGAGCAGAGACTCAAATCAAGATCCTTGCACATAGTACATATTCCATCTTCGATCAACGGAGTGCACCACCTCCCAGCCTCATCCCTCAGACTTTTTTTTTCTCTGACTGGGAAACTGAGGGCCAGAGAGAGAAGATGAATGTTTCCACATACACATAGCTTGCCATCAGAATTCTGGGGCTCTTTAGTCCTGCACATTCCTCCCAGCCACAACACTGCCTCTGTCCTCAATGTTACAGCTGAAATGAGAATAAGGAGGCAGAAAATGGAGCAAAGAGATGTTGGGGCAGGGCTGGAAAATGGAGCACCTAGTAGAGATCTCACATTATCATTCTAGAGGACCTGGGTTCACGAAGTCCCCAGTCTCCACCTGCAAAAGTGAGCAGGGTTAGCTTCATAAGCAGTAAGGCAGGCTGCAGGCATCTCTTCCCTATTTCCCTGTGTTTCTCTAAAAAAGAAGACTACCAGAGTGGTGGGATTACTGTGCAAGCACTGAGCCCCTGTGATATAACTGGTGGTAATAGATAAATAAATACATAAATAGATAGATAGATAGATAAATAAGGGGGAAGAAAGAAAGAAAGAAAGAAAGAAGAAAGAGAGAGAGAGAAGTGTTAGAGGAAACAATAAAAAAAGAGAGGATGGGAGGCCAGGCGTTAGCTCAGTGGGTTAAGCACACATGGTGTGAAGCACAAGAACCATCATAAGGATCCCAGTTCAAGCCCCCAACTTCCCACATGCAAGAGGGTTGATCCACAAGAGGTGAGGCAAGTCTGCAGGTGTCTATCTGTCTCTCCCCCCTCTGTCTTCCCCTCCTCTCTCAATTTCTCTCTGTCCTATCCAACAACAGCTATAACAACAATAACAATGAAAACAACAAGTGCAACAACAAAGGCAAAAAAAAATGGGGAAAAAAAGGCCTCCAGGAGCAGTGGATTTATGGTGCAGGCACAAAGCCCCAGCAATAACCCTGGATGCAAAAGAAAGAAAGGAAGGAAGGAAGGAAGGAAGGAAGGAAGGAAGGAAGGAAGGAAGGAAGGAAGAGGATGCTTAAGTAAGTGGATGAATGGCTTAAAACGTTATCTTCTGAAGCTGTGTCAATCCATGAGATGAGTAGTGTAGCCGAGTGCAACGGAGTGACTTGGAAAGCACAGTCTAAGCCACACTCCAAGTGTTTCATTCTCCTAAATCTTCCCAGGATGGCTCCATGAAGACTCCTCTTTAATTGCTGCCAGTGAAATATGCCCCAGATGATTCCTTATGGTTTTTAGATTCATTTTTATTTCTAGTTTATGGCCATTACTTCAAGATCCTTCAACCTGATAGCCGCTTCCTCCAAAAACACATGACTGCCAGCTGCACTATAAGCATTTTTTTTCAAGATTTATTTATTAGAAAAGAAGGGAAGATGAGGTGGGTGAGGACACCACAGCACTATTCCACCATCCATGGAGTTCCCCCTGGGCTAACCACAGAGCTCCTATAGAATGAATGCCAGGGCTCAAACCCAAGGCCTCACATATGGTGTGTGCTCTGCTGTGTGAGCCATATTCTGACCACACATTTTGTGTGAAAGAGATCCATGCTCCACTCTGGAATATGTGGCACCTGGGATTTAGTCCCAGGGGACTCCCCCACCCCCACCCCCCACCACCATGCACTGAGCTACCTCCCAGCTGCTCATGGAGCATTCTTGATGGCATTCCACTTATACATGAGAAGAAGCTACCTTTCAACCAAGCTGGGAAATCTCCTTTGTTTCTCCATTGCCACCAGGGTTATTGCTCGGGCTTGGTGCAGGTATGACAAATCCACTGCTCCCGTGGCTTTTTATTTATTTGTTTTGATAGAATGTTGCTGAGGAGTTATTCTGATACAGTCTCCGCCCCCAGGTTTTACTACGACCCGCGAAATCCTAGCACTGCCCCCTTCAATCAATCCTGGCCCTACACGTCACCCCTGGTTGTCGCCCAATAAAAAGCCCCCTCACCCCCCCCCTCTCTCTGGGCTCTCAGCTCTCCCTCTCTGAGATCTCGCCCCCTGCTCTCCCCCCCCTGTGGTCAGGTAGTGGGGACGGCCATTGCCGGCTGGCCCCACGTGGTCTGAACCAAACCCCCCCATACTATAATAAAGATTTGTGTACCCCTTTGCTCTGGACGTCCACTCTCTTCTCCGCGGTGCAGCCCGACACCAGACTGCCACAACAACAATAGAACTAGAGATAAAGGGACCAGGCGGTGGTGCACCTGGTTAAGTGCACACATGACGATGTGCAAGGACCCAGGCTCAAGACCCTGGTCTTCACCTGCAGGGGGAAATCTTCATGAGTGGTGAAACAGGAATGCAGGTATCTCTCTCTGCCTCTCTCCCTCTCTATCTCCCACTCCCTTCTCAATTTCTCTCTGTCTCTATGCAACAACAAATAATAAAAGAAAAGAAACAGAAAAAAAAAAGAGAGAGGGAAAGGAGATGTAGAGAAATAAAAACACCTGAAGCACTGATTAACCACTCAGAAAGCCCCCGCCCTTTATAAGTAGAAACTGGAGGTTGAACTTGGATCCTTGTACATGGTTATATGTGGATGCTGCTAGGTGCACCACTGTCTGACCCCCAAGTCTACTTTTGAAAACATTTTGCACAAGTTTCCCACTGAATGCAAGGTGAAGCTCAAACTCTTCTTTGCCGAACCTGTGCCTTTCTCAATATTTTACCCCATCTGCCAGGACAAGGCACAGTGGTGGGGAGCCATGTGGGAGTAGAGAGAGATCCCAGAGAACAGATGTGGCCCATGGGAGTCAGTTCCTTTGTTACTGCCCAGAGAAGGAGTGAGGACCATGAAACCATCAGGAGGGGAGCTGAGAATCTGAGCAGTGGGTTCTGAACAGGCTGGAGACCCCCATCTAGCTAAGTCCTGTGTTTGTCACATGAGGGGAAAAAATGCAGGGGTGATGGGTGTCGTGAATGAGGCCACTGTGTCCTGCTTATTGATTATCACAGAGACAGAGAAGGAGAAGAAATCCTTCTGGAAGAGACCTCACCCTCCATTTCTCACAAGCCTTCTGCTTCCTAGACCCCAAAGGGCTGATGTGGGTGTCACAGGATGGGCTTTAGAAGAACCAGAAGGCTTTATAGCCTTTGTACCTGACCTCTCTAGTTGGCTGATCCAAGCAGAGGAGACAGAATGTCCATGGAAGAATCTAGAGAGAGGGAGTCACCACCTCCTTGATCATGTGGTCAAAGATCACCAGTGCCACACCTGAACACTTCCTTCCAGTCCCTCCATTCTCACCCCCATGGGGCCACCTCCAGGGACAGCAACTCAGAGAGGGCTGCCCATGCCATCATTGCAAGCTGCTAACTCCCAGCTCCTTTGTGTCCACAGATGGAGAAAGTACCACTGAAACTTGGTGCTGAGGGTCCAGCATGGGGGGGGTGACAGTGCAAAGTGGTGTGGTATTCCTACCACACACATCCTCAGTGCCCAGAGCACACAGTTCTCACTCTGATACTGCCACACAGCCCCTCAAAGTTGTACAAATCTGTGTGGGAAGAATTCCACTGTCTCTACATCCCCCCAACCCCTCCAGGACACATAATGGGCTTACTATGTCCAGGGAGTCACAAAGGAGATTGTGGAATTATTGGCATTTTCTTTCATAGCTAAGGAATGAGGAGAAAGTTTTAGGTTGGGAGCTGTGAAAGAAGTCTGCATTAAATCAGAATGAAACTGGAAAGAAAAGATAGATAGTATGCAAAATAGATGAATAAATAAATAAATGTTCAGAGAGGGCTGTGTAAACAAAGGCATACACAACTGTTTTAATCTATATATTGCTAAGTGCTTTGAACTCCAGGAGACCAAGTACCCATGTTAAGATGTTAAGCAGACTTGTTGTAGAGTCTCTGGCTCTGGTTCTTTCTAGATGGACAGGACAAATGGAAGCTTGTGACAACGTCCCAGCAGCTAGAATGTGCCCTGCCCAGTGGTGCCATCCACACTTTTTCTAAGTCCTGAAGTGTGTATGTCTCTTCAACTTCACCTGCTAGTTCAGGTCACATGACAGAAAGGTTCTCAATGAATATTAGAGAGAAACTTTGCTAGTGTGGTTAAGCTTTAGTTCTTATTTCTTTAGTCCCACAAACCTATAATTGCTCAATTTTATCCACTGGCAATCCAGTGCTGACTGTATAAGCATAACTGAAGTGTTTTCCTACTTATGAGAAGCACAGGACCAGTTAGTAGAAAGAGCCATGGTCTTACTGTACATTGGAAACTGCTGGAAATAAGCCCCATATGAAGGTAAAGCAACTAAGCTATTCTATGGTGTTGCAGGAAATATTCAGTGTCAGTCCTCACCAATGAGTCCTGGAACCCCACCTCCCTGGAGCCCTACCCCACTAGGGAAAGGTAGAGACAGGCTGGGGGTATAGATTGACCTGTCAATGCTCATGTCCAGTGGTGAAGTATTACAGAAGCCAGACCTCTGACCTTCTGCTCCCCATAGAGATCTTTGGTCCATACTTCCATAGGGATAAAAAAATGGGGAAGCTTCCAGTGGAGGGGATGGGATATGACACTCCAATGGTAAGAGCTGTGTGAATTGTTCCCCTCTTATCCCACAATCTTGTTTATCAGTATTAGATCACTAATAATAATTTCAAAAAGAGTAGGCGGGGAGAAAGAGAGAGAATCTGAAAAATAAGACAACACAAAGCAGAACTTGGACTGGGTTTGGTGTATTGCACCAAAGTAAAAGACTCCGGGGAGTTGGGGGTAGGGTTCAGGTCCTGGAACTTGATGGCAGAACCTAGAGGGGGTTGAATTGTTATGTGGAAAACTGAGAAATGTTACACATGTATAAACTACTGTATTTTACTGTTGACTATAAACCGTTAATCCTCCCAATAAAGAACATAAATTATAAAAAATTAAAAAATCACTATTCTGTGAGGTATTTTTTGTGATTGGAAGTAATATTTGTCATGTAATTAAAGACATAACAGCTAGAGCATTCCAGTCATATACCAAACATTCTTACTGGCAATTCCTTGAGAAACAAAATGACAAATCAAGTAAAAAATCAAAACCAATGGAAACAGAAAACTGTGTGGACTGAGAGTGACTGACCACTTGAGGCAGGTAGTGTGGGCTTCAGTATCAGAGATGTGGTGTCATCCCTGACCAGTGTGAGATACCAAGTGTTAAGAGTTGCCTTTCTACTTTGAAATGATGGTGGAGTTTAGAGCCCCCTCCTATATTCATCATCACAATTTTTAAATTTCCTGTGATGGAAAGCCATCATTTTATAATCAAACAAGCAGAAAAATTATCTTTTTTTTTTATTCCTAACTTTTTATTAGATAGGCCAGAAAGAAATTGAGAGAGGACAGGAAGATAGAGAGAAAAAGAGAAAGAAAACTATAGCGAACCCCCTACAGGTGGGGAGCAGGGACTCAAACCTGGGTCCTCGGGCTTGATAATATGTGCACTTAATCGAGTGCACCATTGCCCAGCCCCCTGAAATTTTCTTTCAGAAAAAAAATTAATCCACACATTATTCACACATAGAAGGATGCAGAGAAATATGCTGGGGGCCAGGTGGTGGCCCAACTCAGTTGAGTACACATGTTACCATGAGCAAGGACCCAAGTTTGAACCCCTGCCCCCCAGCTGCAGGGGGGAAGCTTCACAAGCAGTGAAGCACGGCTGCAGGTGTCTCTCTTTCATACTATCTCCCATTCCTCTCTCAATTTCTCTCTTTCTTGTCTAATATAAAAGGAAAGAAAAATGGCTACAGGAACAGTGGATTCTTTGTGCGGGCACTGAGCCCGAGCAATAACCTACTTGGCAATGAGAGAAAGAAAGGAAGGAAGGAAGGAAAGGGAGGAATAAAATGAGGGAGAAAAAAAAAAAAAGAAAAAAGAAAAAAGAAATGCCCAAATCATCTTTTTTTTCAGATTATGGAAATACCTTTTCCTCTTTACTTTTCTCTCATTTCTAATTATGTGTGTGATGTATAAAATGAAGAGAAGACATCTGCTCTCTGAAGGAAATGCTAAATTCCAAATACAAAACTTGCCTTCTTTTGTTTGCTGATTCTACCTAATGACGAGCACAAACAAAAACAAGGGGAAAATGGAAAGAGAGAGAAGGCATCAGCTTGTACCTGCTTATAGTACATGAGTCCATGTAAGTTTAAAGAAATGACCCTTCTCAAGGTCAACATTTGGGGCTAAACTCACATTTCGGGGCAAGCTGCTTCTGGGGGGGGGCGATGAGAGAAAGAAAAGAAGCTCTTGGGGGCTCATCAGGGAGCACCCAAGGGCCCAGCAGGCAGACTTGGTCAGCTGGAGAGAGGGGTGTTGGAGGGAGGCACTATCCCAGCCAGGGAGTCAAAGAGAAGCTTCTCTTTTTGTTACACACACACACACACACACACACACACACACACACACACACACACACACACAAAAGTAAATGGTGGGAACTCAGGGAAACTGAACATAAAGAAAACATAATGAGCCTCACTTGTCCTGCATGTCAGCACAAGGTTCCTAGAGAAGCCTTTCAGAATCTTTTCTACCAATCAGTAGGTAAAATCATCAGTGGGTATGTCCCCTGCTGACAACTAGAACTTTCTTTGACATTTCTTCTCAGCATCTTATAGTTAGAAGAAACATCATGCAATATCCCATTTAGCCCATCATTTGCACAAAGGAGCATCCTGGGTCTTCATTTGCATATGAGTGAAGGGCAGAATAAAACTCTAAATGGTATGTGTTGGAGGGTGTGAATAAAGGGAGAAGAGGGAGTGGTGTGATTGCTTTTTCAAAAGAGAGAGAAAGAGAGTTTAAGCCTTAAAGTTTTTTACTCTGAAGTGATATGTCTTCACTGATAAAGTCACAAATCTAAGGGCAATAGCACTATGTGAAACTGTAGAAAGTACAATCACATTCACACATGGGACAAGCTTCATCTTGCTTTCTCCCGTATTCACAGACTAATTTTCAAATTTACCACTCTTTCCTGGGGAGGACTCCAGACCCGTGCACAGTCTTTAGGGATTCAGATTAGCCTCCTGCTGGTGGAAAATCTTCATAAAACATAGATGAGTCTATCTAGTCAATATCTCTGTAGTTTTAGACATTTGAGACATTCTCATTGGGGAGAATCCCAGGATCCTGAAATTCAGAACTATATCTGTGGGTCTTAGAAACAGAATCCTATCCTCTCTAAAACATGGAAACACACCAGAAGTTCATTACGTTATTTAGATCTATGTGAAGGCAACACTGAAAATAGTATCACCGTCTGATACAATAGCTATGTTACAATTAGACTTCCTTTAATGATCAATGTTGACTTCAGAAAATTTCAGAAGCCACAACTAAAACAAGAGAGCGGTGTGTTTTTAATGTCCTTACTAAAAAAAAAGTAAAAAATAATAAAACAAACAAACAAACAAAAACTTTCCTGCTCAGTTTTATTCTTTATAATATTTGAACAGTTGATGCATAAGGGGAAATGATCTCTTAAAGGTCTACATGATTATGATTAGTTTTACTCCCCACCTATAGAAAGCAGGTCTGCAGGTGTCTCTCTCTCCCTATCTCCCTTTCCCCTCTCAATTTATCTGTCATATCAAATAAAAATAGGGGAAAAAATAGCCATCAGGAATGGTGGATGGTAGTGCTGGCACTGAGTCCCAGTGATAACCCTGGTGGCATAAAACATAAAAATAAAGAGAAAAGAAAACCTCACAACAATCGAGCCAAAGAGCTCTCTTAGTGCCCGGCTTGACCATGTGCACAACCCAGGTTTAAGCTGGGCTCCCACCACTGTGGTCTTTCTCTCCCTCTCCCTCTCCCTCTCCCTCTCCCTCTCCCTCTCCCTCTCCCTCTCCCTCTCCCTCTCCCTCTCCCTCTCCCTCTCCCTCTCCCTCTCCCTCTTCCTCTCCCTCTTCCTCTCTCTCCTTCCCCTCCTCTCTCCCTCTCCCTCCTCCCCCTCTTTCTCTCCCTCCCTCCCTCTCTCTCTGGATCTAAGAAAACACCATTTAAATCAAGATATCTGTAAAAATCACAGATCCTTTATTGTTCTTAGAGACAGGCTATTGTTTCAGCTCTTATCTTGCTTCTGTGAACAAACAAAACAAAACAAAACAAAAACATGGATTTGGAGTTCTACAGATGAAGGCCACACCCTTCCATTTAAAGGCTGGAGGAAGGACCTTGGCCAGACACTTACTCAGCTGTCACATCTGCTATATAAAGAGGATACCATCTGCCTCAAGGGATTTACTGTAAAATGCAACTGAAACAATGGTAGTAAAGTGTTTAAGGCCAAGTTCAGATACAAACACTGCTGACGCACAATAAATATTGACTAGTATCAGGATCATTCTGTATCTCTTTCTTGATGAAGACATATAACTAACTCCCTTCCCTTGTCAAGATTTTAAAATTAGTTTCACATTACAAAGCCTGTATAATAACAGCATGTTCAAAATGTCACAAGAGCATGAAAAACACTGCAAAAAGAGATTGTAAACTCCTTTTTATGTTAGGGTATAATGTGCATTCACCACTCACAGTTCACTCCACTAGTTTGGAGGGACTGATGTTAACCTAACTGCTAACAGGAATGAAAACTCATTTACTGCCCAGGAGAGGGCTGAACTTTTCTCTAGCATTTAGAACTCTAATAATTAGCACTAACCAAATTGTCCCATTTCCCCACTCAGAAACCTAAAGCTGGATTGAAGTTGGAATAATCTCTCCTTTCTCCTTGTCTGAGGTGTGGGGTTAAGGTACCTGGTTTCTGTCTGTGCTGCTGTCCCTTTGGCCCAGAACTCCCAGAGTCATTATGACATTTTTTTTCTGGATGCATTTAAGCTGGGCTTCACTTGCTTCTGGAGACTTAGGTCAGGACAGGTCACTGCCCTCTGATTCCACATCAATCCTTCTGCCAATTCAGGTAAACTGCTTTAGGAACCAACTCAGGCCAGGCTCTCGGAAATATGGGCAGCTGGGGGCCAAGCGCTCTAGAAACTGTCCACAATGGTTTCCTCTCAGTGAGGTGGTAACTTCCCACAGAGGCCACAAGGTCCTTGAGAAATCATCCTTCCTCCAAATTGTCATACCCCACATCTTCCCAAATGCCCTCTTTCTCCAAATGGAGGCTCACAAAAAGAACTCTTCCTCTGTCATTTATATCCTGGATCCTTTCTGGAAAGCCAACCCCACTCCATGGGAAGGGCAAGAGGCCATGGCCTTTTTGGGAGCTGGAGCAGAACCACAGGAAGGTAGAAGCCCAGTGCTGCTTCAGACTGGCACATTCCAGGCTGGAGGAAGGAAGCGGAGTGTGGGATCTTCAGGGATAAGATTCCTGGGAGGTGGTGGCTCCTGAGCTCAGGCTTCAAAGCAAAGCAGGGATCTGTCTCTCCCTGAAGATGACAGCAGCCACAGCCACTCTACGGTCTTCATTCAGCACGATTCCAGGAAACTTTGGGGGCAGAAATGGAAGGAGGAAAAGCAGCAGCAAACTAAAATACGGGGTGTTTCGCATAAAGCGTGGAACCTCACCACCCACGCATTTGTCCCCTCCAGGAAATGCCCTTTCCTCTTCCAGGAAACAAAGGTGAGGAGGACTTCTGAGCAGCTGTTTATGAAGCAGGGAGGCACTGTCTGACAGAAAACAGAAATGCCCTGCAGCCTTGGGCCAACATCCAAAAGTTCTAGAAGCAGCCCTCACACTGGACATGACGAATATACTGAGATGCTTTACTCTTGGATAAGATACAGAACTCCACCCCACCCCACCATTAAAGTGCCTTCCTAGACTTTTCTATGGAGAATAATTAGAGCACTAATTATCAGATGAATGGGTTCTAGATCAGCTGAGAACCATGGTCCCATCCCCATACCCCATCCCCAGACCAGGGTCCAGAGTGAGACAGGAAACTGGGTTGGGGTTGTGAATAAGGCTCAGTCAGAGCTCAAGGGGCTGCCTGCTGCCAGGGTGTGAAGGCTGCTTCCGTAACCACATTCACTGTGGCATGGTGGGCAAGCTGCATGCTCTGGCTATGCTCTAGTATTCTCTCTAAAACAGAGAGGACGTCAATAATGACATCCTGATTCTACCAGATGGGATTGAGTGATGGATGATATTTATCACATTTGACAACCTCCCAGGATTTATGAATTCAGCCTATAATCAGCATTGTTTAAAACTATTTAATTATAAGACTGGCAAAATAGCTCATCTGAATAGCGCACCTGTTTTGGGCCAAGTAGTAGCATACCAAGTTGAACACACATGTTACCACATGCAAGGACCTGAATTCCAGCCCCCAGTCCCCCTCGGCAGAGGAGAAGCTTTACAAGCTCCAAAGGTCATGAAGCAGTGCTGTAGGTGCCTCTCTTCCTCTTTACCTCCCCATCTGCCCTTGATTTCTCTCTGCCTCTAGTCAATAATAAATAAAATATATTTTTTAAAAATGCACTAGTTTTGCCACGTACATGACTGAGGTTTGAGTTTTGTCCCCAGAACAAAACTTGGGGAAACTTCTTTACTCTGGTGTCTCTGTCTCTCTGCCTCTTTCTGAAAAAGTCATCCCAGAGAAACAAAGCTTCAATAATAACAATTTTAAAAATTGAATTTCCTTTTTAAAATTGTTAATTTTATTAAAGTGAACAGGGCATCATACAGCTGTCGTATAAGGCAGTGCTGCTATTTGAACCTGGAACCTATGGGGCCTCGGGCACGCAAGGTGTGTGCTCTAATGCCAAACTACCTCTCTCAATAGAATGAAAAAAAAAATTAAAGTCACTGACTACTGATTAAATGGAAAGGACATGTGCATTGTCCTCTCACAAGGACAGAGTACCTAACCTCCTTCTCAAACAATCAGGGCCTGGGACTGTGGCTCAGTGGGAGAAGCCATAATTTACACATATGTGACCCCTGAGTTCAGGCCTCACCACTACCACCCCCCCACCCCCGTCCACACACACACCACCCATCCTACCAAACAGTCCAGGAGAAACCCAGCAATGAGGACGGGGTGGGTCACAACTCCAGGGCACTACAGCCACCAGCAACCCTCCATCTCCTCTCCTCCCTGTGAAAGACCATGATTAAGGACACAGAAATCTCCTTCAACTAGGAAGTATCCCTTCTACAGCCTGTAGGAAGAAGCTGGGGATGTAGGGAGCAATGTTCCAGATCCGACATCTCCTTCTCAGCCATAGATTCCTGATGCCACCAAATTCCAACTGGCAGGCTCAGGGAGTGTATATTATGTGCCAGGCAGGCTCAAGGGGGGATCACTCCCCCCCACACACACATACATAGACCTCCTTTCTAGAACCTTCTAGGAGATAAAATCTGTCTGTTGAAGTGCCTTGGCCTGCAGGCCCACTCATGTTATTAGATGTACAATGTAGATAGAGAGAAAAGGGTGAATTTTCCTGGAATAAATTGTTACCCGTCAAAGGCGTGTGTCTGCTGTGCTATGTTCATAGAGATTGGGAGACGTCACTGTATCTGGCATCCAATACCAGGCAGCAGTGTGCCTTGCTCTATGCCAAGTCCTTCCTGGCCACAGGCTCTCATCTTTCAGTTACACACCTGAGGCCCTTCCTAGCTGACAGGTATATTCCCAGGACCAACAGTCAGCTAAGCCAAGGTCTGGTTCTATTATAACTTTTTACTCTTTATTTTTTTTATTGGCCCATTCTTTATTGGTGATTAATAATGGTTTGCAAGATTATAAGATAACAGAGTGGAGTTTCATATGGCACCCACCATCAAAGTTCTGTGCCCCACCCTCCCAGCTACTCTCTCCCTAAAATAAAAACTATTTTATACTGTTTTCTTTTTCTCCTCTAATCTTGTTCTAGTACATTACAATCACAGGAACCTGAAACATTCACGTTTTCATCGTTCAGTGTCATAATTGAATGGGGGGGTCAGCTCTGGAATAGAATTGGTCCTAACATAGTAATAGACTTATTTTTCCAACCCACATGAAAAATCAGCTCTATGGGGTTGGGGGTGGGGAGGGAAGAGGGAAACCAATCACTCTCATTCCATCAGCCTCCTGCCAGAGATGTGCCAATGCCTTAAGGACAAGTGCGCCAAAAGCTGTTGCAGGGACATTTCCTGGCAGTTCCAAGGACAGCCTCAAGCAGTGCAACTTGGGACACTTTGTATAAAGCTACAGCGTGCAGCAAAAACACACACACACATACCCCATCCCCGAAAAAAAAAAAAGTTAACAAACAAAAAACAGGACACCGCTGCGGCAGGCCTTAGCTAGGAAGATTAGCCACATCTCCTGTGGTTTCTCTTCCCAGTCCTTTCCAACGTCCATACAAACATTCAAAGGAGCCTTTCCGTTCTTGCTTTGGGTTCAGGGAGACTCAGAAGGCTTCACCCACCCATCCCCTCAGCCCCAGGTGCAGCAGGTGGCTGAGGCCCAGCGCCCCCTGGCTCTCTCCACGCTGGAGTCCCTCTGGGTCCCTCTGGGTAGGAGTGGCCTCGCAGACAGCGCGCTGGAGGCGGGGCGGAGAGGCGGGGCGCCCTGGGGCGCTTGTCTGGGCGAGTCCGCAGAGCAGGGCGTCGGGGAGCCGGAGCAGAGGAGCTCTCTCCTCCTCCCCGCGGGCGCACGCCCCGCCCGGCCGGCAGAGCAGCGCTACGGCCAAGGCCACCTCCCCCGGCAGGCGCTGCCCTGACCTCCCGCAGGTACTACCCTCGTCGCGCAGCCTGCGGGGAGGTGGGGAGGAGGAAGCACTGTCCAGGCTGGCGGGACGGGCGGGGAGGCGCGGGGTCTGCAGCGCCGGACTGGGGAGCGGGATGACGGGGTCCGGCAGGCGTAGCGCACCCCGCACTTGCCCAGAGATGCTCTGGGCGCCGGGTGCAAGCGAAATTCGAGAGTCCGGCGGTACAAACTTGAGGTATCTGCGTGCACCGGCAGGAGGCTGCGGAACGGGTCGGTGGAGATGAGGGTGGCAGTGGAGGGAGGGGGAAGGCGTCTCATTTTCCTGCTCGGCTCTTTATAGGCTCCCCTAAACTTGCGTCCAGGGAGGGGAGGGAGCAGGTGGGGAGTTGTAAAGAGAGCTGTTTGCGCGCCCACCTGTCCCTGGAGGAGTAGTTTTCTGGGCGTCGCTAAAGCAGCAGGCCGGCTGCCCCCAGCCTCCAACCTCAGCCTCGGCTCCCCCACTCCCACCCCCACCCCTGGACTTAGGAACCTGACGGCTCTCCTGCTTGGATCCAGGGGAGGCAGGTCCTTGAGGAGTGGTGGCCAGGGTTCCCTGGCCTTTGGGGGCCACAGCGCTAATAAAAGACTCTAGTTGAATAGTAGGGGCTGGCGCGGCGAGGGGGAAGGCTGGGGACGCCCTGTTCTCGCCCTGTCCCTGCCAAAGGGAGCCGCGTCCAGGTAGCCGGCTGTCCCTTCTGGACACCCGCCCTTGGGCTGGGCTCCTTCAGTTGTTTTCTGGAAGCCTGAGTGCCAAGTCCTGCCCGCCGGGTGCCTAGCAGATAAGCTCTGTCTCCATCAAGGTCAGGTGTCCAGTGGTGCCCCCTGCACCGTGCACCACCACCTCCACTCCTGCCGATTGGTACCCGGTGCCTTGCTTGCTCCTGTGAGATGACAGGCTGGATGCAGAGGCTTCTGAAATTGCCCTGTCTGGTGGGAAGGGACTGGTGGCAAGGGCTTATTTGGTGGCACGTTTCTTTTGAAGCCCTAGCACAGCTGTCTTGAGGCTCTGCGAGCGAGAGCCATTGTTTGATGCAGGTGCCTGCTCTTGCTGTGGGGTTTTCTTCTGTCCCTACAAACCCCTCCTTGGAGCAGAACCTCAGGAAGGAGGAGGAAGAGGAGGAGGAGGGGGGAGGGGGAGGAGGAGGGGGAGGGAGAGGAGGAGGAGGAGGAGGAGGAGGAGGAGGTTGCAACCCACCTTCAGCCCACAGCTATGCAGACCCTCCAGGGGAACCGGGAGTCTGAGTTATGCCTGGTGTCTGCTTGGCTGGTTTCCCTTTTCTCTCTCATGAAGTTTTATCTCTAGGAGAGGACCCTGTTTGCCACCCCCTAGGCCTGTTGTCCCAGCCTCCTTTCAAACTTTTCAAATGTAAATTCCCTGGATGGGAGGGAAGGAGGGGGGACAGGGACTCCACCCTCTGCTCTGTCAATTTCACTTCTGCAGTCCTTCTTGTGCTGTGCTGGTGGCTTAGTGTGGCAGATCTACCTGAGGCAGCTCTACAGGGCCCTTTTCTGGCTTCAGGAACTCCATCGAGTCTGTTATGGGTGTGGATGGTTGGTGACTACAGTGCATCTCTGATTGTTTCTGCTGATCCTCACTTCCCCTCCCAGGTATGCAGGGATTGAAACTGTTCTGTTAGCCATCCCTAGCTCCTTCTGGTAACCTCCAAAGGTCACCAGCTAGATTTGTCTTGTTCATAACAAGTGCAAGAGACTCCCTTAAAGAGCCTGCTTGTCTTTGGCGATTTCTATAAAGGGCCCTCACTCTGTGGTAACAGGATCTCTTTCTCTCTTCTTCTTTGGAAAAGCTGCAGTTCTTCTGTATCATCAGCTTGCTGTTCCATCTAAAATCCCCTAAGCATGGGGCCCAGGACTTTCTTTCGAGCCTGTGGGCTTAAGGTACATTTTTAAACAGGTATTCAGCGGTAACATGCCTCCAGTCTTCTTACTGCTTAGAATTCAAAGCTTAATTGTGAATTTCTTTGAAACAGGAGTTCGAGTGAGTGCTTCCTGTGTTCTCTGCATGTTGTGTTTTAAAGTTAGTGACTATATTGTTTGTCCCCCAAAAGATTGGTGACATAATTACTTAATGAGGCTGCTAAGGAGGGTATACTGGATTTCATGACTGTTCTGGTTTGTTTTTGTTGTTATTGTTTTTAATAGGGTGTAATCTTTTATTTGATCTTTAAGAAATAATTTTTCCAAAATCATTTAAATGTTTTAAAGTTATATGATGGAAAATTCTAGAAAACATGGATGTGTAGAACTATGTGATTCCATGTTTATGTAATTTTCTGTCCATCATCAAATAGGTCATTGAAAATCGGGAAATCCATAGCATTAAAGCTCATGCTTTCTGCTTCTTTAAAAGACAGTAACAATAAGAACATCTTTGCCAAGTGTGAGACCCAAGTTCAAGGCTGACTCACACCACACTGAAGGAAACTTCAGCACTGTGGTTTCTTTCCCTCTTTCTCTCTGCTTCTCTGTCTGTCTTTCTTACTCTTTCTACCCGAAAAGTCAGTCTGCAATGGTGAAGCCCTGAAGACAGCCTTTTATTCCTGCCTCCAAAAAAAAAAAAAAAAAAGAAACATTTCACTTAAAGCAACAAAGCATTTAACTTTGTATTTTCACAGCTATCTCCCAGTTGCTAAGGCATAAAGGATTTAGAAAAAATTCTGATGGTGTGTAGGAAAGTTAATAAAAAGGATTTTGTTATTGTTGTTTGTTTGTTTTTGCTGTAATAACATCTTTCATTATTTCAACATGTCAAGCAGGCATACAAAAACTCACAAAGCTCTGTCATTAAAAAAAATACCCTTGAGGCAAAATGAGAAGTGGAGATTGCACAAACTGTGACTGGCCAGGTCAGAATCCTAAATTCCTGTGATGGGAGGAAGTGATCAGACCATGAAAGGCACTCACATGGGCAGTATACACATCCACAAGTCGCTGTGGGTCCAGTCAGACATCTTGATCCTGACAATAATCAGAGTCAGCAAAGGCAGTAAAGCTTGGTTTTACTGGGTGCTTAAGACTGAGACTGTATGTGGCTGATGTAATACTCAGACTGGTATTTGACAAGCATTACTTTCTGAAAGAATCTTTGAAAAGTTTTTACAAATTGCTTATCATCATCCTTGCACACAGGAGGAAGCTGAGATCAGAGTTGGGGTGGGTGGGTTCCTTACCCAGCTCTTGCAGCTGATCCATGAGCTCCAGGTGCATCTGGCTACCTGGCAGTATCCCTAAGTCACAGAGCTGGATAAGCTACCAACTACTTGTAAAATGCACATAGCATGGGTTCACTGTTTCAGTCACTTTTATTCTACAGTTTTCTAGTGAGCGAGAAATACCAAGGCACTTTTCTGCCATCTGTAATGTTCTCTTTTTTCTGTCTTCTGGGTTTTATGTGGTGCCAAGGATCACATCACAGAGCCACCTCCCTGGCCCAGCAATCATGTCTAAATGTACAACTCAGCAGCATTAAGAACCATCACATTGTTGTGCAGCTCACCCCCACCATTCTTCCCCAGAACTCTTTTCATCTTGCAGAACGGAAACGTCATCTCCATCACACACAGTTCTCCACCCCCGCCCTCCAGACCTGGCCAGCTCTATTGTGTTTTCTGTTCCCCATAAATCTGACAGAATTTGATGGAGCTTGTCTTTTTGTAACTGGTTTGTTCCACTCTGAGAATGACCTCCAGGTCCCCTATGATACCGCACCTGTCAGAGTTTCCTTCTTTTTTTAAAGCTGATTTAGAACAGTCATGCATCCATTCATCTGTTGATGGACACTTGGGTTGCTTCCACATTTGGGCTCTTGTGAATAATGCTACGATGAACACAGACCTCTTTTTAAAATATTTATTTATTCCCTTTTTTTTGCCCTTGTTGTTTTATTGTTGTAGTTATTATTGTTGTTGTTATTGGTGTCATTGTTGTTGCATAGGACAGAGGGAAATGGAGAGAGGAGGGGAAGACAGAGAGGGGGAAAAAGATAGACACCTGCAGACCTGCTTCACCACTTATGAAGCGACTCCCCTGTAGGTGGGGAGCCGGGGGCTCAAACCGGGATCCTTACGCTGGTCCTTGCACTTTGCGCCACATGTACTTAACCTGCTGAGCTACCATCCGACTCCCACAGACTTCTTTTTTAAGTGCCTTGTTTAAATTTATTTTGGCTATATGGCCAGAAATAGGGTTGCTGCATTAAATGTTTGTTAATTTTTTTATTTGAGGACCCTCCATACCGTTTTTCATAGTGGTTACATCATTTTATAATCCCCACTGGCAGTGCACAAGGGTCCTGGTTTCTCTGCATGCTCACCCCGAATTTTTGTACATTAGAATACTTATATTGTATAGAATATGCACTCTACATATTGAATATGTTGATGGGGGTTGAAGCAGTAAGTGATTAACTTCTTACTGAGTCATTTGATGTCTGGGGCTCACCAGCTGGTGCTACTCCTGAACTTGTGAAAGATAACAACCTATCTCTTCTTGTGCTTAAGCATTTTTCTTGAGTGCAGCTTCTTCGGGAAATTGAACTCTCCTTCCACCAGTCCAAAAACCAATGAAACCACAGAAGGACAGGGACTAACAGATCAACAAAAGGATCCATTAGTGTGGTGCACCACCTACATGAAGGACCTCATTACTTAGAGATGAACAGTTGTTGCAGCCTGGGAGGTGACAACATGGATAATATGTTGAACCCTTAAGTATGAGGTCCTGAGTTCAAACCCCAGTAGTGCATATGCCAGAGTGATGCTCTAGTTCTCTTTCCCTCTTTCCTCATTAATAAGTAAAATAATAATAATAATAGAGAAATGAGTAGTTGTTGCATATAACGCAAGTGTAGAGTTGATATTGCTGATGCTACAGCCCCTCTGCAAAAGACTAACTAAAGCTGAAATTTTCTTTTGCTTGTGATCAAAACAAAGCAGTTGCCAGGATGAGGGAGGGTGATGGAGAAGGATGTAGCTTTTCTGGACTGGATTCACCAGGTTTCCATTGGTGTCTCTGCTCTGTACATTGGATCCCAGAACCCAAGTTCATGGTTTGTTGAGTCAATGTTCCACAGAACATGTGAGCCAGGAGCCAAATGTTTGATGAAACTGAACTGTCCCCCACTCAGTCTGGTGATTCAGTTCAGCTGTGTGATGAGACCAACCTAACCCAACGACTCCAATTCAGTTTTATCTCCTGCATCTTTTTTTTCTTTAAGAATGTTGGAACATTCCTGAAGTTTGCTTATAAATTGAAGGGAGTCTCTAGAGCCCCGTAATCAGCCCCTGCAGGGGAGGGAAAGGAAAGACCAGGTAGTCTAGTGGAAAGAACTCTGAAGTGGGATCCAAAACTCCAGCTCTTTCCTTTGCTCTTTCTGGACTAATCATCCCTGACCCATTGTCAGATTATGGGGTTCACATTCCCATTTGCATTAGAACTAGGGTACACCATATGACGATCTGATTCTAAAGCTCTGATTTTCTACACTAGTCTCCCCTCAGGGACTGCTAATAAAAGTGTAGAGCTTTGGCATTACCCTGCTTTAAAAAAAAAATTTGCCTTCGATTTACTGGCTTATAAATTCAGAAGAAACAGAACTGGTTGTACGTAAGCCTTCCTCACAACAACTTCCTCGTGGAGATGTGCTTGATATCTGTACTTCTTTCTGGTTAGCTCTAGAGGGGGCTTTACAGAAGCAGTATGCTTCAGGATCCTCTCTTTCTTGGTCCTAAGAAGACAAGTGTGCAGAGAACACGGGCAGCTTTTACTGGCAGTGAGACACAAGAATATCATAGCAACTGAGTTTTCTCAAAAGACTGGTTCTCCTGAAAGACCCACTGAAGATAAGATACTGTGTCCATCAGCCCGGTGAGACTCTCCCTCCTCTGAACTGGGAACTTTTTTTTTTTGCTTCCAGGGTTATCACTGGGGCTCAGTGCCTGCATTATGAATCCACTGTTCCTAGAAGCTATTTTTTCCCTTTGTTGCCCTTGTTGTTTATTGTTGTTGTCATTATTATTGCTGTTGTTATTTGCTGTCATTGTTGTTGGATAGGACAGAGAGAAATGGAGAGAGGAAGAGAAGACAGAGAGGGGGAGAGAAAGAGTGACACCTGCAGACCTGCTTCACTACTTGTGAAGCATCCTCCCTGCAGGTGGGAAAACAGGGGTTCGAACCAGGATCCTTACACTGGTCCTTGCGCTTCACTTCCTGTGCACTTAACCTGCTGTGCCCCTGAACTAGTAACTCTTTTCATTAAGAAGCGTGGATTTTGGGTTGGTGAGACAGCATAATGATTATGCAAGAAGACTTTCATGCCTGAGGCTCCGAAGTCCCAAATTCAATCCCCAGCACCACCATAAACCAGAGCTGACCTGTGATCTGATCTCTATATCTATCTAAATAACTAAATAAATTTAAAAAATTTTTTAAAAGGCACACATTTTTTCAGGATGTACAGAAGAGATGACAACACCAGTGGTCACAGATAAACTTTTCATGAGTATGCTGACCTACTCTACCATTAGTTGAATCATCAGTAAACCCTAGGTAGTTCTACAAAAGTCCACTTGATTTTTTTTTCAGAGAGAGAGTAAAAGAGACCATAACACCAAAGCTCCACGTGGTAAAGCAGCACACTATCCATGTAAGCCATTTAGCCATAATAAGATAATTCTGTGAGAAGGATTACTCACGCCACTACAGGTTCTGAAGCAGGGGCTGCTTAAATATGCGCTAAATGCACAAGGTTCACCTTCCCACCTCTGTTCTAGGAAAAAGAGTCATTTGATGACTGGCCACCTTTCCTTGTGCATGTGCACAGAGATGTGTTAATGTTTGTAGTACATTCCAGAGCTGCGACTAGAAGTGTTTTAGAAGAAGAACACATCTGTGTGGCAGGAGAGTGCTTTTTTCTTTTACTTTTTATTTTTTAATAATTTTTACTTGTTATTAATAGTTCACTACAAGATTATAGTGTATAGTTCCACATCACACCCACCACCAAAGTTACCTATCCCTACCCTCCAACCTCCCAAAGATAACCACCATAGCTCTCAAAAGTCTTACAGTTTGCTTGTGGTTTGTTTGTTTGTTTTCAAATTAATGTAAATCAGATCTCTAGGTTCCACATATGGGTGAAACCATTTGGTGGCTGTCTTTCATCTCTTTACTTATTTTACTAAGCATAATCACCTCCAGTTCCATTTTGTCCCAGAGGACACAATATCACCTTTTTAGAGTAATATTCTATGGAATATATAGGAAAATGCTTTTGTTAAACACAGCTTACTTGACAAAAAAGAATTGCCAGGCAGAAAATTAGTGCTTCTTTTTAAAATGAACAAAGTAAGTAAGGCTCATCCTGCAGTGACTTCCTAGAGATGGAGCTGGTAGAGAGGATGCCAACACCTACATATCATTTGGACTTGTTTCAACACACAGGAAGGGCAGTAGATCAGCCCCTTTTGTCCAGAGAGCAGACTGGAAGTGTGCAGAACAGAGAGGAGGTGTTTGCTTGGATACATGGTCAGCTTTCTCCTGGGAAATAAGTCTAGATACTCGAGTCTAACAGATTCTACTAGAGAGAGGTCACAATACTTATTCAAGAGCTCTTCACCCTTGAGGCACTTGGCAGTACAGCAAACCCTCGAGCAGTTTTCCGCAAGACTCTTGAAGCAGAAACTGCTTCTAATGAAAGCAGGTCCTTAAATAATGTCCTTTCTTCAACATTGATCATGATTGGCTTTTTTTTTTCTTCCTTTTTCCTGATCACTTCTAATCAGGCATGGCATTGTTTGAAGGCCTACTGTACACACACACACACACACACACAGAGAGAGAGAGAGAGAGGAGAGAGAGGGCCTCTGCAAACATTCTTCAGGCCAAAAGAATGAGACATCTGCTTGCTGGAATAACTTTGCCTTCATTAAAACTAGCAGTGGAACATCAACTACTGAATGACAGGGAAACTTAATCAACCCAGCCCATTTCCTTTGCCTTTTGCAACAGAGTCAGAGGACTGCATTTGCTCAGAACTGCCTTTTTAAAATACTTGAGTGTGGGAGCTGGGCAGTGGCACATTATTGTGTATAAGGACCTAGGTTCGAGACCCAGCTCCCTACCTGCAGGGGGTGGGGTGTTTAACGAATGGTGAAGCAGGTCTGCAGGTATCTTTTTCTCTCTCTCCCTCTCCTCTCTCAATTTCTCTCTCTATCCTATGAAATAAAACAGAATGAAAAAATAATAGTGATAAAATGCCTCAGTGATGATCACCCATGTTGGATGGTGAGCAGCCTTGAGATGAGACAGGTGAGAAGCAAGGAGGAGGAGGAAGTACTGCAAGAAACCTGCTGGTAGAAGACTGGGCTGAGGCCCCATGCTTCAAGGGACACGAGGCAGCCAGCCCCGAGGATGGTTTTGGAGGTCACTCACAGTGCAACAGACTGTCCCCTTGGCATCTGAGAGGGTCACTCACAGAAACAGTGATGAGTGGGTCAGACTTGAAGACTGATGTCTCCCTACACAGTTCCCATAAAACTACCTCAGCTTCTTGTCCTAGTCACCCGATCCTAAGAATCGGTGTCCCCAGAACACAAGGACAGAAGCTCAGTTCTGTTAAAGTCCAAACTAAGAGGTCACAGGGCATCACTCTAGCCACATTTTACTGTCAAAGCAGCCAAGGTCGGGGGGATGATGGGAGACTGCCCCTCCCTAGAGGTGGCCTGGCATCCTTGCAGAAGAGCCCTTGGAATGAACAGAAGGTGAGACTAGAAATATCCCCATGCAAACACTTAAGTCTCAGTGAAAATGAGCTGTGGAATGGTAGGCAGGGAGGCACAACAGCTTTCTTCAGACATTACTACTACTACTACTATTACTACTACTACTACAACAACTACTACAACTACTACTACTAATATTACTACTACTACTACTACAACTACTACTTATATTACTACTACTACTACAACAACTACTACTTATATTACTACTACTACAACAACAACAACAACTACTACTACTACTACTACTACTACTACTACTACTGCCAGAGTTATATATAGGTGAGCCCCACAGCTTGCACAATGAATCCACTGTTTTAGGTCATTTTTTTCCCTCTCCCCCTCCCCTTTATTTGATAGGACAGAGAAACTGAGAAAGGAGGGGGAGATAGACACTTGCAGTACTTGCTTCACCTCTTGTGAAACCTCCTGGGTTTTTTGCACATGGTAATGTGTGCACTTAACCTGATGTGCCACTGCCAAGCCCTCTATTTATTATTGTTGTGGTCAAGAGAGTGTGAGGGCTGGGAGGTGGTGCGCCAAGTTGAGTGCATATGTTACTATGTACAAGGACCTGGGTTCAAGTCCCCAGTCTCCACCTGCAGGGGGGAGCTTTCACAAGTGGTGAGGTGGTACTGGAGGTATCTTCTTCTCCACCCTCCCTGTCTATGCTCAATTTCTCTCTGTTCTGTAAGAAGACAGAGAGAGAGAGACACAGAGACAGAGAGAGAGAAAGTGTGTATCAGAGGGAGAGAGAGAAATTATGTGTGAGAGAGGGGGAGAGAAAGAGAGAGAGAGCTGCCAGACACTATTCAGCTCTGACTTCTGCAGTGCTGGGAACTGAACCTGGGTCCTCATACTTGTGCTGAACTCTGCCAACTGCACCAGCTGCCCAGCCAGGAAGCAGGATCTGGGTTCACCTGACTGTCTCTCGCAGACATGAAGACTATTGAGAGGTTAGCACTACGTCAGTCACAGCCACATCACATTTGTCTTCTGAGGTGGAGACTACTCTCACTCTTCCCACCCTTTCTCTCTTCTGTGGACAGATGGACTGGAGTGAGACAGACATCCCCTTACCATCCTTGATTGGGAAAGCCTTTAGCTGCTCCTAGTCTGCCCCCCACCAAGCAGAATCCTTAGCCCAGGTGCGGTGCAGCCTTCCAGGTCCTTCCTGCTCCCCCTTTCCTTCTGCTTTCCCTGCCCCTGGAAGGGGGAGGGGTGTCCTTGAGCCAGCTGTGTCCTCTGTCCAGCCCTGACCTGCCACAGAAGGAAGACCTTGCAAAACACCCCAGAGGAGATGGAGGAGTGGGCGTGCAAAACACAGAGGGGGGCCCTCCCGCATCAGCAAAGAACAGGCCCTGGCACAGATGGATAGACAGCCTGCTGTGATAAGAGAGAGAGGGCAGATGCCCTAGCATTGTGGATCTGAAGGAAGAGCAGAGTGCCCAATGTGGAGCCCGGTGGGAGACCCTCACACACATGGAGGAGTTCCAGAGCACCTGCCTGGCCTTGAATTGGAAAGCAGGACACCCCAAGCCAGAGAGAACCAGCTTCCTCCAGATGGCTCTGGGCAGGGCCCCCAAGGAGGGGTCACAGCAGAGAGAAGGGCTGAATGCAGCTGGGTGCCGCTTTCTGGAGGACACCATGCTTGAGAAGCATCACATTAAGTGAGATAAGCCAGAAGGACGACTAATAAATAACAGATGATCAGAGGTGGGACTTAAGAAGCAAAGGAAGGAAAGGGAAACAGGATGAAGCTTAGCTTGGGTGGGGAATGTTGCAGCAAAGGACTCTGGGTTAGGAGGAAATGGGGAGAGGGCGTCAGGTATTCAAAGAGGATGGAGAAGAGGGTCCTGGGTTGGTGGTCAGAGTGGTGTGCAGACCCTATCACAGGGAGATATGACACTGTGTTTGAGGGGCCATGTGGTTGTACACATGATTAAGCACACATATTACCACGTGCAAGGACCTGGGCTTAAGCCCCTGGTCCTCACTTCAGTAGTGGAGAACCAGTGTTGCAGGTGTCTCTCTTCCTCTGTCCCTTTCCTCTCAATTTCTGTCCCTCTAAAAAATAAAACTGGGAGTGGTGGATTTGCAGTGCAGCCACAGACCCCAGCAATTACTGTAGACGAAGGAAGGAAGGAAGGAAGGAAGGAAGGAAGGAAGGAAGGAAGGAAGGAAGGGAGGGAGAGATGGAGGGAGGGGAGCTCTATCAACAACTGTCCTATAAACCATTATCAACAACTGTCCTATAAACCTGTATCAACGACTGTCCTATAAACCATTATTTCTCCTGATAAAATGGTTTGGAAACAAATAAACAAACACCACACTCGAGAAGCTGACTGGTTATTGTACTTGGCCTGGCTCACCAGGACCAGGGGAACCAAGATTGAAGTGAGGTGGAGTCAAGCCTCAGCAAGGAAGACTGACCTGGGGTAATTCCATCACCTCTTGACCAAACAACTATCTTCTTTCCCACTACACTTGGACACACTGGGTGCTCAGAATGATAACAGGCCTCCAGCTGCTGCTTTGCCCATCTTTCACCCATCCCCCAGCTCAGCACCATGTTCCTGACAGTGTCTGTGTGGCATCCCTTCTGCAAAGGGTTGAGGAGCCTTGGGGGACAGGGTCCAAGTTGGGAAGCTGGGAGCATGTGGGTGGGCTCCACTGCCAGCCCAACACACTGCACACGCTCTGTATTTGGAGTCCTGTGTGTCTGATGCCCTTTGGGGGCTAGTACCTCATCCTAATTCTAAGAAGCTAAGTTTGGGGCTTCCTTCCCTCTGTATTTCAGTGATGCTTGGGACTTACTGCTTTGTTTTGCTGCTCCATCTCTTACTCATTTTAGTAAAAAGAAAACACTCACTGTGGTTTCGCCTCACATAGCGAGCCTGGAGCTCTGCACAGACAGATCCTTCTTCTGTGGAGATGTCCATGTGCCTGTCTGCCACTGAGCTCTGGGTCTCCGCAGGACACACAACTCACCTGCTAGGTGATTCTCTCCCCTCCTCCCTGACCTGATCGGCCCCTGGAGCTCTGCTTCTCCAGTTCAGCCCAGCATCAGATTCAGTATGTCTTGGGGTGTCTCCTCAATCTCAGCGAACTTGCAGACCTACAAGAATGCAAGTGAAAAAAATGCATTTAAAGATCCTGATTCCTGCAGCTAGGGGAAAGAGCTCAGTAGGCTGAGTGCTGGGCTTGCACCCCTGAGGCCCCATGTTCAGGCACCAGCACTGTATGTGCCGGCGCTTCACACTTTATATAAAATCATTCTTTTTTAAAAATCTTTTTTTAATATTTATTTATTCCTTTTTGTTGTCCCTGTTGTTTTATTGTTGTAGTTATTATTGATGTCATTGTTTTTGGATAGGACAGAGAGAAATGGAGAGAGGAGGGGAAGACAGAGAGGAGGAGAGAAAGATAGACACCTGCAGACCTGCTTCACCGCCTGTGAAGCGACTCCCCTGCAAGTGGGGAGCCGGGGGCTCGAACCGGGACTTTTACGCTGGTTCTTGTGCTTTGCGCCACATGCGCTTAACCCGCTGTGCTACTGCCCAATTCCCTATAAAATAATTCTTAACAAAATAGAATCCTAATTCCTTCCTCTGGATTACTATTAACCTCATTCTAAAGTCCATAATACTTCTCCCCAAAAAGTTACCCTTGTGCTTTTTTTCTCCTTTCATCAGTTCTTTCCTGTATCTAACGTCCTATTTAATAACATGCTAACCAGGTAAGAGGGCCAGTTCCACCATGTGTGAATACACATGCACACACATACTAACTGCTGCAGCTTGCAAAGAACTATTAAGAAGAAAGTTTCTTGAATTAAGAATGAGGATTCCAATCAGATTAGCAGTCTTCTGTAATGATTTTAAAGTTTGAACTTTCACTTTATGAGGTTGTTCTGAAAGTCAGAAGGATGATGTATTTATTAGCTTAAGGTTGTGTTTATTTATTTTAATGGAGTTGGGGGGGGAGGAGAGCGCTGCTCAGCTCTGGTTTATGGCGGTGGCAAGGACTGAACGTGGGAGGCCTCATGCCTGCGGGCATGGTGTGCTACTGCTGCACTGTCTCCCTGATCTGGACATATGTTATTAATGTATGGTATGACACACTTGGCTTCAGAGTAAATGCCTGACAGAATTTTGTAGTTTGCCTTCTAGTTAGAATGTTCTCACATCTATTAATTGCTTCAACTAAGTTTTGTTATTTATTATTGTTATCACTTGACAAGTTTCTGAAACATGAAATCTCAAAAGAGAAAAAGAAGAAGGAGGAGGAGGAGAAGAAGAAAGAGAGAAAGAATGAAAGAAAGAAAGAAAGAGAGAGAGAGAATGCAGTGCTCTCCTTGTCCACAAAAGCATTTCTGGGAAGGGGAAATAGCATAGCTGTAGTGCACCAGGCTTGCATGCCTCAAGTCACAGGTCTAATCCTGACACTACCATACACTGGAGCTGAGAGGTGCTCTGGTCTTTTTCTCATGAAAATAAACAAATCACTTTTAAAAGCATTTCTCTCATCACTGTTTTCCAAGGAATATGTATTTATTTTAATTTCCAGAGATCTGTGCCTTATTAAATTGGGGGTTGGTTTGTACAATAAAATCAGAAATACAATAGATTCTTTTATAGATATGTGCATTTTATTGTATCTATTTATTTATTTATTTGGATAGAGACAGAAATTGAGAGGGAAGGATGAGACAGAGAGAAAGAGTGACAGAGAGATACCTACAGCACTGCTTCACCACCCGCAGGTAGTGAAGCCTTCCCCCCTTGCAGGTGGGGACCAGGGTTTCAAACTTGGGTCCTTGTGCACTGTAATGCATGTGCTTAACCAAGTACGTCACTACCCAGCCCCTACAAGTAAGCCTATGAACAATTTTCAGAGGTTCAGCAATCCACTGGGCTTCAAGACCAGCCTGGCAAGTTGTATGTAATAGAAACATTATCATAGCTGCTGAGTTACAAGACCTCTGTGGTCAGTGGTCCCTGGCAGAAAGGAAACCTCTCCATTTCAGGGCCCACTGTCCCCTCAGAGCATGACTGTGTAGCCTCCAGGGCCGGCACTCTAGGAGCTGGGGGCTGGTCACAGAACAAGGGTAGAGGCTATGAAAGGCAAGACTATCACGGTGGGAGAGGGATTTCTCTGAGTGGAAGTCCCCTAATCAAAGAGTGACTGACCACCTGTGGAAAGCTGCTTAGCTCCACCTGATCCCCAAAAGCTCTCCAGAAAATTCTCACTTACTCCCCCCCAGCCTCTGAAGCTCTGCCAGCTAGCAATTTTAAAGAACACAAATCCTCTAAAAAATGCAAGAGCTGCTTAATCAGTAACCAGGGGAAAGCGGGCCTTTCTCTGGAGATGGTGGAGCCGAGGCTTCATCAAGACAAAAAGAGTTGTGTTTATTAGACAAAAAGAGTTGTGTTTATTTGACTGAAGTAGCGTGGTGTTGGAAGACTGGGTAAGTCTCAGGCACATCACTGAGAGCAAGTTTGCACTCTTAAGACATTGGGTTCAGCACTGGAAGTGCAATTCAGTTCTAGACTTCACATGTGAATGTCCTCTGTCCCGACTTACCCAGCCCTTCTGGTGGCCACTAGTTGGCCTGCGAGTCCACAGATTTATGTCCCAAGTAGAGCTGTGTGTGAGAGAAAGAAGCAGTAGCCTTGGTCCTCTGTATACACGGCTTTGCAGAGGTGGCAGCCCCAGTCAGTCTTAAAAAGGCCTGTCATCAGTCTTTCCTTTCCATCTAAGGATGCAGAGCAGCTCTCCAAACTTCCCCCAGCCTTAACAATTACATGGAGGTAAAAATAGCAAATATGGCATTTTAGCACTTCTGAATATCATTGTTGGCTCTCCAGTCCTCTTGTTTAGAACTGCTGAGTCACCTCTCTTGCTAGTTTTTGTTTTTTTAGTGTTTCATTTAGGCTAGGGAGAAAGAGGAGAAAAGCAGTATAGCACAGCTCCATCATCCGTGAAGCTATTTGGGTGTGACTGCTAGCTGGAGAGTTGAGGCCAGTTTAATTTAATTTAATTTAATTAATTTATTTATTATATTTATTTATTCCCTTTTGTTGTTCTTGTTGTTTAACTGTTGTAGTTATTATTGTTGTCGTTGTTGGATAGGACAGAGAGAAATAGAGTAGGGGAAGACAGAGAGGGGGAGAGAAAGATAGACACCTGCAGACCTGATTTAAAAAAAAAAAACTTAAAAAAATTATTTTATTTATTTTCCCTTTTGTCGCCCTTGCTGTTTTTATTGTTGTTGTAGTTATTATTGTTGTCGTCGTTGTTAGGACAGAGAGAAATGGAGAGAGGAGGGGAAGACAGAGAGGGGGAGAGAAAGATAGACACCTGCAGACCTGCTTCACCGCCTGTGAAGTGACTCCCCTTCAGTTGGGTAGCCAGGGGGCTGGAACCGGGATCCTTATGCCGGTCCTTGAGCTTCACGCTACTTGCGCTTAACCCTCTGCGCTACCACCTGACTCTTTGCAGACCTGCTTCACTGCCTGTGAAGCGACTTCCCTGCAGGTGGGGAGCCGGGGGATCCTTACGCCAGACCTTGCACTTTGTGCCACGTGCGCTTAACCCCCTGCGCTACCGCCTGACTCCGAGGCCAGTTTTGATTTTTGTAATTGCTACCAGGGTTATTGCTCTCTCTCCCTCTCCCCTCGCCTTCTTCCCCCTCACACCTCTCCCTCTCCTTCTCCTCCTTCTTTCCTTTTTTTTTTTGTGACAGGAGAAATTGAGAGGGGAGGGAAGAATAGGATACACAGACAGACACACCTACACATACACATGCACACCTACCTACAGCACTGCCTCACTACTCCTGAAACATCCCACCACGCACACACACACTCACTCCCTCGTTAGTGAGGACCAGAGGCTTGAACCTGGGTCTTTGTACATGGTGATGTGTATCCGCTACTATGTGTGCCACCACCTAGCTCCTTAGACCACATTCTAACTCTGGTTCTGAAACAACCTTTCACGATGCCATTGATCCTCCATGCCCACCTCAAAACTCCAATTCCTACCCCAATTGTGGGTGGACATGGTCCCTGAGGTGCCACTGTCTCAGCCAGCAGTGAGGCCCTAAGACCACAAGGTTCTGGTCTTACAGCTTCCTAGTCCAAAGGGGCCTCCCAGCCCTCTGAGCCAGGGTGCTGGGCTGTTACACCTGCTGTTCCACGCCCTCAGTCCGTAGCTTTTATCTTTACTCTCTGCCTATGTTTTATCTAAGTCATCGTCACTTTAGTTGAGCTAAAGCTGTGGTTTTGCAAACTGAATCGGTTGTGGCTTTCAGCATCCATCTTCCGTGTATTTACTGAGTTGTTTTTTTTTTTTAATTGTTGGCATTGTAGGTCTATTCTCATCTCTAGAGCTGTGTCAGGGAAGGTTTGTTTTGCTTTAAGGCACTTTCAGACAAACTTCGGAGTATTTAGAAGGAAGGAACCATCTGAAGAAACCACAACCGTTTTATCAAATGCCCTATTTAATATATATATATATGTCTTTAGCTACAGCTGAATGAATTCCCTTCAAGTTTTGACTTGTGCCCATGACGAAGAGATGGTGTGGCTTAGGAATCAGACTTTGTACCAGTGGCAGAGAGAAAGCCTTTCATGTTCTTCAACATGGAAAAGATTAGAGACCTAACCTACAGCCAGCAATGGAGAAGGAGAGGCAGGGGATGGTTCCAATCAGGGCCCTAGTGTGATCATCCAGGCAGTGTAGTAGAACTTCTCAGGCTAAAAGGTTGAAGAGCATCAAATACAAAGGATATGTACTGGCACCACTAGAGATGTGGAGCACAGGCCCCGGCAAAACTAAGTCTCAAGTTTGGTTCTCCACACCACATGTGCCATGGTGATGCTCTGGTTCTCCTTCGCTTTCTTTTATAAGTAAATCTAAATCTTGAGGGGCTGGGTGGTGGTGCACATATTATTGTGCAAGGACCTGGGTTCAAGCCCTGCTCGCCACCTACAGGGGGGACGCTTCACAAATGAAGCAGTTCTGCAGATATCTCCTTTTCTCTCTCCCAACCTCCTCCCTTCTCAATTTCTGTCTGTCAATCAAATAAAATAGAGGGGAAAAAGGAAAAAATGGCCACCAGGAGTGGTAGATTCCTAGTGCGAGAGCTGCACCCCAAGAAAGAAGTGAGAATAGGCACAGAGGAAAGGACAGAATTCCTTTAAAAAATATCTCTAAATTTATTTTAATCAGAGAGATATATAGAGACCAGAACACTACTCAGCTCTGGCTGATAGTGGTATTGGGGGTTGAACCTGGGACCTAGGAGTTGCAGGCATGGAAGTCTTCTGTGTAACCACTATGCTATCTCCCTTGCCCCTCTTTTTTTTAAGCACTGATTCCCCAGGGCCTCACAGATGTACAATACAACTGATGAACAAGACACCTTCCTGGGCAAATATTTTTCATTTTTTTTTACTTTAGGGAGTGTGTCATTAATGTTCGGGGCTCCAACAGGCCGGGCTAGCTTCGTGGTGGTAAACAGAGACTTGAGGACACACGGCTGGGCCGAGAAGCTGTATTTCTTTATTCATGAACAACGATTCATAAACTAACCCAAACCAATCACCACACAGATTTGTCCTTCATCTTTCTCCTCCGGCGGCCGCCAAGAACTCTGGAACTACCTAGCATAGGGGACGGGGAGAAAGAGAGGCGCAAACTAGCAAGGGCCAAACCAATTCTCCTGGCGGGGGGAGAGCGAGACCAAACCAATGTGAAGCATAGCAACAGGAGTGGGAGAGAGGAGAGACACCACAGCATCTTGCCACCATCCATGATGCTAGAGCTCAAAACCAGGGCCTTTTACTTTTTCTGTCCCCAGGCCTCCAAGTCTGTGGTTTTACTTGTGGGTGGAACATAGCAAGGAAAGCCTCCATGTAACTGAAAAAGCAGGACTGGATAGGACTCATGCACGGTGTGTCTTGAGTTTCCATGAAGCAGGAGGTCACTGGGCCATCCACATGGAGGATACAGTCAGAAAGGGATCAGGTGGACAGACTGGACAGACTCACAGCATGTGGGTGGAGAGTGAGTACACAATGCAGGGGCCTGGGGAACCCAGACCACCCACAGTGCTCAAAGCCAGCAGGAGGAGGGAACGCTAGCCTCAGGGCAGGGGGACGCTTGAATCTACTCTACTAGGAAGGAAGAAGGGGTCTGGAAAGATGGAAAGTCAGATGCAAATGGGGGGGCGCTTTTGCACCCCCAGCCCTACCAGGGTCCCAGGGCAGTGTTTTCTCTAGGCTGAGATGCTGTTCCCTGGGTGAGCCTCACAGATGCAATCCTGGTTAGAGTCAGGAGGAGGCGATATTCTTCCACCCTGTCTGAGTCCTACCACGTATACAATGAAAATAGAAATTAATTCAGTGCCAGATTTTTTTTTTTTGCCTTTGTTCCCAAATAGGCTTATACTAAATAACTACTCTATATTTCAGACACATTGCAAGAAGAGTGTGAGTGCGTGAGATTTCTGAGCAAAAAGTGATTTTGAGGTCACAGAGGCCCCAGATTCAATCCCCTGCACTGCCGTATGCCAGAGCTGAGCAGTGTTCTGGTCTCTCATTAAAATATATATATGTGCTCAACTAATAGTCATGAAAATCCATCTCCCAGAGGTGAATTCCAATGCACAGTCTTCTCTGTGGTATTGAAGGCAGAGCCCAAATGAATGGGGGCTGCAGGGAGGGCAAAGTTCACGTGGTCTGAGGTCCCTTGAATACTGGCAGTGCACGCAGACACACTAAGGAAGTTGGGGCCCTCTTGGGGATAGCATAAATGTGACTGCCCTCCCTGACCATAAAAAGTTTCCCTTCCCGACACCTGCCTGCAGAGACCTGGGTGACACCTGGTCACAGTCACTCTCACCTCCCTACCCCATAGCCACCAGCTTCAGGGAGGACAACTTGTCAGGCCTGACCTCACCCCACCTGGGTGGAGTTCAGTGCCTGGAGGTGTGTTTGCGTCTTATGTAACCACAGAGCAGCAGTTAGCTCCTCTCTGATTGATAAGGAGATGCTGACTTGGAAAGGAGGTGGGGGCGGGTGGTGTTGAGAGGGACTGGGACCCTGACTTCCTTTGACCCAGCTCCCAGCTCCTACCTGCCCCCCCTCTGCCCCCCAGTCCAGGCAGAAAGGCAAGGAGCTCATAGCACCTGCAGGAGGGCCCCTGGGGGCCGTCTCCTGTCTGTTAAAAGGAGACACAGCAGGGAGTGTGCTGGCCAATTACAGAGCCACAGAAACCCAGTGCTTCTGCCTGGGCTGGAGAGTGACTTGAATGGACAGCAGCAGAAGCTGTGCCCCACCCCCCACATCCCCAGGCATTTCAAGGCCTTACCACCCCCACCCCCACCCCACCCCAAACACATACCCCTGTAAAGCATGGGGTGTGTGACTGTTCTTAACCCTCAACTGAAGAGAGTGGATGCTGTGTCCTCTGCTTTCTGGGGTGTGTGTGATAGGGGTAGGGGGAGTGGGGTGATCTGCTGGCTCATCTGTATCACTGGCGTAGCCTTTCATTTCATTTGGGGGGAAACAATGCCCAGTGCAGTGCCCCATGCCCCCAGGGGCATGAGGCCACCTCTCTGTCTCTGCACCTTCAAAATGAGGGGCTGGATCCCAGGGTGAACTGCATCTCAGAGGCCTGTGTTCCTGGTGTGCTGCTGCTGAGCGCCTCCTCCTGGTGGGCATGGGACTGACAGTCGGGCTTGCCCAGGTCATCCCCCTCCTCCAAGACTGCAGGTTGGGGTCCCAACTTGCAGCAGCCTCAAGAAAGTGGGTCACACCAACAAGCCAGGAACCCTGCACGTCCTGGGTGTCAGGACTGAAGTCACTGTAGAACCGGGTCTGCTCCGTGTGACACTACAGTGATGGATATGTGTCATGTTCATACTCACACACCGTCCAGCACCAGAGTAACCCTCAGTCACCTTGGACTCAGGGTGACGCTGCTGTGTCCCTGTAGGCCCCTCAGCTATAACAGGTGCGCCAAGGGTGGGGGGGTGCTGATAATGCGAAGGCCGGGGAGATGGGGGCATTCTTTTTACCTTGTGCTGAATTGCACTCTATATAAAGAAAAAAACCTTCAAAAATATTTCCCCTAAAACTGCTCTTCTAAAAAGGATGAAGTCCCCCTATTAAAACAAAATCAAACGAAGTCCCTCTATTAAAATAGAATCAAACATTGCTCCTGAAATCCCAGCATTTCCATCCAAAGTGAGGGTAGAAAAGGCTAAACAGAAAATCAGAATAGACTGTGATATGGGTCACTACAAGTCCTGAGACAAACAGTAGCGGTGTCAGTGTTCCCCAGTACCTGGGCAATAGACCAGTTGGAAAAAACAAACAAACAAAAAACAACCCTTACACTTCTTACCATGTTTAGGACCCTGGTTTAAGTTCTCTGTCCTCACTTGCAGGGGAAAGCTTCATGAACAGTGAAGCAGTGCTGCAGGTGTCTCTCTTTTTATCTTCCCCTCCCCTCTCAGTTCCTCTCTTTCTTCATCCAAAGTAAATAAATAAAATATATATATTTTTAAAAATTTCCCTGGGTTATTGGGACCAGCAGCCTTCATCGCCCTCATCTGTGAAGAGTTGGTTGGAAGCTCTCAAATCCTGTCTGCACAATTGCCGTCACTTGTCACTCCCCCAGAATGGATTCCTTGTTCAATGAAGAGGGTTATTCAAGCCACTCAGATCCCACTAAGAGGACAAAGGAACTGCAGTCACCAAGAGCTGCACTGTCGTCCTAAGAGGTTGTTACCCCACACAAATAAGCTGACATCCTTGTAAAATGCTGGCTCTGGCCACAGCACAAACTTACCACCCAGAAAAGCTCTTCAAGAACAGTAGAAGCTAGCCATTTGCAAGAGATCTACCCTGCAATCCAAGAGCTTTATTTTCCCTTTAGACTATTTCTTCTTCCATCAAGCAAAGACTTTTGACTTCTTATGTTGTGTGTGTGTCCAGTGAACACAATATGTGAGGGCCAGGATTTGCGGAGTTTGCTTCCTGGTGAAGAGGTCAACTAGGAGCTGGGACAAGGCAAAGCCCTGGTTTCCAGCTGGGCTGGTCTTCCTGGAGATGCCTCAGTGGTGGAGCATAGCTGCTCACTACTTACTCCACATAGTGAGTGCTCCCTGCAGCTAGGAGTCCAGCTCAGCCCAGCTGCAAGCCCACAGGGGCTCTGAAATTCAGGTAAAGGCAGCAAGTTGGGAAGAGTTGCTTAGAGCTGGAGTGTGGCCAAAGGCAGGTCACTTCATCCATTTACGACACCCCCCCATGCACTGAATCATTAGATTATTAGACTAGCAGATGAGTTCCCGGCTGGTCCAGACACCCACCAAAGATCTGACTCCATGGTTACCACGGATACCAGGTGCTAATTACGATGCACTTTTGTTTCTAAGTTGGAGCTGGTTCCTGGTTGCCTTTGCAAACACAGGGGTGCCTTCCCTGCCCTGCCCCATCCCGCCCAGCCCTGCCGCCAGATCCACACCAACTGTGTGTCTTTCTTAGCTTCTCCAGCTCCTTGTCTCTGGTTACTTGTCCTCTCACCTTCCTCAACAGGCCCCTCTGTCCTGAGGCACTGAAGGGACCATATGCACATTCTTCTCCAGTAAGGGCTCCTTCCTCTACCCCTGAACCCTGCAATTTCCACCCCAGGACAGATGCTGTGTCTTCTCCCACAAGTGCCACACACCTTCCAGAAGAAGTTGGGTAGAGCGTGACAGCCACCTCCTGGCACTGGTATTGTTTCTGTTCCACACTGCCAATTCTTGCTTCCTCTGCTGAGTCACAGGTTCAGAGGGCAGGCAGGTCGTATCTGTAGATCAGGCTAGTATCAGCGGGTGGTGTAGATGGGCTAAGAACTGTACTGTGAGGTCAGCACCTAAAGGTCTTGGCAAAGGAGCAGAGCCCTCCATTGGTCATAGACTCTGTTCACGTCACATGTTGGAACTGGGGTCAGAACATGACGGCTGTCAGCCCACGTGCCAGGACCTGCTTGATCCTGGACTACTGACCTTGCTATGTTGTTCAGTCATGGCTGAGAGACCAGACACCACAGATGGACAGGCCTGTACTCCCAGCTCTGGGCACTGAAGGCCCAGGATCTGACTGTCCTCAGGCTGGTTTCTGAGGAAGGAGGGACTCCCTTCCTGGTTTATAGGTGGTGGGTTCCCACTGTGGCTTGGGCATGGTGGTTCAGGATAAAGGGAGGCAGGAAGGGAGGAAGTAGGATGGAGGGGAGAAGAGAACAAGAGAAAAGGAAAAGAAGTGAGAGGAAAAGAGAGGGAAGAAGTGAGGAGGAGAGGCACCCCCTTATGTGTCAATTCTTCTGATAAAGACCTCAGTCCTAGGAAGTTGGGGACACACCTTATGACCTCATTCAATCTTTTGTTAGAGACAAAAGGTAGAGGAGAGAGAATGAGACCAGAGCATGGAAGCTTCCTTCAATGCAGTGGGAGCCAGACTGGGGCACACACACATCGAAGAAGCACACTACCCAAGTGAGCTGTTTCATTTAATCTGTGTGTATGTGGGGGGGTTGGAGTTCTTGCATGTGTAAATTCATCATTCCCAGGTTGTCATTGTTGTTGTCTTTCCCCCACTTAGATGGAAGACAGAGAGAAAAGAGAGATAACACAGCACCAGAGCTTCCCCCAATGCCACAGCACCTCCCATGTGGTGCCAGGGTGTCGGACTAGTGTCTCGAGAGGGAGAGATGACCCAGGAACTAAGCTCGTGGCAGCAAAGCAATACAAATATTTATTCATTTGAATGCCCCAGAGTCAGGTGCTAGCACACCTGGTTAAACCATGTGGCACAACCCACAATAGCCAGCGTCCACCTCTCGCCTCTCAGTCTACACACTTGCCCTCCTTCAGGTCACGACACGGAATAGACAAGACAGAAATGGAAGTGGCTTGAAAATACCATACATGGTTAGGAAAGGGGTGGAGAAAGGCAAAAGGGGGCCAGGAATGGTATGGACCTCCCCAGCAACTGTTGCTAGGGGTTCAACTGGTAGGATTAATAATAATGCCGTGGAGGCAGGGAGTGTCTTGAGGGTAGAAAGGAGATAGATCAAAGGAATGGAATGGGTGGGGATCTTTCAGGCAAAACAATGATTATGTAGATAGGCCATAGTATCAGGAATGCAGGGTGCTTTGTGTGCCTAGCCAAGCTCAACCACATCCGCACAATTTCCTGACACCAGGGCTTGAGTCTTGGTAGTGTGCATGGGAGTGCAGGCACCCTACCCAGTGAATTATCTCCACAGCCCTTCTGAAGCTTACTCATCTCCCTCTCTCCAAATATGCAGAGGCTCAGGGCCTCACTTTGTGAACTGAGGTTCAGCTCATGGGGAGATGTCTCATTTATGTCTTGGAAGGTCCCGTCCCGAGTGCTTCCAGAGCCAGCAGTTGTGTATGAGTGTCCTGGGCTCCCTTGCTGTCATAAGCATGCTGGGGTTCTTTGAAAACACCATCCTTAGCCACTTTTGAGGCCAAAAGTGCGGGTGACTTTGACGTCACAGCATGTCTGCTGATGCCTGTGTCTCCCACTGTCGTTGAGACAACGCAGACTAAAAGACTGTGCAGATTTGCCTTTTTGTTTTCATTTTTTATTTGTGACTAATAGTCACAAAATAGTAAGGTTAGATAGAGTGTATAGTCCCGCACCACACTCACCACCAAAGTTCTGTGTCTCCATTCTCTCCCCTCCCAAAGATAACCATATTCTCATATGTCTCAGAAATAGTTGGCTTGTGTCTGTTTTTTTCTCCAAGCTCATGTGTATCAGTCTCCACATATGAGTGAAACTATATGGTAGTTGTCTCTCATCTCTTCACTTATTTCGATAAGCATAATCACCTCCAGTTCCATCCATTTTGTCCCAAAGGACATGTTATCATCTTTATGGATTGAGTAGTAGTATGCCATGCAGTATACAGCCTAAAACTTCTTTAGCCAGTTATCTGTTCACTAGACTCTTTGGCTATTGTAACTAATGCAGCTATGAACATAGGGGGAGCATATGTCCCTTCAAATTAGTGTTTGAGTGCCATTTGAATAAATGCCTAAGAGTAGTATTGCTGGATTATAAAGTAATTCTTTTATCGTTTGTTTAAGAATTACCTCATACACTCTTCCAGAGGAGCTTACCAGTTTGCCTTCCCACCAGCAGTGTACACTTTTTTTTTGCAAAGAAAAAACTCTTTTTTTCCCTCACTGCAGAGGAAAGGAATTCTGCAGAGAGCCACAGCACTGTGACTGAGTTTTCAGCGGGCCTTATTCTGGGGGCTGTGCTGTGTCAGCTCTCACCCTGCAGCAAGAGAGCACCCAGCAGGTGGGATCCAGGCCAGGTGAGCAGGTGAGCTGATGCCCAGAGGTCCAGAGGCCAGAATCTGCACTTGGGTGCTTAAAATTGCAATGCAGAATGGTTCCCCTGGACCATGGCTCTGCATCACAGCTGTGCACTAGACAAAGTCACACTGGTGGTGAGAACAGCGAGTAGAGACAGTAAAATGCTCACAGGTTCAAAGCCCATGTTGTGATGCCCACTCAGAGCCAGGAGAGAAAAAAAAAAAAAAGCACAGGAGCCGGCTGTGCTAAGACATGGAGGGGACTGTGTCAGAGGGGACCGAGAACTCTGGACTTTTGTGGGAGCTCTAGGGAGAACACAGGCAAGCCAAATACCCCAGGCCAGAGAAGCTGTGAAACAACCATGTATGGGGCTGGGCAAAGCAACTGGCATTTGCATGCCAAGATCATGCAGGTCTTGGGATCATTCCCGCACTGAGTGAGCCAGAGCGGGTGACCCTGCTGAGTATCACAAGGAAGTCACAGCCTCCACTACCCCACTGAAACTCAGAATGTACCCAAGGGAAAGAACGACCTTCAGCAGAGTTGGGCCTTGGGAATGATATGTCCTCTCTGGAGGCCCTAGAAGCACTGCACAGGAGATGGGGGTGGGGTGGGGTGGGGTGGGGGAGATGAGGGACACACTCTGGTCCTCTGTTGGGGTTCTGCTATGTTCCCCACATTCAGGGACTGAAAGCTGGAAATAGAGCCAGGGACTGAGGGAGTCTGGCTCTCCCCTACTCCTGAGCTAGCTACTGAGTCTTTGTGATGGTTGCCCCCCCCCCCCCCCCCCCCCCCGCCGTGTCTTCAGTGACACCAATATGCTCAGGAGGGGGGGAAGATGATGCAGGAGCTGGGAGCTGAGGACTTCAAAGAGGCTGGGCACCAGGGCAGGAAGTTGAAAGATGAGGAAGGTGGGGTGCAGGGAGGATGGAGGGAAACCAGAGGGCACCCCAGGGAGAAGCCATCACAGGGCAGCCTGAGGCAGTGAGGAGCAGTTTCTCTGGGAGCCTCAGAAAGACCTTCAGGGCTACCTGACCAAGACCTGACTGGGCCAGCCAGGGAGGTGGTAAGTGACTGCAGGTCAGAGCTGGGGGGCCAAGGACAGTGAAGGTGAGGAAAGCACACAGGCCTTGAGGCTAGAGAGGGCACTGAGCTGAGTCCCAGCCCAGGTCAGCCAGCCAGTGAAATGCTCACAGCAACTCTGGAAGCAGCGTAGAGCTTGGAGAGACAGGAGGTTGAGTCCTCCCTGAACCCTCCTCTCACCCCAGCCCAGGGCTGTCCAGCAGGGGAGGTGGGGTCTACTGCTCAGAGAGAGAGGTCTCCAGGGAACCAGCCTTCTGTGTATTGCTGATAGTTAAGGGAATAGCCCCACCCCACAAGGCAAGTGAGATTTATGGATTTTGCACTGTGCTGGGTCGATGGGGTGCAGGGGGTGGGATGGGGGTAAGGGCAGAACAGGACAGAGATGTGATTCCAGCCAATTCCTCTTTCTGTTTGAGACACCCTGTGCTGCTGCAGCTCTGAGCACAGAAGACAGTTCCGGAACTGCATTCTCCAGGGCTTGTCATCTGTCTTCTTGAGGGGGCAGGGGTGTCTACTCAGGGCACAGTGTATGGGACTGTGAGGTTCACAAAGTGCCAGCTAAGACCATGTCAGAAATGATTCTGCTCATTACACGGGGGGAAAATACATCTTCAGTATTTAAACTGTTATTACTATAGTTTAAACTGAGTCATAAGAATTGCTCCTTAGGAGTCAGGTAGTAGTGCAGTGAGTTAAGCGCAGGTAGCGCAAAGCACGAGGACTGGCGTAAGGATCCTGGTTCGAGCCCCCGGCTCCCCACCTGCAGGGGAATCGCTTCACAAGCAGTGAAGTAGGTCTGCAGGTATCTGTCTTTCTCTCCCCCTCTCTGTCCTCCCCTCCTCTCTCACTTTCTCTCTGTCCTATCCAACAACAACATCAATAACAATAATAAAAAATCAAGGGCAACAAAAGGGAATAAACAAATATTTTTTTAAAAGAATAACAACAACAATGATAAACAACAAGGGCAATAAAAAGGAAAAAAATGGCATTCAGGAGCAGTGGATTCGTGGTGCAGGCACTGAACCCGAGCGATAACCCTGGAGGCAAAAAAAAAAAAAAAAAGAATTGCTCCTCAAAGAAAATGCATTGGGAGTCGAGCAGTAGTGCAGCGGGTTAAGCACAAGTGGCGCAAAGTGCAAGGACTGGCGTAAGGATCCCGGTTCCAGCCCCCGGCTCCCCACCTGCAGGGGAGTAGGGGAGTCGCTTCACAGGCGGTGAAGCAGGTCTGCAGGTGTCTGTCTTTCTCTCCCCCTCTCTGTCTTTCTCTCCTCTCTCTGTTTCTCTCTGTCCTATCTAATAATGATGACATCAATAACAACAATAATAAAACAACAAGGGCAACAAAAGGGAATAAATAAATAAAATATAAAAAATATTTTTAAAAAATGCATTGTCAAATTATACTGTTATTTTTAACTGTTTGTACCCAAATGCAACTTTTCCTAAGATCTTAAATGCTACAGTATAAAAGGAAAAAATGTAAGGTTCTGCTAACATCCTTTAAGTTGACCATACTCTTCAGATTTTGATTTCATATTTTATTGAGTAAATTTTTAATTCCTATAGGATAATGTTTTTTCTTTTTAAAAATTTTTTTATATTTATTTATAATTTTCCCTTTTGTTGCCCTTATAGTTTTTTTATTGTTGTAGTTATTATTGTTGTTATTGATGTTGTTGTTGTTAAATAGGACAGAGCAAAATGGAGAGAGGAGGGGAAGACAGAGAAGGGGAGAGAAAGATAGACACCTGCAGACCTGCTTCACTGCCTGTGAAGCAACTCCCCTGCAGGTGGGAAGCTAGGGGTTCGAACCAGGATCCTTACGCAGAACCTTGTGCTTTGCGCTACCTGCACTTAACTCACTGCACTACTGCCCGACTCCCTTTTTTTCTTTTTTCTTTTACTTACAGAGCTTTGGGTTTCAGCCACCTCTCCCTCTCCCTCTCCCTCTCCCTCTCCCTCTCCCTCTCCCTCTCCCTCTCCCTCTCCCTCTCCCTCTCCCTCTCCCTCTCCCTCTCCCTCTCCCTCTCCCTCTCCTTCTCCTTCCCTCTTTCTCTCTCTTTACTGATACCAGGGTTATCACTGGGGCTCAGTACCTGCACGATGAATCCACTGCTCCCAGTGGCCATTTTTTTTTTTTTAAATTCTTGATAGGACAGAGAGAAATTGAGAGGGGAGAGGGAGAGAGAGGGAGAGAAAAAGAAACCTGCTTCACTGCTCATGAAGTGTGCCCCCTGCAAGTTGGGAGCAGGGGTTCAAACCCCAGTCCTTGCACATAGTAAATGTGTTCTCAGCATTTTTTCACTGTTTTTTTTTTTAATTACCATAAGGTAAAATAATAGACTTTGGGCGTAGGATGTTCTGCTCTGTGAATTTCAGCCTAGACAATGGTGACCCCCACCACTAGGCCCTGGGAAAGCTCCATCTCCCCCAAATTTGACTAGACTATACCATCCTGTCACATCCTACCCACTGGCCTTGTTCTCTACAAGTGTAATATAAACACAGCTTTCAATGAAGTACTTTATTTCAATCTGCCTTCCCTCCACTGCTCACCAGGATCAACACTATGCACATAACTAGCTGCAGAAAAACGGTTGAGTTTTTATTTTGTTTTGTTCTGTCTTTACCAAAGCACTGCTCAGTTTTGGTTTATGGTTATGCCAGGGATTGAATCTGGGACTTAGGAGCCTCAGGCATGAGTCTCTTTGCATAAGCATTATTCTATCTACCCCCCCCCCACACACACACACACACACTGTATCTTATACAGTTGGTGCTCTTGCCTCTTAATCAAATTGGACCCTGGAGTTGGAGTGTTTTGTGTGTTTGTTTGCCTCCGGGGTTATTGCTGGGGGGCTATATTGCCTGCACTACAGATCTACCCCTCCTGGAGGTTATTTTTTTCCTTTTGTTGCCTTTGTTGTTTATCATTGTTATTTTTATTGTTGCTGTTGTTATTGCTGTTGTTGTTGGATAGGACATAGAGAAATTGAGAGACGGGGCAAGAAAGATAGCTGGAGGAGTTGGACAGTAGCATAGCGGGTTAAGCTCAGGTGGCGTGAAGATCCTGGCTCAAGCCCCTGGCTCCCCACCTGCAAGGGAGTCACTTCACAAGCATTGAAGCAAGTCTACAGGTGTCTATCTTTATCTCCCCCTCTCTGTCTTCCCTTCCTCTCTCCATTTCTCTCTGTCCTATCCAACAACAACAACAATAATAACTACAACAACAATAAAAAACTGCAAGGGCAACAAAAGAGAATAAATAAATAAATATTTTTTAATTAAAAAAAAGATAGATGGGAGTCAGGCGGTAGCACAGCGGGTTAAGCGCATGTGGCGCAAAGCGCAAGGGCCAGCATTAAGGATCCCGGTTCGAGCCCCTGGCTCCCCACCTGCGGGAGAGTCGCTTCACAGGTGGTGAAGCAGGTCTACAGGTGTCTATCTCTCTCCCCCTCTCTGTCTTCCCCTCCTCTCTCTCTATTTCTCTCTGTCCTATCCAACAACAACAACACCAATAACCACAACAATGTTAAGCAACAAGGGCAACAAAAAAGGGAATATATATATATATATATATATATATATATATATATATATTCTTTAAAAAGATAGACTCCTGCAGACCTGCTTTACAGCTTGTGAAGTAAACCTGCAGGTGGGAAGCCAGGGGTTCGAACCAGGATCCTTACACCAGTCCTTGCGCTTGCGCCATGTCAACTTAGCTACTGAGCTACTGCCCGGCTCCTGGGGTTGGAGTTTTTAATTTGCCTACACTTAGAATAACCAATCTAACTTATTGCCTGTGGCCATATTTTACCTGCTTAGTCTTTTCTGCCTTGGCATTCATTATTTTCTTCAAGCATTTAAGCATTACAAATAACGCCACTTGCTCTACTGACACTACAGTACTTTAGCAATCCAGTCTGATGAGTTATCTCTAAATTTTATTTAAAAAAAAAAACCTTAAAGAAGATCTTCATCAAGACATGACTCCCAGAGCAGAAAAACTGTAAGTTAGTCCTTGGTATCATGCAAGAGTTCCAAAGAGCCTTACAGAGATGGTCTAGAGAGGTGGCGTAGTGAAGTATTACACAGAAGGGCAAATCTAACCCCAAGTCATGGCATGGACATGGTGTGTAAAAGCAAAACACTTCCTAGTCACTTAGTAGCCACGATCATTCACATGGACTCTAGAACGTACCAGCACACTCCACCTCTTTGATTCCTACGTGAGATAAAGAAGCTCTTCCAGGTTAAGAAAACAGTTACTGATAGACAACTGCAACTCTTCGAAGACTACAGCAAAGACATTAAAGTGGCCACCATGGTTTGCTTGTGTGGGTGGAATTATAGGGCAACATTGTGCCAGTTCTGTCTACGTCCTTCATTTTTCATAATGCTCATCTGTTGCTGCTACTGGAGCAGAAAAAATTCGGAGTAGATCAAGAATAAAATGCTGCCTATGCCTTCAAAATGCCCCAGAGCTCGAGGCTTAGCTGAACGCCGAGGTTAAGCGCACGGCTAACAGTTCTGTCCCCAGACCACGTTCCTGGGACCAGAACTTCAGGAGCAGAGGGGATGGCGGAGGCAGGGGGCACACGTGCACAAGGCAGCCTACTCTATGACATGCTTGCTGAGCCTGGGCCACCTAAACAATGCCCACACAAGCCAAGGGGGAGGGAGAGAGGGATTCCTCTACAGTGCTCCTCCATGCTGAAACACATTCCCTCCTGACCCCAGATACATCCTCTGATCCCCAGCCGTTCTTATCAGGTGCAGATGGAGATGCTGTTGTGTAATTCTGAATCAGACATGAAACAGCAGAGGGACACAGGCATCACCAAAGCTTAGCGCAACGTGAGTCAGGATCCCTGTGGACATTGGTCAGAATTGGTCGCCTAGCTGTGCTTGTTTGGGCGTTTCATACTGCAGAGGAGCAAAGCGTCTGGGTCTCCCACTTCATGGAGAAGTATCGCTGTCTGCAAGGTCAAGTGGCCAAGGAGAGAGAGCTCAGAGAAGGCCTTCCTGAAGAACCAGGCGACTAGCTGGATTCCTGCTCAGGGGTCATCATTTAGAGAGACCTTGCAGAATGATCTGGAAGTGGTCTGCTGCAGTCTCTTCTACCAGTCTCTTCTGACCCAAACAGGCTGTGTTTCAGAAACAAATGCTAGGCTCTGTGGGGGAACCAGGCCTGCTGTCAGAACCACAAGCCTGTCTGTTTAAAGGCTAGCATCCCCCCCAAGATGGCGACATTACAGGGGGAGGTGGGAGAGAGCTGGGGTGACTGGATTAGGAAACACAGAGCCAAGATTCTGCCATCCTTAAAATTGGGGTCCCAGCTCCTATCTGAGCAGCTCACTCTCCTGACACCAAGGTGGAGAAGACAGCTCTGCTCTGCACTGCTAGCACAGTCTCTTGTTTAGGAAAACCCATGAGAAGCTAATGCTCTGACAGACTAGAGAAGCAAGGAAGTCTCTCTGTCACTGAGTACTAGATGACAGTTCCAAATCAGCAGAATCTCATGGAAAAGAATATTTTTGATTTAAATTAATAGTAAGTGTTTACTGTTCAAAAAAAAAAAAAAGACAGAGGCAGGATCAGATGTTAGTATCTTGGGAGGTGGTTCAAGGGTTGATTTGCAGGTACAAGGTCCTGAATTCGATCCTCAGCATCACATATGCCAGAGCGATGCTGGTTCTTTCTTTCTCTTTCGTATATAATGTATATAATATATAATAATAAATATCATTGTGTTGTTGGAAAATGCATGACAGGGAGTTAGGCAGCAGCACAACGGGTTAAGCACACATGGCGCAAAGTGCAAGGACTGGCCAAGGATCCTGGTTCGAGCCCCTGGCTCCCCACCTGCAGGGGAGTCACTTCACAGGCAGCGAAGGAAGTCTGTAGGTGTCTATCTTTCTCTCTCTCTCTCAGTCTTCCCCTCCCCTCTCCATTTCTCTCTGTCTTATCTAACAATGATGACATCAATAATAATAACAACTACAACAACAATGAAAAACAACAAGGGCAACAAAAGGGAAAATAAATAAATATTAAAAAAATAAAATACATGACATGGTTTTCTATGTTTTTTATGCAAAAATGCATCATGGCAACTCAATATATACTATAATGTTATATAATAAATATTTTAAAAGAATCAGGTGTTGTCTGCTAGGGAGATAGCTCAGCACACTACTGCACATGAATTATTGGCTGAGGCTGCTTGTTGCTGGCTTTGAAAGTGACTGGGATCCATGTGGATTCAGTCAGCTAGGAAGGATCGTCAGTTTCCCCAATGAATGGGTACTCAAGCAGCTCCTGACAGCTTTCAACCTGACCTGTTGACTGGCTATGGAAGAAGGGCAAACGCTTGAAGAAGAAGAATTGGCTGAGGCCACAGGTTCAAGCCTCAGTGCCACCATATACCTGAGTTGAACAGTTCTCTACCCCCACCATAAATCTTTTTTAAAAGAATCAAATGGAACCAGACAGTGATACATCCAGTTGAGTGCACATGTTACCATGTTCAAGGACCTAGGTTCAAGCCCCCAGTCTCTACCTGTAAGAAAAAAAATTCACAAGTAGTGAAGCAGACAACTTCCAGATCATTCTTCAAGGTTCCTTCCCCCCCCACACACACACACCACACACACATACCACACACACACACACACACACATACACACACTACACTCACTCACTTTCTCTCCCTCTCCCTCTCTCTCAAAAATAAAAATAATTAATTTTTTAAAAGAATCAAGCCAGATTCCTGGAATTTGTCACCAATTCCATGATGATATTCACTTATATCTCTAAGAAAAATCATTGCTTACTTGACTTATCTTACCATAATAAAGCATTACATTAGTCAATGACTTAAGGTTTTTGTTTGTTTGTTTTTTAATAGTTTATGCTTTTCTAAGGCTACATGCTCTTGCAGGCACACACACACGTTAGGAAAGCAGTCCAGATGAAACAGGGGTCAGCAGTTTGCTACCCAGCAGTGACACATAAATAGCCCGTGTGAGAATCTTGTGGTGTCGTATTAACTGTGGTGACTAAAATAGACTCAGTCTTGACTATAAGCTGATTTTCTGATAGTGGCTGCTGTTTCTTGAGTCCCCACTGGAATAACAGCTGAGACCAGATGCTACTCCGTTTCACCCTGCTCCACAGGGCTCACACCTCACCCCCTGAGATGTAGGGGTAGGGGGGGGGTCTCTGTTGAAACTAATGAGGGAGAGGCTGGTACAGACTCCCAGAAGGCTCTTTCCTGGCCCTTGGGGCTGTGGTTTGGGGCGAGTCCAAGAGCGTCCTGTGCAGAAGGGGAAGGAAAGGCGTGTGCTGGGAGGGATAGCTGAGCCCTCTGCCTCCCTGGCCACTAAAGCATGGGGAGGAGACGCCAAAAATAAACTCATCCGAGGCCCCCCCAACAGCATTTGTCTTGTGTCCTTCTGCAGGGAGCCGCCATGTCCCCATTCCTCCGGATTGGCCTGTCTAACTTTGACTGCGGGTCCTGTCAACAGTGCCAGGGGGAGGCCGTCAGCCCCTACTGTGCTGTGCTGGTCAAGGAATTTGTGGAATCAGGTAGGTGGGGGTCACCTGAGCTCAACTCACCCTCCGATTAGGGAACCTGCTAACCCGGGACCCCAGATTTGCTCTGGACTATGACTCAGCACTGCACTCTGAGCTCCCTAGACTCCTGCACAGGCCCCAACTCCCCCATCTGCCCAGGTAAGCAGATGGAAGTCTATGCTAAAGCAGAACAAGGGGCCAAAAGGCTCAATTACTGAGTTGGGTGCCTTCCTGGCCATGCCCACAGCCCAGGTTTGAACCCTGGCCCCACAGAGGAGGTGCCATAGTACCAGGGGAAGCGCTAGTGCTGTGATATCTCTTCTCTGTCTCTTACTAGCTTTCTATCTGAATGATAAAAAAAAAATGGCCTAGAGTGGTGAAGCTGTGTATATGGGAGGCCCCTCTCTGCCAATATTCTATCTCCCCCACCTCTCTCTATCCTATCAAATAAAAGAAAAAATCTCTCTGTCCTATAAAATAAAATAAAATAAAAGGCCACCATGAGCAGTGGATTTGTCATGCAGGCACTGAGCCCCAGCAATAACCCTGGCAGCAAAAATAAATAAAAAAATAAGAAAGAAAGGAAGGAAGAAATAAAGAAAGGAAAAGTGGTCCAGAGTGGTGATATTGTACATGCGCAAGGCCCCATCTCTGCAAAATAGACAGATGGATAAAAAGAAAGAGGGGGCCTGCTGAAACAGCTCACTTGGATAGTGTGGATAGTGTGCTGCTTTGTCATGTGCAGGACCCAGGTTCAAGCCCAGCCCCTAAAGCATTAAAGGAAGCTTTCGTGCTGTGATCTCTGTCTCTGTCTCTCTCTGTCTCTCTCTCTCTCTCTCTTTCTTTTTGCCTCCAGGGTTATTGCTAGGGCTCAGTGCCTGCATTAGAAATCCACTGCTCCTGTGGCCATTTTATAATTTTTCTTCTCCTTCATCCTCCTCCTCTTCTTCTTCTCTTCTTTTGGATAGGATAGAGAAAAATTGAGAGGGGAGGGGAAGGTCGAGAGGGAGAGGGAAAGATAGACACCTGAAGACCTGCTTCACCGCTTGTGAAGTGACCCTCCCTGTAGGGAGCCGGCGGCTTGAACCGGGATCCTTGTGCCGGTCCTTATGCTTCATACTATCTGGGCTTAACCTGGGGCCACCACCCGGCCCCCATCTCTTTCTCTCTCTCTCTCTCATCTCACTTTCTAAAATAAGTAAAAAATCTTAATAACAGAAAGGGGAGAGAGAAGGGCTGGGAACAGAGATGTGGTGTTCTCTGTAGGGCTATCCTAATGGCATCTGGGCAGGGGGAGTGGTGTTGACAAATGCACAGGGGAGCCCCCGACTTCCTGGCTCAGGATTCTGGAGTCCCAGCTGCTCTCATGCAGACTGCCCTGGGCCCAGAGTCCTGCATGGCTGGGGGCTTCATCTTCCTGCCCCTTCAAGGCCTTCAAAGCCAAGGAGACTGGTTCCCCTGCTGCCCAGGTTCCTCTCCTGTTCAGTAAAAAGTGAAGCTGGTCCTCAGTCCCTCTCAGAAACCTCTCAAATGTCACAGCAGCCTTTGAAGTGCAAAATGTCTGTGGTTTTCAAAGCCACTTTGGACTTCACGGGCTGAGGGACCCAGTTCTGCTCACAGCCGCAGGCCTCCTGACATTTGCCTCTCCCGAGCCTTTGTAGAATGTCTTCTTTTTCTCCTTCTCCTCCTCCTCCTCCTCCTCCTCCTCCTCCTCCTCCTTCTTCTTCTTGCCTTCCCTTTGAACTTGGTCTAATCAGCCAGGTGGATCTGGTCAAAAGAAAGAAGATGACTGTGTTTTTCTGAAAGGATAACTTATGGAGCTGGGAGAGTTTTGGTTCTGATTTGCTTTGGGTCCTGTGCTGGAAGAAGTCACTGTGAGCGTTCTAACTGAAGGACTGTTTCTGTAACTGCAAACAGCTTTCTGTCCTTGGGGTGTGAAGCTGCATTTTCCATCAAGAGTGGAGTGAACGGGGACAAATAGGACCTGCTGATCTGGGAGCCCTGGGGGGAAGGGCAAGTTCCCTGTTAGTGAGTGGACAAGCTGCTGAAGGCTGGTCCTCTGCTAAGGTGACCATGGTCTCCAGGAAGGCAAAGGGACAAAGTGTCCTGCCCTAAGAATTCCAGCCCTTTGGTTGTGACTATAGGACCTCCTCAGGAGTAGCTTTGAGTCCTTGGAAGTGAAATGTGATGGGAAGGGGGGTGGCGGGGGAGCAAAGCAGCTCACTTGAACAGTGCCCTGCTTTGCCACATGTGAAACCCAGGTTCAAGCCCGGGCCCCACAGCACTGATGGAAGCTTTGATGCTGTGGTCTCTTTCACTCTGCTTTTGTCTATAAAACAAACAAACAAACAAACAAATAAATAAAATGTGGCTTGTGCAGTCGTGGAGGTGGCTCAGTAGTGGAGCACAGGACTTGCAGGCATAAGGTCCCAAGTATCCATTCTCAGGGTCACATGTGCTAGAGTGAGGCTCTGGCACTCTCTCTTGTAAAGAGATAAGTGGTTTTTTTTTCCAACTGCTATTTGAAATGTTCATATCTCCATTGGTTTTTGTTGTTGTTGTTTAGAAAACCAGTCCCTTTTCAATTTCTTTGAAACAGACCATAGAAATCTTAGAAGGGACTGGGCAGTGGTGCCCCCAACTGAGTACATATATTACCACATACAAGGATCCAGGTTCAAGCCCTCACTCCCTATCTATTGGGGGTCAGTGGAGTGAGGGGGGGCAAGAGCAAGTAAAACAGTAGAACAGGTCTACAGGTGTCTCTCTTCCTCTCTCTTTCTCTCTGTTTCCCCTCCGTCTCAATTTTTCTGTCTCTATCAAAAGAAAGAGAAAGAAAAGAGACAACAAAAATTAGAAAAGATCTCACTAAGAATCCCCCCCTGGATGTCCTGTATGTCTTGATGTCGGTGCTTATACTTCTAATAGCCAGACCTACCCAGAATTTGAAGCTCTGGCATGTTCCATTCCTGCTCCACCTCCCACCTATTGGCTGAAGCCATGCAGGAGGCTGGGCTGTTAGTGGTCTGGAGAAACTGTGCTCCTACAGCTAAGCTTCCCTGCTTTGGGGCAGGAGATTCCCTCCTGCTACACCCACATCCCTGAATTCCTTCATCCACCACTGAGTGTGCTGATTGTCAAGGGGCACAGAGACACAAGCGCCGTCACAGTTTTCTGTGCCTGAAAAGATTAGACCAAATGCTGCAGAAAAGCCTGCCTGGGGAAAGCTAGGACAGCACTGCTCAGAGTAGCAGGTCAGCTCTGGGAACAGTTCCCCGATCTTACTGTCCCCACTGCTGCTCTTCACTCCCCGTTTCCTAGACTTCCCCCGTCTTCCCTCCTCCATGGCCCTCCAGCCCGGAGCCTGCCTCTCAGAGGCTGTAGGGTGTGTGAAATGTGTCCTCGATGGGGGCTGAAGAGGGAAGAAGTGGCTCATGGTGTTTTAAAGGTGGTTGCCTCTTAGCATAGTTATTTCAGAATTAAGCCAAACCCTCTTTTGGGAGATGCACTCTGACATCTATATTTGAAATGCCAGTGAAATTAATCACTCATATGTCAAACCTTTGTGGCTGAAGCTAAGGAGGATCCCAATGGGCATAAGAATGCAAAATTAAGGGTGTCAGGAGGCAGCGGATAAAGTACATGCCCTGCTGTGCAAAGGGCCCTGGGTTCAAGCCCAACACCACATAGGAACACCATGGGTAGATCCAAAGGAAGTCTGGATTGTGGAACAGTGTTGTGGTGTCTTTCTATCTCACTCTGTCTCTTCTCTCTCCCCGCCCCTCTATCAAAAAAAGATGAAGTCAAGAGAGGTAGCATAGATGTTGTACCCTGGGTTTTCGTGCCTGAGGTCCCAGGTTCAATCCTCTAGTGCCACCATATGCTAGTATTGAGGGGGTACTCTGGTCTAGATTTCAAATGAAAAAAATAAGGAAATCTTTTTAGGAATGAATGAGGAACCAGGTAATGATACATTCAGTAGAATGCACGTTACCATATGCAAGGACCCGGGTTCAAGTCCTCAGTCCTCACCTTCAGGAGAGAAGCTTCACAAATTGTAAAGAAACAGTGCTGCAGAGTCTCTCCTTCTGCACGTCGCCCCCACTGCCACATCTCTTCTTCTTTATGTCTGCCCTTATCAGGAAACAAAAACAAAAAACAAAAAGCAAAAAAAAAAAAAAGGAAAAAGAAATGACCAGAGTCACTATGCATACTCCAAACCACAGCAATAACCCTGCTGGCAAAAAAGAGAGGGAGAGAAAGAGAGAGAGAATGGAAAGGGGGGGCAGGTGGTGGCGGTGCCCCCAGCAGAGCCCACATGCTGCCATGCTGGATCACCTAGGTTCCAGCCCCAGTCGCCTCTTGAAGAGGGGAAGCAGTATTGCAAATGCCTCTCCTTCTCACTATCTGTGTCTTTCTCTCTTCTCCCCTCCCCAGTTTCTCATCCTCTATGAAAATAAATAAAGATGAAGTATTTATTTCTAGAAAAATAAAGAGAAAACAGTCTCCAGAAGTGGTGGAGTCAGGCAGTCACAGAGCCCCAGCAATAACCCTGGTGGCAGAAAAAGAAAAATTGGGCCATAGAGTCTGCTCAGTGGTATCATGCATGTACAAGGTCCTGACTGTATTTCCCAGTCCTGCATAAAGAAAAAAAAGTTCAGTTTGAAACATATAAAGGATGGGCTCTGTCAGTCTGGAGAATTCCAGACTAGGGGTGGACTAGGGCTAGAGGTGGAGTACTCTGTAACTCAGCAATTTCTCTCCTGAGGATAGATTCTAAAGAATCAAACACACTCATCCAAACAGATCTGTCTATACCTATGTTCATAGCAGCTCAGTTTGTAATAGCCAAAACCTGGAAGCAACCTAGGTGACCAACAACAGATGAGTGGCTGAGAAAGTCATGGTATATATACACGAATGGGATACTATTCAGCTATTCAGAATGATGAAGTCACCTTCTTCACCTCATCTTGGATGGAGCTTGAAGGAATCACGTTAAGTGAGATAAGCCAGAAAGAGAAGGATGAATATGAGATGATCTCACTTATAGACAAAAACTGAGAAATAAGAGCAGAAAGGGGAAACATAAAGCAGAATTTGGCCTGAGTTTGATGTATTGCACCAAAAGAAAAGACTCTGGGTGGTGGTGGGGGGGTGCCTTCAGGTCCTGGTGCACAATAGTGGAGGAGTCTAGGCTAGGGGTGAAAGCATTTTGCAGAAAACTGATCAATTTGGGGGCGGGGTGGTGGTATACCTAGTGGAGCACACATGTTACAATGTGTAAGGACCCAGGTTCAAGCCTCCAGCTCCCACATGCAGGGGGAAAGCTTCATGAGTAGTAAAGCAGATCTGCAGGTGTCTCCTTGTCTCTCTCCCTCTCTATATCCCCCTTCCTCTCAATTTCTGCCTGCTTCTATAAAATAAAGATAATAAGCAAAAAAAAAAAAAAACATTTAAAGAAACTGAGAAATTTTACACATGTACCATTAATTAAAAATTCAGTTAAATCTTTTTTAAAAAGATGAGTGCTGTGTCACTAGCTTATGGCTGGGCACCTAAATTTTGCTGCTGTGTTCAGGGATTCATGCTGTGAGGACCAAGGAGAGAACACTGCCAGTCCAGGATGTGATCAGATATTTGCTGCCCAAATTATCCAGATCGATGTGGCCACGCTGCCTCTCATGGCTGTGTGTACTGGCTTCATCCCCACCCCACCCGCAGTGGAATCTGCCAGCCCAGGGCATGGCAGGTTGGGCACTGTCCAGCCCAGAGCTGACCCTGGGCATAACGGGGCCCTCTCTTTCTACTCCTAGAAAATGGACAGATGTATGTCCAGAAAAAGCCGACAATGTACCCACCCTGGGACAGCACCTTTGATGCCCACATCAACAAGGGCAGGGTGATGCAGATCATTGTCAAGGGCAAGAACATGGACCTCATCTCCGAGACCACCGTGGAGCTCTACTCACTGGCTGAGAGGTGCAGGAAGAACAACGGGAGGACCGAGATATGGGTACGTGCACACACACTGTGATTACCATCAGGATCTGACCATGTCTCTCTTGCCCCATGTCAGGAGAAGAGGGGCTCTGACCTATGAAAAACTGTTACTGCTATTACAATCTGTGTGTGTGTGGCTAATAGTAGGTTACAAGGTTGTAAGATTACAGTATTTAGTTCCACACCACACCCACCACTAAAGTTCTGTATCCCTACCCGCCTACCTCCCAGAGATAACCACCGTAGTTCTCACAAGTCTTAGAAACAATTTTGCTTCCTTCTGGGTTTGTTTGCTTGTCTGTTTCAAGGTCATGTGATTCAGATCTCTAGATTCTACTTTATGGGTGAAACCATCTGGTAGTTGTTTTTCACCTCTTAGTTCACTAAGCATTGTCACCTTCAGTTCCATCCATTTTGTCCCAATGGACACAGTGTCACCTTTCTGGATCACAGTAGTATTCCTTGGAGTGTATATATCCCATAATTTCCTTAGCTAGTTATCTGTTGATGGGCATTTAGGCTGCTCCTACTCTTTAGCTATTGTAAATAATGCAGCAATGAATTATAACTTTTTTGTTGTTGTTGTTAAACCAGAGCTCTCTTTATGGCGATGCTGGGACTTGAACCTGGGACTTAGAGCCCCAGGCATCAAAGTTCTTTGCAGAGCCATTACACGATTTCCCTGGAGACGTTGCAATTATTAAAGAAAGCTTAGTGGTATCACAAACTCTCTTGAGCTTTCAAACCCATTGCCAGTATATCACAAAACTACATAGATATCGAATAGCCTAATGAGCTATCTTATTTGATAGGTGGTAGTGAGAAGACAAAGACTCATTTCATGGTTGGCCTTCTCTTCCCCAGCCATGCTTTGTACTAAAGAATACATCGTCCACAATCCATTTCACCCCACTAAAGTTTCAATGATTTAAGCTAGCACTGTTTGCATAACAAACATTTAGGAATGTTAGAGGTAGGAAGAAAATAAGAAAGCATGAAACTCAGGGGCCAAATTGTGGTGCAACTTATAGAATACATAAGTTACCATGCACAGGGACCTGAGTTCAAGACCCCAGCCCCCACCTGCAGGGAAGAACTTCATAAGTGGTCAGTCACTACTGCAGCTCGCTCTCTCTCCCCCCCTTCCCTCTCAATTTCTATTACCTACCCAAAATAAATTTTTTTAAAAATTTAGGCATTAAGGAAAATGCCTGGGACTCCCAAATGAGAGAAAATGCAGCAGAAGGAACTGTTAGTCCATGGTTTGAGGTGGACAGGTGCAGGTGACAATCTTTCTCCATTGTCCACCTTTGTTTTGATCCAGGTTAGCTCTTTATTTGCTTTTTTTTTAGAGTTTGAGAGCCAGAAGGTTTTTCCATATGGGTGTTTTCCCCATTGAAATCTACTTTCTAAAATTAATTTCACTATTTAGAAATGATGTTTTTTTCAAATGTGCTTGTCGCCTCTGCTGTCACCATCCCCTTTTAAATGTCATAGGGAGACCTCCCTTCTGTTTGCTTTCCAAAGTCTTTGCTTCTGTTCATGCTCAAAAGGTAATGACTTGGTTTTCCAGCAGCTTATGAGAGGAAGTTCATTTCCCCTCTAAGCCCTTGACATTGCTAACTCTGGGATCCATGGTGTGACTCTTGCCATCTTCACTGCTCCAGGCACCAGTCGGAGGGTGGGAAAGAAAGTCAGCCAAGTGATCCAAGCTTACCTGACTCAGAATTCTAGCTGTAATGGTGCTGTGACACAAGAACTGCGACCCTGTCTCTTACTCTCTGAAGGGTTACTGACACATTCAAGCTCAATCAGTTGTGCAGCCACAACTTACAGTCTTGGGCTCAAAGACCTTCTGTTCCTTAGAACTCCGGTTAACCATGGCCACAGTTATCAACAGTGACCTTATTCACTCAGCCTCCTTGTTCTTTCTAGTTTATTAATGATAGAGTGTTAGGACTGAGGGCATTTTTTTTTTTTTTTTTTTGCTTCCAGAGTTATCTCTGGGGATTGGTGCCTGCACTAGGAATCCACTGCTCCTGGAGGTCATCTTTTTCCCATTGTTCTTGTATCTGTTGCTGTTATTGCTGTTGCTGTTGATTAAGATAGACAGAAATTGAGAGAGAGAGAAAGAGAGAGAGAGAGGAAGACTCAGGGAGAGAAAAAGGCAGACACCTGCAGACCTGCTTCAACGCTTACGAGGCAACTCCCTTGCAGGTAGGGAGCTGGGGGCTCAAACCAGGATCCTTGCTCTGGTCCTTGTGCTTCACACTATGTGCACTTAACCTGCTGCACTACCATCCAGCCCCCTTTGGGCTCAGGACATTCTGATCATTCTTTCCAGAACTGAGCTAGGTCTCCTCCCCACCCATTCCCTACTCCCCATGAGCTGACCGGGTCTGAATCCACCCCATCACAGCTCATCACAGAAGCAGGAAAGGGGCAGAAAAGCAAACAGAGACTGTTAGAGAATGACCTCCACAGAGAGCAAAAGCAAGTGGCCACCCTGGCACAGCTGACCTGCAGGCATGCTGGTCACATACTCTGTCACACCACTCGGCACTTGCTGCAAGTTCTGACTGATTTTCCTTCTCTCAACTAGCTAGAGCTGAAACCTCAGGGCCGAATGCTAATGAACGCGAGGTACTTTCTGGAAATGAGTGGTAAGTGGCCTTTCTTCTTCCTGTGGTGGGAGTGGGGGTGGGGATGGGGGTGAGGAGGGCATGCCCTTCGCTTCAAGTGCAACTTATTTCACTCTTATATAACAGCACAGAAGAGGATCAGGAGAAAAGTGGGTAGCACAAGGTCATGCCTTAAAATGCTAATAGTGCCGGCCAGGGAGATCTGCAAAAGACTTAATGCTTGTGGCTCCAAGGTCACAGGTTCGACCTCTAGCATCACCATAAGCCAGAACTGAGCAGTGCTCTGATCTCCCTCTCTCCCTCTCCCTCTCCCTCTCCCTCTCCCTCTCCCTCTCCCTCTCTCTCTCCCTCCCCCTCCCCCCTCTGTCTCTCTCCCTCTCCCTCCCCCCCCATCTCTCTGTCACAAGCTTTATCACTGGCACTCCTGGCAGCCATTTTTTTATTTCCCTATCAGAAATTGAGAGGGAAGGGGGAGATAGGGATAGAGAGAGATAGACACTTGCAGAGCTGCTTCAACTGCGTTCCTACTGTAGGTGGGGAACAAGGGCTTGAACCCGAATCCTTATGCAGGTCTTTGTGCATAGTACTATATGCGTTTAACAGAGTGATATCTCTCTCTCTCTCTCATTAAAATAATTTTAAAAAATTCTAGTGATGCTTAAAATGCATTGAAAATCTACTGAGCAGGGTGCAAAGGAAATAAGACACCCCTGAAACCCAATGGCAAGACACTAATGATTCTGTAAGTCACCCCAAGTCTTTGCAGCAAGAAATGCCTCTCTGAGGTCCTTCAGGCCTGTGTCCCATGTCCCATGGGCAGGCCCTCAGTCATAGGCCTCACATGACCTCTCGAGAAGCCTCCTACCTTACAGCCACCACTTCCCTCTGCTGCACTGAGGATCTGTGGTCTGCGTGATGTCTCATATAATCACCTGTCACTGCTCATAAAACTCAGTCCTTCAGGGGGGAGACAGAACTTACTGGAATCACACTGAGTTCATTTCCCCCTAAGTTAGCTTTACTACTGAGAAGCAAGTTTTACTTTAGCAACTTAGAGTGCTTTCTAGGATTTTAGTTAATATGCCGTTGCTTTAAGGGATCAGACCCCAATAAACCACATTGAGAAAAATGTATCATGAGCTACGTGGGAAGCCTGAGCACTCACCAGACACTTGATGACACTGGGACATCATTCTTTGTTTATGAGATGGGATAGGACAGCAATGGCTTTAATCAAAGGTGTTAATCTTTTACAAACCCATACTGAAATATGTTTGATGGATAAATTTATGAAATACATTAATGGACAAACTGTTGGGGGGGCTGGGTGATGGTGTACCCAGTAAGGTGCACATGTTACCATGTGCAACAATTCAGTTTCAAGCCCCTGGCCTCCACCTAAGTTTTGTGAGCAGTGGAACAGTGCTGTGGGTGTCTCTCCATACCTACCCCCCTTCTGCTACCAAAATTAAAGAAAAAAAAAACTTCAAAAGAAAAAAATAAAAGAACCTGGCCTCTGGGAGCAGTGTAGCTATACAGGCACTGAGCCCCAGCAATAACCCTGCTGGTTAAAAAAAAAAGTCAGGGGGAAAATTTCATGAGTGGGGAAGCAGGGCTTCAGGTGTCTCTGTCTTTCTTCCTCTCTATCTTCCCCTCCCCTCTCAATTTCTCTGTCTAACAATAAATTAAAATATTTTTGAAAAATGAAATAAACAAACAGGAAAAATGAAAAGCTGTGATAGCATGGATTTGCTTCCAAGCAGCCCATTGGCAGAGGCTGAGGTGGGTGGGGCTCATGGAGAAGGGACACATTGATTTGATCCAGGTTGAAGCTGCAGGACTGGCTGGTACCTAGAAGCTGATTCCAGTAGTAGCTCAACCTTTGTGAAGATTTGCAACTTTTCAGAATAAAATCATTTTGAAAAAGAAGAAGAAAATTCCTGAGGGAAAGACATTTCCTCTTTTTCTTTGTCAAACACTCTAGCTGTAGAGAGTATGTGGGCCCGTTTCTGAGTGAACCGGCTAAGACAGTGAGCGTAAAAAAAATGAATGACTGGGTATTTGTGAAAGTGAAAGTATTGGCTTAAATGACATCAACAGTGACTACTTCCTTGCATAAGCAAAAGTACCAGTAAGTTCAAACTCTAGCCCATGTGAACTGAAACAAGTTCTTAAACTCACTGGCTTAAAGGGCCCTGCTTTGAAAGCAATTCCAAGGCTAGCCATCCCATAAACCATGGATTCAGGCGGGGTTAAAACAATTTTCTAGTTACAGTAAATATTATTGAGCTTGGTGAATTATTTGACCCCAGGAATTATTTGAAGTTTCTGTGGCATTTCATTTTTTTGTGTCTAGATTCAAATTGAGATCTTGCCTCTAAATGTTTGTTTTATTGAGATACAATGAACCTCTAAATATATTGGTTTCAGTCTGTTTCTTCATGACCCCAATTCTTTGAAATTTATTGACTAACTGACTTGGTGAGGGAAAGAACCAGAGCAGCACTGTGGCTGATGCCGTGCCAGGATTAGATTTGAAACGTCACACATCCAAGTCTTGTGCTCTACTGACTGACTCATCTCTTTTGTTTTTAAAGATTTCTTAAACTCTATTTATTTATTTATTTTGATAGGAGAGAAATTGAGAGGGAAGGGAGAAAGAGAGGGAGAGAAAGGCAGAGACAATTGCAGCACTGCTTCATTACTTGTGAAGTTTTCTCCTTGCAGATAGGAACTGGGGACTTGAACCTGAGTTCGTATGCATGGCAACATGTGCACTTAAGCAGGTGTGCCACCACCTGACCCCGTCCAGTTTTTTTATTTCTTTATTGGGGAATTAATGTTTTACATTCGACATTAAATACAATAGTTTGTACAAGCATAACATTTCCCAGTTTTCCATATAACAATACAACCCCCACTAGGTCCTCTGTCATCCTTTTTGCACCTGTATTCTCCCCGAACCCATCCCAGAGTCTTTTACTTTGGTGCACCCTCCAATTCTTAAACCCTGCATCTGGCTTATATTTCAACTCCCAGACTGAACCTTCAAAAAAAAAAAAATCCTGTGGTTCTGTGCCAGCACTATGAATCCACCACTTCCATCTACTTTTTCTCCTTTTCTATTCTTAGTTGATAGAACTGAAAGAAATTGAGAGGGGATGAGGGAAATAGAGAGGGAGAAAGAAAGACAGATACCTGCAGACCTGCTTCACCCTTTGTGAAGTGTCCCCCCCCCCACAGAGGTGAGGAACAGTAGCTTGAACCCCAGTCTTGTGCTTGGTAACATGTGCACTCAACCAGATGCACTACCTTCCAGCCCCCAAAATTACTATTTCTTCACCTTCTCTCCCCTGGGGAACTCTGAGATACCAAGTGTCAAGAACCCCAGTCTTTCTCACCTCACCCCATGTGGTATTATTCAAGCTCCCTTCTTTCTGAAGCCAGTCCTGCCATTCCATCCCCCTGCTTCCCACAGCTCTTGCTGTAGCACAAGCTCATGTAGAATTACAAGGCTGAGAGGACACACTTTCTCCGTGTGCTGTGCTGGTGGCTGGTTCTGTTGCTTCTTCACTCTTGACTGAACTGTTCTCTCTCTCTGTCTCCCCCCCCCCCCCCCGGAAATAGTTGGGGCTGCAGGGCCAGGACTGCCAGTCTGGAAGCTCAGCCAGGCTTCCCCACCATGTTCAGAATCCCACTTGTTAGAATACTAAGGGTGTCTTGTGGAAAGCTTGGCCCCCCATCAGGCTGTAACTGTGATGGCTTCTGTGAGTAGCTGGGCAGCCCCCAGGCTGACCTAGGTACAGAGCGGCACCACAGGAACCCTGGCTACTGAGGGCACTGGGAGCCTGAGCAGAAACAGCACCCAGAACACAGCCCCACCTCTGCCCCAGGCCACAAACACCCAGAGGCAAAGCATCTTGAGACCTAGAGAAAAGCCCTTGCTGGCAGGGAGACAGCTCAACCCTCCCCCCCACCCCCAGCACAGGATTGCGTGCCTGAGGTCAAACTTGTCACACACCAGAGCTGAACAGGGCTCTGTTCTTTTTCCTTTTCTAGCTTTCTTTCATAAAAATAAGTCAATCTCTGGGCGGCAAGCTAGCTCACCTGAACTGTGCTCATGTTCTTTCTGGCATGCAGCCAGATTTGAGCCAGGCCTCCACTGCTCTGGAAGAAGTTTCCATACTATACTAACTTTCCCTCTCTCTCTTTGTCTGTCTATCCATCTATCTATCTATCTATCTATCTATCTATCTATCTGGAAAAAGTCAGCTCACAGTGGTGAAGCCCCATGATGACACAAAATAGTGATGAACAAAGATATCTTTGCCATAGTGTCCCTGCCCAGCTTTTGGAGGCCGCCACACTGTTCTCTAGAACTGCAGGCAGCAAGTTTCAGCCACTTCCTGCCGCTGAGCTGACTCATCAGGGACAGTTGGTGCAGGGTGTACTCCATACCTGGAAGGTCTGGGTGCTGCTTTTGCAAACTGAGAGGGTCCAGCCCACTAGTCCCAACCTCAGCAATCCGTGTGGGAGAATCTGGTGTCTCTCACCATACCCCGTCCCTGGCTGTGCCCACCGCTTGTCAGGGAGTCACTCTGTCCCCTTTCTGTCCCTGCAGACACCAAGAACCTGAGTGAATTTGAGTCCGAAGGCTTCTTCGCCCTGCACCACCGCCGGGGCGCCATCAAGCAGGCCAAGGTCCACCATGTCAAGTGCCACGAGTTCACGGCCACTTTCTTCCCACAGCCCACCTTCTGCTCTGTCTGCCATGAGTTTGTGTGGTAAGCTCCTCCCATCCCATGCCAAGCGCTGGGCTGTGTGTTCCGTCCCAGACCCCTGATCTGCCGAGTCCTGAGGACTCCACAAGGGTGGGGGGTGCTGTAATAATGTGGGTGTGAGGTATGATTCTAGAAAAGACTGTTTTGGGGACATAGCTCATGGGGAGTGAGGAATTCAGCTCCTATCAGGAAGAGTCTGCAAGGACTTTGGTGACAGAGCCACTGGAACCTGGAGCGAGGGGGATGGGGGGAGGTGATGTCTCTGCTTAAAGCAGCCTCCAGCTCCTGCCTCTGGTCCCCAGCCCCCTGAGGTCCCCAAGGGTGTGTCCACCCAGGCACAGGCCACTCTGATACCCAGCTTCCCATGGCCCCACAGATTGGGTCAGTGCCCCCTCCCTATCTGCTCTTTTTAACAACAGGAGCCCCCTTCCTTTCTACACAGTAAGGGCTGCTCAGTCTTGAGCTCAAGCCACAGGTATTCCTGGATGCTCAGAAAAAGGACAGAGTGGGGCAGAGTGGTCTCTCCTTCTCATATTGAGCTAAGTGACAGAATGGCTTGATTGATTTTATTCGCTCATTCATTCATTCATTCATTCATCCATTTTCTTATTGCCACCAGAGTTATCACTGGGGCTCGGTGCCTGCGTGATAAATCCACCATTCAAGTGGGATTTTTTTAAAAATTTATTTTACTTGACATGACAACAAGAAGTTAAGAGGGGAGGAGGAGAGAGAGGAGAGACAACTGCAGCACTGCTTAACTGCTTATGAAGCATCTCCCTTAAAAGAGGGGCCCTGGGGCTTGAATCTGGGTTCTTGTACATGGTAACATGTGAGCGCAGTCAGGTGTGCCACTGCCTGGACCCAAGAGGATGGATCTTTAAGCAGAGGATCATGACCGTCAGCTCCTTGCTGATCTGATGATCAGACTTTGACACCCTTGGCAAGTGAGAGGCCAGGGCAACTGTGGGAAAAATGTCTGGTCCCCTGTGCCGTGTTGGTGCAGCTGTGAACTTGAACATCCTGACCAATGCCATCGTGTGTTTTCTTGCAGGGGCCTGAACAAGCAGGGCTACCAGTGCCGACGTAAGTGCGAGGCATCCTGGCGCCACCCACCTTCCTTCCCTTCAGTCATCCCTTCCCTTCTGAAAGGCTGAAGCTGCAACCATTTCCTTTCAGAATGTAACGCAGCGATCCACAAGAAGTGCATTGACAAGGTCATCGCCAAGTGCACAGGCTCAGCCGTCAACAGCCGGGAAACCATGGTGTGTACTCACTCAGAAGCCGATCGGGGTGGGAGTCCACTTGCTGAGTGCTACCTCTCTGTAACGTTAGTGCTGGGGCTTGAATCCTTATGCTTATCCACAAACACCCACCTCCCTACAATCCCTCCCTCTTCAAAACTGGTTGCTACTGAGATCTCAACCTAGGGGGAAAGAAAATCACACTAAGCATGTGACATTGGCCCCCAGGAAGTGGTACAGTGGTACAGCTATGGCCTCACACGCACATGAAGTCTCCATTTCAAATCCTGGTACCACATATATATGCCAGAGGGCTACTCGTGTGTGTGTGTGTGTGTGTGTGTGTGTGTGTGTGTCTCCCCCTCTCTTTATCTCCCTCTAAATACATACATTAAAAATATGTATTTTCTAAAAGAGAAATTTAGGGAGCTGGGAGTGGTGCACCAGGTTGAGCATACACATTACCATATGCAAGGACCCAGGACAAGCCCCCACTGCAGGTGTCTCTCTTCTATCCCCTCCCCATCTCAATTCCTCTGTCTTATCTAATAAGAAAAATAAAATGAAGCAGTGGATTTGTAGTGCTAGCACCAAGCCCTAGAAATAACCCTGGTGGCAATTAAAAATTAATTAAAAAAGGGAAATTCACTAACAGAAAAGAGTAATGATTCAGATCAACTATATGAGAACAAATCCTAGGGAATGTACAGCTAAAAGTGGCCATTAAAGTAAAGGACAGGCAGGGGCGGGAAGATAGCTCAGCTGGGAGAGGGTACAATTTGACATGCTCAAGGACCAACACTCAAGGCACCAAAGGGGAGCTTCGTGAACAGCAGAGGGGTGCTGTAGTATCTCTTTTTCTCTGTCTGTCTCTCTCTTCCCCTGTTTCTATATTAAATTAAAACAGGGAAAGCCTACTGGGAGCAGTGGAATGGCCTGCTATAAAGCCCTGGCAGCAGTCTTTAAAATAAAATGAAAAGAAGAGGAAAGAAAAGGAAAGAAAAGGGACTAGGTGTTGGTGCACCTGGTTGAGCGCACATGTTACAGTGTGCAAGGATCCAGGTTCAAGCCCCCAGTCCCCACCTGCAGGGGGAAAGCTTTGCCAGCACTGAAGTAGTGTTGCAGGTGTCTCTCTGTCTCTCCCCATCTCTGTCTCCTCCTACACTCTCGATTTCTGGCTACCTCTATCCAATAAATAAAGTACCAAAGAAAGAAAGGAAGAAAGATAGAAAGAAAGAAAGGAAGGAGGGAAGGAAGGAAGAAAGGGAGGGAGGGAGGGAGGGAGGAAGGGAGGGAGGAAGGGGAAGGCGCCAGGTAGTAGCACACCCAGTAGAGCACACGCGTTACCACGCGTGAGGACCTGGGTTTAAACCCCTAGTCCCCACGTACAGGGGGGAAAGTTTTATGAGCAGTGAAGTAGTGCTTCAAATGCCTCTCTTTTCTCTCCTCTGTCTCCCCCTTCCTTCTCAATTTCTGTCTCTATCAAAAAGTAAATAAAAAATAATGTGGGGAAATAACAGATAGGACAGCGGATTTGTCTTGAAGGCACCAAGCCCCAGTGACAACCCCGGTGGCAATAAAAAAATAAAGAGACAGGCAGTCGAGGTGTTTATAAAGTACAGAGGGAAAGAAGGATGCTACCCAAGTGTCTGTTTTGAGAAAGAAGTGTAGCTGGTAGTGACTGTGGTTGAGGCTGGAAGAGACGCTCACGTTTTCTTCTGGGCCAAGCTGAGAACTTTACAACAATCTACTGGTGCATATTCGTACCAAGAATCACGCTGCCTGCTTGGTGGTGGTGTGGAAGTGATGAAGGAAGAGAATTTACACTCTGAAAATCTGTATCAGATAGTCACCATCCTGCCACCTTCCTCTCCTCCACCACCCCTACAAATCACCACTGTCATTGTGAGAAAGGAGAGCAGTGGTCAGACAGCACAGGCCCCCAGTGGGATGCCAGACTCGGGACCTCCCAGCTGGCTCAGCAGCTGTGTGACACACACAGGCGTGTTCCCCTCTCTGCGCTCCTCGTTTCACATATGAGGCTGCTAATAGAGGCCACTCCTAGTGGGGCACTTTGACTAAATGAGCTGTCCCTTCCATAGACAGTACCACTGTGACCCCTCTGTCCCTGGGCCCTGAAAGGGCGTCTTTGGGCCCCTACAGCAGGTGTGAAGATTTTCTGCAGGAGACAATGAGCTCCTGACGAGCCTCCCCTACACACACACACACACACACACACACACACACACCTCTGGAGGAGGGAATGTACATGTTTAAAGTAGGAAGGGACGTGTACCCTTTACATAACTCCTATCCAAACAAAGAGCCCTGCTCTGCTTCCTGAACCCAAATATCCCAGGGAAAGGCTGAGGCTGGTGTGTCTGTGGGTCACCCCACTGTGGCCCAAGAGTCAGTGGCTCTCACTGGCTCTGCATGCCACCACCCTTCCCTATTTATTAGAAGCATGGATGAAAGCACCCAGCTTCCAGTGTTCTACTTCTCCCCACTGTCAGTCAGAATGGGTTGTCTGGGGACAAGGGACCCACAGACAGTGACACCATCCCCCCTCTTTCAGTTCCACAAGGAGCGGTTCAAAATCGATATGCCGCACCGCTTCAAGGTCTACAACTACAAGAGCCCCACCTTCTGCGAGCACTGTGGGACCCTGCTGTGGGGGCTAGCGCGACAGGGGCTCAAGTGTGACGGTGAGTCTTGAGGACCACAGGGGGAACACAGTGGGGAGACCCACAAATCCTCAGCCTCCTGCTCAGCTATCCTCCTTTGTACCCCCCACAAGTTCTCCCTGGGAGTCGTCCTTCTCCGGGGATGAACCTGTTCCTTCTGATGCCACTGGCTAACCCAGGTCTTATCTTTCAAGCCAGAAAGAAGGCGAGGTGACTCATGGGAATACCACAGCTCCCCTGCTTCCCCAGCCTCTCCAAAGTCCAGAGGTCCCTGGAGTGGCTTCTTTTATTATGTGGTACCAAAGGAATGAGCCCTGGGCCTCACACGTGTGCAAAGTGTGCACTGCCTCCTCCCAGACCAGTTTTCTCTTCTCCTTTATTTTCTGAGGAGACGAGGAGAGATACACAGCCCCACCACTCAGGGAGCTCCCCGTGGTCATGGTGCTGCCATGTGGTGTCAGGGCTCAAACCCAGGACCTCACACTTGGGAAGACACATGCTGTACCAGATGAGCCACCTCCTGAAGGAGGCTAAGCCTTAGAGAGTGTGACTTCTTGGTTATCTGCTGAGTTTCATACATTTCTTCTTAGGTCGTTTTATCATTCAATTAACTGGCTCTTAAAGGATTCGTTTGGGTGGATTAGTCTAGAAATCTGATGCACGAATTATCTCTCACTCCAAGGAGCTCAGAATACCTCCTTGGCTTACATAGTCATTTGGAAAGAGAGAAGAGACAGGCAGAGAAGAGAAAACACAGCCCAGCCCCATCAGCCATGGAGCTTCCCCACTGCTGCCCACAGGTCCCCCATGCAGAGTCAGGATTTGAACTTGGAGCCTCACACATGGTCAGGTGCATGCATGAAGGTGAGCTAGCTCCCACCCTCCAGAGTGATCTTTTATTCTTTTCCTAGCTATTTTTTTCTTTGTAATTAATAGTGGCTTCCAAGATTCTAAGATTAGAGAGAATAACTCCACAGCACTCCCCCCACCAAAGTTCAGTGCCCCACCCTCCATAAAACAACAAGGTTCTCACAAAGTCTTACAGTGTGTTTACTTCTGTGTGTCTATGGCAGACGCAGCTGCTGCTGGGATCCTGGGTTCTGATGTATCCCGTGATTGAGAAACCTTAACTCTGACACTTGTGGACAAGTGTTAAGAGTGGTCTTAAGTGGACACTCCAGTATGTTTATTGAGTGTGACCCTGACTCTGCATTACATCAGAGTGTGGAATGAGGAACATCAAAAGCATTTCTGCAGATTAGGACAGTTAGTGCTAGACCAGTAGAGCACACTCGAGCAACCCTCTGGCTATGTGGTATGTCCGCATCATGCCCACATGGTGAGTGCCATAGTCTGTGAGGGGAGCAGTGTTTGTCACAGTGTGCAGCTTTAGGCCCTTTTGCCTTAGGGCCTGTTGACCCAACTGCTCCTAAACTTATGTCATCCAACAAATGTCCATCAGACAATAGGAATCGTAGCCAGAGGGGAACATGAGAGACTACAGGTGGTCAGCATTTCTTTGTTCTATACAGAGCTCCCAGTAATTGAGGAAATAGTACAGCAGAAAATAAGCTTGTCAGAAAGTAACAGGCGTGATAATTCAGGGGTTTCCAACACCAAATAATAGGTATCAGGAAATCAGTGGGGTCTCCAACATGTCTTTCATTTTTTTCAAGTTCATGTATTTCAATTGTGTAGATTCTACACGAGTGAAACCATCCAGTAGCTGTCTTTCACCTCTTATTTCGCTAGGCATAATAATCTGGAAAGAGGTCTTAGTGGAGGGGGCGGGGCTAGGTTTCCAGCCAAACCCACCTGTAGTCAAGCTTCACCTTGTATGTCCCTCTGTACCCCAGGCCCCAGCAGGTGCCTGCTCTCCACACCAGACCAGGCAGATGTGACCATGGGCCCCAAGAAATGGTTTCTCTCAGGAGTTCCCACAAAAATGACCTCATGGGACTCCCACCATCCTTCTTAATGAGCCTCATGGAGGGTGGGGGCAGGAGGCAGCACTTTGGGAGCCAGGCTAGCCCCCCAGCCCCAGCTCAGAACTCCCACGAGGGTTCCTTGGCATTATTCCTGCCTCCTGGCCTGGGTTCTCCCTTCTGAGTTCTGTTCTCTTCCAGCCCCTCCCCCACCCCCAGAGCCCCTCGCCCCTCCTCGATCCTTGAACCCTTCTCTTCCCCCCTCTTCCCTCCCTCTCCTCCCTGCCTGGCTGGGTCCTGGCTCCTGCAGCTGCCCACACCCTCCTCATGCCCCTGCCATCCCCACCCACCCTCTCCCTCCATCCTGCTCTCTCAGAAGTGCTCCCCCTCAGCAGGCCTCCCCCTTCCTCTCCCCGACAAGTCCCATGAAAATAGTTCGCAGAGGGAGCAGTCTGCACGCCCAGAGGTCCAGCCCCCACCTACTAGGTTGGTAAGCAAGACCCAGGGCTGCCCTGGGCAGGGTGCGCTGTAAGAGGCATCCCCGCAGGGGCTCTGGCTGCTGAGCACTTGGCTGAGTGTGACAGCACCGGTCCCCCAGGGGCCCAGTGTGAGTCTGACCTGCTCAGAGCAGACAGGCAGGATGGCTTCATGGGCAGCCTCTTCACTCAATTAAGACTGGCTTGTAAAAAGTTCTGTCTGTACTGCTTTCTGTGATAGGCACACAGACAGACTGCTCAGCTCTGGATGTATAGAGCCAGGTATTAAACTTGTGGCCTCATGTGTCCGGCCACTGAGCTGCCTCCCTGGCCCTATATTCAGATTTTAAATGTACACAAAGGTTGTGTTTAAAACCAGTTGTTGGGGGGAGCACTGGTGATGCACCTAGTTGAGCACACATGTTACAGTGTGCAGGACCCAGGTTCAAGTCCCTGGTCTCCAACTGCAGGGGAAAGCTTCACAAGTGGCAAAGCAGGGCAGCAGGTGTCTCTCTATCTCTCTCTCCCTCTCTTTTTCCTCCTTCCTCTTGATTTCTGGCTGTCTCTATCCAATAAGTAAAGAAAATAAAATTACAATAAAAAAAACCAGTGTGGACACTAGCTCACTCAGTAGAGCACATGTCCGTCGGTGCTCAAGAGTTCCCAATAACACATGGGAGCATGTGGGCAGCACTGGGGAGCTCCATGGATGGTGGGACAGTGCTGTGGTGTCTCTCACTCTCCCTCCTTCTTTATCTCTGTCTCTCTCATATGTCTGAAATAAGAACAATGAAAAACTGAGCCCAAACAAGATTAGAATAGAAAACACAAGTAGAACCTGAACTGGAGTTGGTGTATTGCACCAAAGTAAAATACTCTGAGGTTGGGGGGGGGAGAGTACAGGTCCAAAAAAGATGACAGAGGACCCAGTGGGAGTTGTATTGTTACGTGGAAAACTGAGAAATGTTATGTACAAACTATTGTATTTACTGTCAAATGTAAAACATTAATCCCCTGGGAGTCGGGCGGTAGCGCAGCGGGTTAAGCGCATGTGGCACAAGGCGCAAGGACTGGCTCAAGGATCCTGGTTTGAGCCCCCGGCTCCCCACCTGCAGGGGAGTCACTTCACAGGCGGTGAAGCAGGTCTGCAGGTGTCTATCTTTCTCTCCCCCTCTCTGTCTTCCCCTCCTCTCTCCATTTCTCTCTGTCCAATCTAACAACATAAATAACAACAATAATAACTACTACAACAATAAAAAAACAAGGGCAACAAAAGGGAAAATAAATATTTTTTAAAAATCCCCCAATAAAGAAATTTTTAAAAATAAGCTTTACCAAAAAAAAGCATGAATATAATAAACAATAGCAAATTACAATGTAAAAAAAAAAAAACTGAGCCCAGGAACAGTGGAATCAAGTGTGTAGTGTAAAAAGAACTTGCACATCAAGTCTGTGTTTCTGCCTGCCTTCACACCAATGTAGGAACAAGGAACTGTTTTTGCTTATTGACAGAAAGTGCAGTTCTGTTTTGCAGTCATATTTTGAAGGCTTAGGGTCAGCTCAAATTCAGGGGCAAGACCACTAGTGTTCCATCTACTGGGGGGCCCACAGATGCATGGAGGAGGGAGAGCAGCACGTGGGTGTTGGCGCTCCTTGAAGAGGCGCGGAGTTACACCCTTGAAACATACAACCTTTTAAGTCAAGGTTGCCTCCATGACGGCTTTGAACAAATATATGAATTTCACTGAATTTTCTCACTCTGTATCTCACCAGAATGAAGAAAGAAGGTGACAGGTGCTTTTTTGTTTTGCTTTTTTGTTTTTGTTTTGTTTTTCGAGACCTGCTCAGTGCCACCTGCTTACTCTGTGACGGTCTCCACAACAGAGCAAATATGCAGAAACACACAATTCTGCAGCCAGTCCCATCTCACTCACCCCACCTGTCAGTCCCTGCTGACAACTTCTTCATAGGATGGAGTAGGTCTCTGAACCAAGAGTTCTGTAGCTGGAATTTGGAGGTCTTCGTTTAACTACTTACTTGAGAGATAGAGAGAGAGCCAGGCATCACTCTGGCACATACAATGCCAGGGGTTGAACTCAGGATTTCATAATTGAGGGTTCAACACTTTATTCTTATACTACCTCCCAGGCCACTAGTTTGGAAATCTTTATTATTGGTTTTTTTAGTTTGTTTTTTTATTGTTATAGCAGTGATGTTTCATAAGTGGCATTTGAGTTTTCTAGAACTAGTGACATAGTAGTATAAGAGTTGTCTACACAGGACCAGGTGCTGGTACTTGGTAAAGCAACATTACCATGAGTGAAGACCCAGGTTCAAGCCCTGGTTTCCCACTTGTAGAGGGAGACTACTTTATGAGTGGCAGAGCAGTGCTACAGGCATCTCTCTTCCTGTCTATCTGTTTCTACCCATCCAAAGAAGGGTAGAAGAGAAAAGAGGAGAAGAAAGCATGAAAGAAAAAATGGCTGTGGCAAACAGTAGAATTGTGAAGGCACCGAACTCCAGCAATAACATTCATGATACGTACATACACACACAGCACGCCAGTCCAAGAAGCCTCCACGGTAGTCAGTGGCCAGCAGATCTTTCTTTTTTTTTTTTTTAAGAAAGGATTAATTAACAAAACAATAGGGTAGGAGGGGTACAACTCCACACAATTCCCACCGCCCAATCTCAATATCCCACCCCCTCCCCTGATAGCTTTCCCATTCTCTAGCCCGCTGGGAGCATGGACCCAGGGTCATTGAGGGTTGCAGAAGGTAGAAAGTCTGGCTTCTGTAATTGCTTCCTCGATGAACATGGGCGTTGACTGCCAGCAGATCTTTCTGGTGCTGTTTCCAGAACTAGTCAACCAGAGCGCTCCCCCAGACAGCAGGTCTCAGAGTTCCCCACTTTCTGAGGGCACACCTCCCCTCTGGCCCCCACACAAAAACTACCTTGCCGTCTCCCTTTCAGTTCTGGGGTGGCAGAGGGAGGCTGGCCCCCATGGAAGCTGAAGAAGCCCTTGTGCCTCAGTGAAAAGGGTGTGCATGACTCCACGTTCACACCTCCTGCCCCACACCCTCACTGAATTCTTCCCTCTCTCTGAAGTGGCCCCTCCCACACAGCCCTGTGTGTGTTGCGGGGGGGGGGGGGGGTCCTGTCACCTCCCCAGATGACTCACAGGGCCCCCAGGGCTGTGCACACAGTGGCACCATGAAGTGCCCATCATCCCCAGCATCTCACCCTGCCAGAAGTGTGGCACACACACACCCTGCTGTGTGTGGCAGCCCTGGCTCACCAGGTCCTGTCTTCTCCCAGCATGTGGCATGAACGTGCACCACCGGTGCCAGACCAAGGTAGCCAACCTCTGCGGAATCAACCAGAAGCTGATGGCGGAGGCACTGGCAATGATCGAGAGCACACAGCAGGTAGGGAGTGCTGTGGGACAGCCCCAAAACGTCTGTCCCACCAGCTCTGTCCTCCCCTGCCCAAGGGTCTGGGGGTGCTCTCTGGGCTCCTACCTCCCCAGTTACCTCCACACCAGGTGCCTCTTTGAAAGGGTGGCTTATAATTCCATGAATTTGTGTTACAAGGGCTTCTAAAAACCTTGAATTCTTTGGGGACTGAGTAGGGCTGGGTGGAAACAAATGTTATTTTTTTTTTCAATAAAATTAAAAGGGGATTTTATGTACACAGAAAGCCACAGAGAAGCCTTTTGGGCCCATTTTTTCACTCTGCCTACTTAGAGAAAACAGAGAGAGAGAGAGAGAGAGAGAGAGAGAGAGAGAGAGAGGTGAGGCCACAGAGCTCCCTCAGTGCTACCTATGGTATTCCCGTGGGACCCAGGGGCTTGAACCCTATACGTGGTAAGGAGAACACTCTACCTACTGAACCATCTCCTGGCCTGTATTCATGAAGGTTATTGAGAATTCATTTTTTTTTTTTTAACAGAGAAAGAGGCAGAGAGAGAGAGTGAAAGAGACCACAGCACCAAAGCTTCCTTCAGTGCAGTGGGGGCCAGGCTCGAACCTTAGTGGTGCACATGGCAAAGCAACGCACTATCCCAGTGAGGTATTTCACTGGCCTGGCTATCTAGGATTCACTGGCTCTGGAGCTGTGTCTCCCCCCCCCCCATTTGTCAAGCCTCCTGGGCTGATTTGCTGAATCCTCAAAGTCATGGCACACGATGCCGCCTGCATCAGCCACCTCTTCACCCACCTGCCACCTCTGTGGCGGGATGGCATGCGCAGGGCCCAGGGAGGAACCAGCTGCCCTGGAAGCCCAGAGGTGGAGGCGGTACTCTGCTGGGCAGTGGGCAGGAGGCCAGGAGAAGTGGACTGGAGCCAGGCTGGCAGGTGGGAGCTGGTGGGCAGAGGCAGACCTGGGCTGATCTCTCTGTGTCACAGGCACGCAGCTTGCGGGACAGTGAGCACATCTTCCGAGAAGGCCCGGTGGAGATCGGTCTCCCCTGCTCCATCAGGAGTGAACCCAGGCCTCCATGTGCACCAACCACAGGGAAGAGAGGTAAGAACTCCCAAGACAGACCCCTGGAACTCATCCTGAGAGCCTTCACTAGAGTCTTCCCCAGGCGTGGGCTGGGAGGCAGTCCTGTCCTGGTCAGAAGCCACAGAGCTGGCCCCTAACTCAGTGAAACCTGAACACACCCCTCTGGGGGGGAGCTTTTTAGGGGTGCAGAGATATGAGGGAGAAAAAGGTGTTAATCCAGAGGAAACAAAGGCCAATTTTCCCCTTAGAGTTGTACAATGTCAGGACTGGGCAGTGACGCACTCATGTAAATGCACATGTTACCGGATGCAAGGACCAGGGTTCGAGACCACAATCCCCATTTGCAGGAGGGAAGCTTCACAAGTGTGAAGCAGTGCTGCAGGTGTCTCTGTCTCTGTCTCTCTCTCCCTCTAAATCTCCACCTCCTCTCTGTTTCTTTCTGTTCTATCAAAAAATATAAATAAAAATAATTTTTAAATGCACACTAAGAAAAAAAAGGAATTGTAGAATGTTGCCTCCTGCATTTTTGCAGAAATAGTGGGTCACATTGTTCACTGGTGGGAATTTCAGAGAAAACAGTTCCCTTCTGTGGCTGAGACTTTTCAGGAAAGTTTAAAGGGAGGAAAGAGAGAGAGAGAGAGAGAGAGAGAAGAGAGAGGATCCCTACTAGAATGTATAGCTCATGGTGCACAAGGCCCTGGGTTCAAGCCCCAACACCACATGGGACCACCACCGGCAGCATCAGGGAAGCTCCATAGATGGGGAAGTAGAGCTATGGGGTCTCCCCTCTTTCCCCCAACCCCACACCTCTTCTTCTAACAAGAGTAGCAAGAGGGAGGCAGCAGGACTGCAAGTCCTGAACATCTATGGCATTATGGAAGCCTGTCCAGCCTGCTGTTTGAGGATCACTCATAAAAGGGCATGACCACGTGACTCTGAGACCCAACGATTTCAAGACACCTTAGAAATCACTGTAGAGAAGCAGATAGATAGGCGGACAGACAGAACAGAGAGAAACTGAGAGGGAAGGAAGACGGAGAGATAAAGAGAAAGATACCTGTAGATGGGGGCTGGGAGCTTGAACCCAGGTCCTTGTGCATGGCGATGTGAGCACTCGACCTGGTGTGCCACCATGCAGCGACAAAAATCACTATTTTCATTGGATTTGGGGGGAATATGAAAGATAAACCAGGAATTGAAAACTCTCAAGGAAATATGACAAGGGGACAGGAGAAAGGCTCCCAGAAAGTTTGGGGGCACCTTTGGCACTGAGTAAAGGCTGATAAAGCGAAACCATGACTGAAGGCTGGGTCTGGGAAGAGTCAGGCCATGAAGCCCAGCATATCCCGGGCAGGCCCAGTGAAGGGGGCATCTTGAGTCGAAGGCTGTAACTGAACAATGCAGCTGGGGTCTTGAACCATTTTCTACCCACTTCCTCTTCCCTTGTATGGAATCCTTGGAAATTGATGGTACCAGGCCTGCAGCTGTGCAAGCAACTGGGTGTCACTTTTCCTCAAATTCCATGAAAACCTTTATTGGGCCATGTCTTGGCATTACTAACAGCACTTTTTTGTGCTGCTTAGGTGGTTTTTATTTTTAAAGATTTAAAAAAAAAATTATTTTCCCTTTTGTTGCCCTTGTTTTTTTTTATTGTTGTAGTTATTGTTGTTATTGATGTCATTGTTAGATAGGACAGAGAGAAATGGAGAGAGGAAGGGAAGACAGAGGGGGGGAGAGAAAGATAGACACCTGCAGACCTGCTTCACTGCCTGTGAAGCGACTCCCCTGCAGGTGGGGAGCTGGGGGCTCGAATTGGGATCCTTAAGCCAGTCCTTTTGCATCACACCACGTGCACTTAATCTGCTGCACTACCGCCTGACTCCCATAAAGATTTCTTTATCAACATGAAAGAGAGCAAAATTAAGCGAGACAGAGAGAACCAGAATATCACTCAGGCACATGCAGTGCTGGGGAGCAAACTCAGGAGTTCATACTTGAAATCAGGAACTCTACCCACTGTACTACCTCCTAGGTTGCACTTACATCATCTTTTGTCGATTTTAATGTTTCTTAGTTTGAAATCTTTCCTCTTTACTGGGCACATCAAGAGAAACTGTTCATACCTGAAATTCCAGGTTGCCGTTCTCTGCAAGGACCCCTTTGTGCATTGTTGTAAAATAAAACTTCTGCACTGGGAAAAGGAGTAATGTTGTGGAAGTAACTGGGATGACCTTCAACTGTTGCTCCTGGTCCCCTGGTTAACGGGTGGCTTTCCATCTCCAGAGTCGCAGGGCATCTCTTGGGAGTCTCCTCCACTGGATGACTTGGAGAGGGTCTGCCCTCGTCCGGAACCTGAGCTGAATGTAGAAAGACCAGCTCTGCACACCAAACTGAAAATCGAGGATTTCATCCTGCACAAAATGTTGGGGAAAGGAAGCTTTGGCAAGGTACGATGCCCTGTTCTAGAATTCTCTGGGAGCAGAGGAGCAGAGCTGCTAGTCTAGGAACTAGGCTCTGGGGGGACAGAACTGTGTGTAGCAGAGCACGGCCTGAGCATCCTGTGAGAGGGGAGAGAGATCTCACTTTGAAGGTGTCCATCCTGTGTGCTTATGAGTTTGCCATCTTGAGACACCAGCTAGGAAGTTGTCTCAGCCCATTCTGTCTTTTTCAAGTTGTTTTTCCTTTGATAGAATTTTCTGTTGTTTTCCCTCTTTTTTTTGAATCAATCCTATCAAATATCCTCGGCCTTGTATTTGTTGGAACTGCTATAATAAGACACACAGATTGGACAGCTATGACAACGTAAATTTCTCTCACTGAGCTGAGGACTGGAGGTCTGAAGTCAAAAAATTGTTGACCTCAAACAAAAAGGAACCGGTTGTTGCACCAGCAAAGCAGGTTTATTTGGAAACAACCACCAAGAGGTCATTTGGAATATGTAGTCTGGTGGCAAGACCAGTGTTCTCTACTTAGAATAAAAACCTTCACCAATTTATATAGATTTCAGGCTCTTATAATCTCAGAGTACATTGGAGGAAAATGAGGATTTCTCATTACTTGGTTTATAGCTTTCTCTCATTGGTTAAACTCTTGGTTGCTAGGCAAAGAGGGACCTGATCTCCTTTCCTACTGGCTAGAAAAGCAATACCATTTCCTGTCAGATATGCAAGGCATGATGGTTCTTGTAGTGTACTGGCTACACATCCATGACTAGGATTGCTGTGTAGTAATTTTCACATGTGGGGCGTTTTCTCCTTGCCATGAGACAGCTGTTTTCTTCCTGTGTCCTTTCACACTGTTGTTTCTCTGTAGATCTGTCTTTGTTTCCAGATGCCAAGCTTCAGTGAGTGCTCACTTTATTCAAATGTTCAAGAGGCAAGAGTTGATGCAAGGAAAAAGTGGGTTTATTTAGGTGCCAGCAGTCTGAAAATATGGCAGACTCATGTCTCAAAAAGCCATTTTACCCTCAGTCCAGGGCCTGGGTTTATACAGGAAAGGAATAAGAGTAGTGAGTCAGTGAGAGAAATAAAGAGGGTTCAGTCCTCTAGTTGTCCAGCTGGCTTCAGTGACTTGATAATCACCAAGCACAATCACAAGTTCTGTCCACTGCAGAACTCTGAGTTCCATTACGTGGCACCCTTTGTAGGACACTACCTAAAACTTCTCTTGTGGGGTTTGGTGGTTCACTCTTATTAGCTCCTCCCCCATCTGTGACTAGCACCCCACTGAGCAACACATGATGTGTGAAAACCTTCTTTCCTATGAAGCATCACATAAGGGGTCAAGAAAGAGAGGGAGAGACCCTGAGGGAATAAAATGGAATTTCTAAAGCTTCTTCATTTACATTCTGACTTTTTCTGGTAAGGATCCCAGCCCTATGGAATCAGGGTCACCCTACTAACCTCCTTGCATCTTTATTACTTTCATAAAGACCTATCTTGGGGGCCTAGTTAAGTTTAAACCCCCATCTCCCCACCAGCAGGGTGGTCACCTCACAAGCGGTGAAGCAGGACTGTGGTGTTTATCTTTCTCTCCCCTTTTCTATCTCCCCCTCCTCTCTTAATTTCTCTCTGTCCTGTCCAATAAAAAAATGGAAAAACAGACACCAGAAGCAGTGAATTCATGGTGCTAGCTCTGAGCCCCATCGATAACCGTGGAGGAAAAAAAAAAAAAAACCTATCTCCAAACATGATCCCATTCTGAAGTTTTATGGACAAGGACTTCAACATAAGGGTGTCCTGTGGGGGCTATAACTCAGCCCATAACAGGTTACTTGAGTCATGGGGAAAGCTTCATGGAGAAAAATCTCTCCTCTGAGTCCTTCCTGCCACACATGCAAACATATCAGAGCCTGAGAATGAGGGGAGGAGGGTGAAGAAGACATTCATTGAAGAATTCTGATTAGGTGAGAAGCTCAGTTACGATCATGCCTTGCAGTGCACACAGCCCAGGTTCAAGCCATGGCACTGGAGGAAGCTATGGTACTCTGGTGTCTCTTATCTCTCTCCCACTCTCCCTCTCCCTAACCCCATCTGGATATGAATGAGAAAAAAGTAGCTCAGAATACAGGGTTTTAAGTTTGTGTTAGATATTAATGAGAGCTCATAGACTTTCAGGGGAAGCACTGCTCTGCCAGCGTGTCCATACAAAGCCAACAGCTCTCTGAGCACCTGTGCACCAGACTGTAGCTGGAAAACAGCCACCAAGAACTGAATAATAAACTAAAACAGCAACTCAGTGTCTTTACTGCTGAATGACACTGAGCTGCAGTGGGGTTTGGATGAAAATGCATCACCTTTGGCAAATATCTATGAATTATTTTAGTTCCCTTTGCACGTTAACAGGAACCAAAGCAAACACCCCCCACCACCACCCTCTGTATTAATCTGAATGTAAATGACAGTTTCACAACCTGTATTCATTCTAATTTAGTATCAATTAGTGTGCAAGTATAACCTGTGACCAAAAGCTGAAAGCACAGGATAGAGATGGAAATGTTCTTCTCAGTTTATGGGTGGTTAGGGAGTGTTTTACTGAACAAAGCAATTACCAGAAGAGCACTTTTAATTATTCATGCAGTGTCTGTCTTTCTCTGTCCGGCTGAAGATGTCTATATTGGGATAAGATTATAAGGAAGCGGGTGGAGCCAAGATAGTGGCATGACTACAACTCCTGACTTTCTCTCTGCAAAGCAGTGGCTGGCTTGAGTGCTGGGAGTGTAGTGAGGGCAGGATTTGCAGCCACCAGGCTCCAGATGCTACCATGATGCCAACCAGACTTCCCAGGGCAGACAATCCTACCAATGTGTCCTGTAGCCCCACCTCCCCAGATCCCTGCCCCACTGGGGAAAGAGACAGGCTGGGAGTATGGATCAACCTATCAACACCCATGTTCAGCGGGGAAACAATTACAGAAGCCAGACGTTCCATCTTCTGCACCCCATAATGAGAGGGTTAAAGAATAGGAAAGCTATCGAGGGAGGCAATGGGATATGGAGTTCTGGTGGTGGGAATTGTGTGGAATTGTACCCTCTCTTATTCTATGGTCTTGTCAGTGTTCCCATTTTATAAATAAAAACTTTAAAAAAGAAGATTATGAGGAAGGCACTGAGTTAACTCTGCAGGCCTTTTCTGTATCCCTAGGTACAGGGGTGCCTTGGCCATGCAGGGCCGCCTTTCCATCAGAGCCCTGTACCCTGAAAGGGCCAGTACAAGAGATTGCTATCTCTCTTCCCTGAAGCACTGAGCATAATATGACATTGGGTTTTCTCTTTCCTTTGGGCTTCCCTGTGGGAAATGTGAGTTCTCACCCCATGGCGGCCCCTTTACTGGGATTCTAGATCAGCTGTCAGGCCCACATGGTGTGTGCTTTCTGGGACACAAATGCCATTCATGTTCCTGGACTTTCATCTCAGCATCACTCTCTCACTCCAGATGGCAACCTCAGAGCAGTGCCATATTGTCTCAAACAGGCATGTTTGCACACTGGCTAATACACACAGCTGTGTCAGTACTGTCTCAAGGTCACTGAAAGAGGTGGGTAGCAAGTTCTCCTAAAGAGAGCAAGCCTGTCCCCAGATGGTGCTCATATGGCTTCCCAAGGGCCTTGTGAGGAAGCAGAGCCTGCAGTTTGCTAGTGCCCACAACCCCAGTTACTTGATGCCTGTGACCAGAGACCCTAGCTGGTTTCCTGTCCCCAAATGCCAGGTTCTCTCGATTAACAGCTCTTAGTCCCATTTACAAAAGCAAGAGGTATAGGAGTTCCCTGTGATGATAAGACTAGAAAGGTAGAAAGGTAGGCAGAGGTTCCTCTGAGGAGGCATCCCATGAAGCTTAGCAAGTGGTTACTACTGGAGCCCACTTTTAACTCATTTAGTTTGAAAGATTTATGTACTTATTCTTAGGAGAAAGCCAGAGTATTAGCCTTGTATGCGTGATGCTAGGGATGGAATTCGGCGCCTCATGCTTGCAAGGCCAGCATTTATGTCCTTTGTTTTTCTTAGGAATTTGCAGAAGGTAGAAGATAACCCCGGAGGGCGCATTTAAATAAGGCCACAGCAAAATGGTGCTGGTGTGTCTGCCCCCAGGTGAGATAGGGCACCTTCCTGAAGCACCTGGGGAGCTGTCTCCTTGTGGTCCATCTGAGCCAGGGAAACCCAGAAACCCAGAGCTTGGTTTGATGTTTGTCTGCAGTAGTGTGGCCTGTGCCACCAAGCCCTCTCTATTACTTTTCTCCTCTTTTTTTTTTTTTAATATTTACTTATTTATTTATTCCTTTTTGTTGCCCTTATTGTTTTATTGATGTAGTTATTATTGTTGTTATTGATGTAGTTGTTGTTGAATAGGACAGAGAGAAATGGAGAGAAGAAGGGAAGACAGAGACGGGGAGAGGAAGAGAGACACCTGCAGACCTGCTTCACCACTTGTAAAGTGACTCCCCTGCAGGTGGGGAGCTAGGGGCTTGAACCAGGATCCTTACGCCAGTCCTTGCGCTTTGCACCACATGCACTTAACCTGTTCTTTTCTTTTCTTTTCTTTTCTTTTTTTAAATGTTTTTTAAATTTTTTAATTTAATTTTATTTATTTTAACCAGAGCACTGCTCAGCTGTGGCTTATGGTGGTGTGGGGGATTGAACCTGGGACTTTGGAACCTCAGGCATGAGAGTCTGTTTGCACAAGCATTATGCTATCTACCCCCTTTCTCTTCTTTTCTTTTCTTTTTTTTTCTTTTCTTTTCCTTTTTCCTCTAGTGTTGTCACTGAGGTTCAGTGCCAGCACTACTTTTCACTTGTCCTTTCAATCTATGCTTTATCTCCAGGAATGATCTTAAATTTTTCCATATCTCTGGACAGAGAGGGCAGGTTTTTACTTTTTTGTTTTGTTTTTGTATATCCTGGACCCAGGCACGCATGATTTCACTGCTCTGGACTACTTGGTCATACAGCTAGAAAGACAGAGGCAACAGAGCTTCCTCCAGAAGCATAGCACCTTCCATGTGGTATCAGGGCTCAAGCCTACTCTGTCCTCAGCAAGGCCCATGCTCGGCCTGGTGATATAGCTCTCCAGTCCTGGGAGCAGATTTTTTCTTTAATATTTATTTATTTATTTATTCCCTTTTGTTGTCCTTGTTTTATTGTTGTAGTTGTTGTTGGATAGGACAGAGAGAAATGGAGAGAGGAGGGGAAGACAGAGAGGGGGAGAGAAGCTTGTGAACAACTCCCTTGCAGGTGGGGAGCTGGGGGCTCGAACCGGGATCCTTACACTGGTTCTTGCACTTCGCGCCAGATGCACTTAACCTGCTGTGCTACCACCCGACTCCTGAGAGCAAATGTTTTTAAAGAGAACATTTCAGGACTGGGCCCAGGCAATGGCTCAGCTGTAGAGCACAGGACTCACATGCCAGAGGCCCCTGCGTTCAATCCACACCACCACAACTGCCAGAGCTGAGCAGTGCTCTGGCCTCTCATATAAACAAGTGAGCCAATAAATAAATATTTTGTTTAAAGAACTTTTCAGGGAATGAGGGGACCTGCTCACTCTCAGAGAAACCTTATGACCCCCTTAAAGAGACAGAGGTGTGGTGATGTCGGGGAGCCTTCCTTTCTGTGTGCAGAGACTGCACAAGCCTGTCAGGAGCAGCTTGCAGACCCTCAGACGCGCGTGCGCGCGCACACACACACACACACACCCCTCCACAGGTCTTCCTGGCAGAGTTCAAGAAGACCAATCAGTTCTTTGCCATCAAGGCCCTGAAGAAGGACGTGGTGCTGATGGACGACGACGTGGAGTGCACCATGGTAGAGAGGCGCGTGCTTTCTCTGGCCTGGGAGCACCCCTTCCTCACTCACATGTTCTGCACCTTCCAGACCAAGGTAAGTAGGGTCATTTGAGAAAGTCTGGGAAATGCTTGTGGGCTTCAGGGAAACTGTTTCTAACCCTACTGTGTGCTCTACTCCCCATCAAAGTGTGGAAGTCTCCCATGGGGCATGTCTCCCCATGGAATTTTGAATATCTTATTATTTATTTATTTTGACAGAGAGAAATTGAGGGGGAGGGAGAAGGGGAGGAGAAAGACACCTGCAGCACTGCAAGCTTCCCCCCTGCAGGTGGGGACGGGGAGTTTGAACCCGGATACTTGTGTATAGTTATATGTGCGCTCAACCAGATGCACCACTGCCCAACCCCTTCCCATGAATTTTCTTTATCCACGAGTGTTATTGGTGGGGCTCAGTGCCTGCACAGCTCCTCCACACTCAGCAGCTTTTTTTTTTCATTGTTTGTGATTAATAGTATGTTACAAGGTTGTAAGACTACAGTGTAGAGTTCCACACCACACCCACCACCACAGTTCTGTGTCCTCACCCTCCCACCTCCCAACCAGCAGCCATTTTTTATACAGATGGAGACAGAAAGAGATTGAAACAGAAAGAGAGAGAGAGAAAGAGAGAGAGATAGGAGAGACCTTCAGCACTGCTTCCCAGCTTGTGGGGATTTGAACCTGGGTCCTTGCGTATGGTAACATGTGCATTCTAGTGGCTGCACCACCCCTCGGGTTTTTGGGTTTTTTGGTTTTGTTTTGTTTTCACTCTAGGGTTACTGCTGGGGCTCGGTGCCTGCACTACAAATTCTCTGCTCCTGGAGGCCATTTTTTCCCATTTCTGTTGCCCTTGTTATTGTTGTTACTGCTGCTGCTGCTGCTGTTGTTGGACAGGACAGAGAGAAATTGAGAGAGGATGGGGAAGACAGAGAGGGGGAGAGAAAGACACCTGGAGGCCTGCTTTACTGCTTGTGAAGCGACACCCTGCAGGTGGGGAGCTGGGGACTCGAACCGGGATCCTTCCGCCGGTCCTTGTGCCTTGTGCCATGTGAACTTAACCCACTGCCCAGCCCCCCAGGAGTTTTTAAGAATAAAGCCAGCGACCTGCAGGTCACGTTTATACTCCTGACCGTGCAGGCCACACTCCTGGATGCATCTGTGACCATCTGGATGCAGGGCCACCCTCTTCCACTGACTATACTTGGGGACATTTCAGCTCTGCTTTAAGTGCTGCTGACTGGGTCATACTGGAGATCAACCTTCATGCACAAACACTGTGATTTTCTCTTCCTTTCAAAGACTTTTTTCATTTTTATGAGAGAGAGAGAGAGAGAGCAGAGCAGCTGGTGGTGCTGGGATTGATCCCAGAGCCTCTGGCAGGTTTTCTAGTTTTTCATTCCTTCTCACATTACAACACAAGCAAGACTGGTACTTCTAAGTGGGGAGAAAACTTAAACAGCTGAAGGAAACTGGAAATCGGCATTTAAATCAACGGAAGGGCCTTGAGCCGGGGTGGGGGGAGGGAGTGGCTGAGGAGGCAGGCTTGTCCAGTGCAGCAGGGAGGGTCTGGAAGCTCTGCCCTCTGCTTAGAGGATCCTCTGGACTCCCAAGTGTGGCTGTTCTGGGCCCTCGAGGCTGTGGGCACAAGCAGGGGAGCGTCTCTGCCATACCCCACCTGGGGAGCCAGTGTGCCCACACCCTGGGGTGCAGATTCTCCCTGTGCTGACTGCTAGGTGCACTCAGTGTGGGGTCACGTGTCTTCTTGCCAGCACAGTGGTCATCCACTCTGACAGGGATGCCGTAGGGAGTCCTCCTGCTCCCCATTCAGGAGGCAAGGATGTGACCCCGCTCTGCCAGGCGCTCCTGAAGTCTCCAGTGGCAGGGAGGCACTCCCACACCAGAGGAAGAGACTCCAGAGGGTGGCATCCCTGAGACGCCCCAGGCTCCCAGTCTGTCCCCGGGAACCTCCTGTCATGGAGCAACCCCAGCATGTATGTCACTCACGCTGTCATCCACATGTCCACAGAGCACCTTACGCACCAGAGCTCACTCTGTCCTCACCCTACCCCAGCTGATAGCCACTGTCATTGTCCCCCTTGGGTGGGGGAACAGGCCGTGGAGGGGGGCGGAGCTTGAAGGTCAGGCTCAGACAGCTATGGGGCAGGCCTGGCTACACTGTGTTCCTCTCAGAAAACTACTCCCACCACCAACATGGACCTAAAGGCCCACAAAGCGGGTGCTGTCAAATTTTCTGCTGGGAAGGCAGGATCCAGTCAGGTGATGCAAAAAGACCAGGGGGGAATTCAGAAAATGCCAGCTGCGCCCCGAAGCCTAAAGCATTATTTCTGTTCTGACCAGTGAAGCTATCTGCCCCTTAGAGCTCCCGGTGGAAATACAGACGCTCCCTGTTGTGGGTCTGTGTGTCTGTGTGTCTGCAGGTTTGCAGAGCCTCCCCCACCCACACACACATCAAAAGCACAAGGCGGCAAGCACGTGTGACGGACAGCATCTTTTTTGCATTCATGCCAGGGAATGAACCCAAAGTCTCCTATCTGTATGATGTCACCTCTGGGCAGCCTCCGGGGCCCAATATTTGGTTTTATTTTAATTATTTGATCTTATTGAGAGAAGTATATGATGAAGGGAGGGACCCCACCTTAGGGACCCCACCCCACCACGCCACCATCTGTGGAGCATCCCCCGTGCCGTGGCGTTCCTCTGTGCTGCCGGGGCTTGAGCCAAGGGCTCCATGCACACTAAGACCAGTGTGCTCTACTGACGATTTCAAAGTCACTAAATCATTACTGCTATGAAGAAAAATAGAGACAAACGATACCAACAAAAATACCCTGGGTGAGCTGCTCCAGGCCCTGGCACCAGGCCCCTTGTGAGCAAACGCCCATCCTGCTGAGACACTTCAGCTCATCGCTCAGCCCAGAAGAGGGGCTCCAGCTCTGAGTTCCAAGAAGCCCCATGCCTAAGCTCTTGGGTGGAGTGCAGGAGCCCCAGGAGATCAGGCACACACACCCCTGCCCCAATGCCACTGTGCTGTAGGTCTGGGCAGCCAGGACACCAGCTTTCTAAGAGTTAGCTGTTCACTCTCCACAAGAACCTGGCTGGTGGGGGGGGGGGGGCAACACCCAGAAGTAGGCACAGTGGTCTCCACTCCGAGCCTGACTCCAGTCCTGACTCTGGATGAAGGGCAGATGGTGTGGAAATGGACGGAGAGGCAGTGCCCGGGGGACTGAAACCAGATGATGGAAAGGACTGAGCCTTGAAGACTGCTAGCATCTGCCCCGAGCCTCTGACTGATGAGAAGCCGTTTTTGTCCATTCTGGGATGAGCAAGCTTTAGAAATGTTTTTGCCCTTGTACACAGGCCCTGCAGCCTGCCCCCTTGTGGTCACTTCACAGAGCACTTGGCATCCCCAGCCAGCCTGGCTCACATTTCTCTAAGCAGAGGGGAGGAGAAACACACTCCCCACCAGCCCGGTGAGGGAGCCTGCTCGTGGGCACTCTGGGATGAACACGCTGCTTGTATAAACACTGCATTCTTTACAAAAGCCCACGTCTTCCTGACACTCTTCAAAGCACTCCATGGATTGTTGAAATGCGTTTGTAAGGCCACACTGAAGACCGTTCCTTTCAAGCAACAAAGAAGATCCTGGTGCTTAGAACTCCCGTCTAGCCACAGGGTGGCCAGCATGGTGCTTGCACCCGATGTCTGTGGACGCCGTGCACGGCTAGGGTGAGCTTCGAACTGGGCTGCCAACAGGCAGGAGAACCTGCAGACAGTGAGCAAATGCTCGATACCAAGCAGAGAGAGCACCAAGGGAGGACACAGCATAGCAAACCCCTTCTCTGACAGGGTGGGAACATGCTCACGTGTTGTGGGGCTGTGAATAAAACTGGTGATGGCAGGAAGACACACAAAAGCTTTCAAGGGACCACAAGCAGCCTGGAGCAACTGTCACCCTACAGACGAGTCACGGGGTTCAGACCCTTCACTCCCTCCAGCAGGGAAGTGGAATGGAAGTACCCCCACCAGGCTCCTGACTGCCGGGCCGGCCTCTGCCTCCACTGCCCACACCTCGGAGCAGGCACTGTCTTCCCCGCCGTCCTCCAGGTCTAAGAGGACAGAGACGGCACTCTGAAACAAAAGACCTGGTGGAGGAGCTGCTCTCCCGTCACCCATGTGCAGGGACCCCTCCGGGTGACAGTCCTGCTCCTCTCAGGACAGAACCTTCCCGCTGAGCCCTGAGTGGACACAAAGGGCCCTGGATAAGCCGATTCCTGGGCCACCCAACAGCTGCGGGAATGCTCAAGAAGAGGGCAGAGGTCCCCAGAACAGCACCCATGGGTGACAGGCCATGCCTCCTCTAAGGAGGCCAGGTGACAGCTGGCATCTACCCAAAGCAAAGGTGCCAACAAAATGGCTCCCATGTAGGGGCTGGAGTGGCTGGCCTGGCCCAGCACACAGTGCACTGTGTATGAGCCCTGGGTGTGAGCCCTGGAGCTGCATTTTAAAAGCAGCTTACATCATAACCTATAAGAGAATCAGGGAGGTTTCTCCCGGAGCCCCTGGCTGAATGTGAAGCAGCAAGCAGCCCCCTCCCTGCTTTGAGACGTGCACAATGAGGCCACAGAGTTGCCCCATACCCATCACGTGTCTATCCTGCACACGGGAGAAGCCAGTGCCCCAGCTGCCCACCTTCCCATGGGGTGCCACCTGGTGACAGTCTCAGAATGTAGTGGAGGCTCTCAGTTGCTGCCTTCAGGAGGTTCCATTGCTGTGTGGGGAACCATGTCGGGTGAGACAAAGGGAGACAGTTTGAAGCTTCTCACAAACCTTCTTGAGGGGCTGAGAGGTGGTCTACCCTATAAAGTAATTGCTCCCCAGGCAAAATCCTGAGTTAGAGCCCTCTCACCACATGAGAGCTCCAAGAGTGGTGAAGAGGTGTTGTGATGTCTCTCCTCTCTGTCAGTCTCTCCTTGACCTGAACAAAAAAAGGAAAATGAACCAGAGAGACAGTTCACTGGGTAGGGTGTGTGCTTTATCCATACGTGGGTTTGAACCCTGGTAGCACATGGGAGATACTAAGGCACTGGGGGGAGCCCTTTCTCTGCCCCATGCTGAATGGAATAGCAACCCAGGGGTGAGGAGGGAGCCAGGGGGGTGACATGGCATGTGTGCAAGGCCCCACCTACATCACAGTAAGCAGGCTGGGTCTGGGTGCCCACTCAGCAGTGCCCATCACAATGTCAGGCCCTGAACTCAGAAGGCTACACTAATCACGCCCTGTGGAGGTTGAATGAGGGTTCGTCCCTCAGAGAGAGCAGCAGAGGGGCTACATCTGCCAGCGGGGCCCAGCTCTGCCCACAGAGCCACTCTGCCCTGTGCAGTTGGTCACTCTGTCAGCAGGGCCCAGGCTCAGTTCGGCTCCCACTGAATCTGAAAGGTTAAAGAGTCACCCAACTGAGACAGGGGTGGCATTCCTGTGCAGGCTGGCATGTCCCCACTGCAGGGACAGCTGCTCCTGTGGTCACAGGGTCACCTCAGAAGGCCGGGCTGCAGCCCTGGACATTGCCTGCAGAGCCTGGCCTTGCTGCCCGCCTCCCTGTGCGGGTGGACACAGTGAGGGTGTGGAAGTGGGATGTCTGCTATGTCACAACACACGACTGTGCTAGAGGGACCTTCAACCCCAGATGCTCCTAGACACTGCTGCCTGCCAAGTCATGCTGACCATCTACTTTTCCTCCTTTCAAATGTGTCTTTAATGTGACACCAGGGAACAAGCCCCTTAACCACCTCCCCAGCCCCATCACTTAGTTCTGTATATTTAGAGGGTGAGACAGACAGAGAGAGGAGAGACACCACAGCATGGCCCCGCTGTCCCCGGAGCTCACAGTGGTGCTGTGTGAGCTGCCCCCATGTGGTGCCAGAGCTGGCCCCGGGGCCCTGAGCCTAAGGAGGTGTGTGCCCACCCTGCCTGCTCCAGGGGCTCAGGCCCATCACCCTGTTCTGCAGGAGAATCTCTTCTTCGTGATGGAGTACCTCAACGGGGGCGACCTCATGTACCACATCCAGAGCTGCCACAAGTTTGACCTCTGCAGAGCCACGTGAGAGCCTCCTGGGTCACCCCCCCTCCCCAGTCCTCTGTCCCCGCTGTGGCCCAGAGCCAAGAGCTAGATGAACAGCAGTGACTATCCCTGAGCCTGAGCCACTCACAAGCAGGCTCTGTTTCCTTTGTGTCTGGAAACCAGCAACACAATCTCCCAGGCCCTCTGGGCACAAAAGCACCATGGGCCCTTGGGAACCCTGTCTAGGGAGGCAGTCTCAGGGTGGAGCCCTGATTTTAGAGGCTGCTGGGTGCAGGCAGAGGCCCCGTCAGGATTAACAGCAGTGACCTGTTCCTGAACCACTGTGTGTATACCTGTGTAGCTGTGTGTCCTGAGCCAGAAGGCTGCACTGTGGGATGCAGGCAGCAGGAGGCACTGCTTCCATTCACAGAGAGGCCGTGCCCCTCCCGCAGGTTCTATGCTGCTGAAATCATCCTGGGGCTGCAGTTCCTCCACTCCAAAGGGATTGTCTACAGGTGAGGCTGGCCGTGGGGCAGGCAGTGGAGAGCGGGGAGCAACCATAGGCAAGGCTGCCCCCCATGGCACTGAGCAGAGGAGGCCTTTCCCTGCAGGGACCTGAAGCTGGACAACATCCTGCTGGACAGGGACGGCCACATCAAGATCGCCGACTTCGGGATGTGCAAGGAGAACATGCTGGGGGATGCCAGGACCAACACCTTCTGTGGGACCCCTGACTACATTGCCCCTGAGGTAGGGGCTTGCCCAGCCACTCCACCCCTCGGGTCCTGATGTCCCAGCTCGGGGCTCCTTTGTTATCTGGGCATTTCAAAAAAGCACTGGCACATAGGAGCAGCTGTGCCAGGGCCCTGGGCCCATGCCCTCACCTCTCCAGGGCTGCAGAGACTGATCCTTTAGCCCCACCCCTCCCCAGCTCACTCCGCTCAGTCCAGTTTGGAGAGTGAGCCACTGGCCATAGGTGCAAAATGACCAGCCATCCAGCCACACTGAGTCCACAGAGGAGTCCATTGGGAACCAGAAAGCCAAGTGCCCCTGAGTACCAGCTTAGCAAAGTAAAGCTACTCTGAGCACTTCCAGAAGCTCTGGATTCTTGTGGCCCTGTCTGCGAATTACATGCAGACCTGGCACTTTATCCTGAACTAAGACAGTGCATCTGTGAGTAGGGCTCTGCTTGCTCTGGGCTCCCTCTTGTGGTTTTGGTTGGAAAGTGCATGCAAAACTCGTAAATTCTCTTAAGGTTGTGCTCTGTGAGTGGTGCTCTGGACTCCCTCTTGTGGCCCAGTATGAGAATTGCATGCAGGCTCTGCACTTGCTTCTGAACTGTTTTGTGTATTGTATATCTGTGAATGGGGCTCTAGTTGCTATAGGCTCCCTCTTGTGGCCTTGTCTGGGAATTGCATGCAAGCCTTGTAAATCATCCTGAACCAAGATTTTGTGCACCTCTAAGTGGTGCTCTTTTGCTCCCTCTTGTGGCCTTGTCTGGGAATTGCATGCAAGCCTTGTAAATCATCCTGAACCAAGATTTTGTGCACCTCTAAGTGGTGCTCTTTTGCTCCCTCTTGTGGCTCATGCTGGGAATTGCATGCAGACCCTATAAATTCTCCTGAGCTAAGACTGTGCATGTGAGTAGGGCTCTGGGTTCCCTCTTGTGGCAGAGTCTAGGAATTGCATGCAGAACCCCCTCACTTTTTCCTTAACTAAGACTGTGTATCTCTGAACTGGGCTCTGGGATCCCTCTTGTGTTCCAGTGTAGGAATTGCATGCATCTGTGCATTTTCTCTTTTCAATCTCCCTGCATCCACTGCGCATCCTTTCGTAATGCAGTTTGTTTTTTCTATGTTTTAATAAATTCTCTCTCATGTTTGTTAACATGAGAGAGAAGAGTGAGGGTCAAAGCATCACCTTGACACATTTGATGCTGGAGATCAAACCCAGCACCCTCATGTTTTTTAAGCTCAATGCTCTAACCACTGAACCACCCTGGAGACTGCTTTTCTGCATGTTCCTGGCTGGTGCGCCCCTCAACATGCTTCATCACAAAGATGCCTCAGTGCAGGCTTAGCTTTTCCCAAGGTCAGGCCTGGGAGTGTGGCGGTGGGGGGAAGAGGCCTGTGCACAGGGGCATCAGCAACTAACTGAGCGGGTCTTCTAGAAGTTACCAGAAGCTCAGAGCAGGGGGCCATTCTCCTCTTTAAGGCCATCAGTGCCACAAAGTTACCATCCTCTCTGAGAGCCTCTGTGAGGGAGAAAGTTAGTTTCAAATCAAGCACAAGACGCAAAACTGATCTATGTGTGAGAATGCTTCCCCAGGTACTGAGCTGAGCCCCACTCCAGCTGTGGAGAGGGAGAGAAGAAACCATTCCCCTTGATCTGACCTGGCTTTGTTAGTGGCTGCTCCCAGCTCAGCTGTGGCCCCTTCCCCACTATGTATGGGAGGGTGTGTCCACCTGCCCTGGCCCATCCTGGGGCAGCATCTAGCAAGATGAGCTCACTTCTCCTGTTCACTGGACACACTGACTGTGTTCCTACTGTGTGCCGGCTAGACTGTGCTCAGATCTACGCATCGTACAATGCACTGTCTGAACCGCCTTAAGACTGAGCGTCAGTAGTGGTGAAGATATTCGCCCAATCAAGCACCCAGCCTCCAGGGCTTTCCTCTTGCCTTACAAATCCTACACACATTACACAGTAGGTCCCAGCCGAGGATAGTTCAGTGGCTAAACCCCAGACCTCATCATGCATCAGTCCCTGAGTTGGAGCCCCATGGTTGGTGGAGCGATGCTGAGGCCTCTACTTTCTGTCTCTTCCTCTGCTGCTCTCATTCCTGCTCAAATTTCTTTTGTTCCTTTTTTCTTTTTTTTTGCTTCCAGGGTTATTGCTGGGGCTTGGTGCCTGCACCACAAATCCGCTGCTCCTGGAGGCTATTTTTTCCCTTTTGTTGCCCTTGTTGTTTATCATTGTTGTTATTGTCATTGTTGTTCTTATTACTGTCATTGTTGTTGGATAGAACAGAGAGAAATCGAGAGAGGGGAAGACAGAGGGAGGAGAGAAAGATAGACATACCTGCAGACTTGCTTCACCGCTTGTGAAGTGACACCCCCTGTGGGTGGGGAGCTGGGGACTTGAACTGGGATCCTTGCGCCAGTCTTTGCATTTTGCTCCATGTGCACTTAACCCGCTGCACTACCGCCCAGCCCCCCACATTTCTAAAGAATGAAAGGATTGGGCTGGGAGGCCACTCAGTGATGCTGTCACATGTTCTGACCCACCCGGCATCTTTGCCTGTCTATCCACACTCCCAGTGGCATCTCCACTCCCAGTGGTGTCCCCATCATCGGCACCCCTCCTCTGCCCCCACAGATCCTGCTGGGTCAGAAGTACAACTGCTCAGTGGACTGGTGGTCCTTCGGTGTGCTGGTCTACGAGATGCTCATCGGCCAGTCGCCCTTCCACGGGCAGGACGAGGAGGAGCTTTTCCACTCCATCCGCATGGACAGCCCCACCTACCCCCGCTGGCTGGAGAAGGAGGCCAAGGACCTGCTGGTGAAGGCGAGTGTGGCCAGGGACTGTCCCCCCACCCCTCAACTCAGAATAGAGCTGGCGGTGCTGCTCGGGTGGGGTGCTGCTCTGCACAGTGCCCCCGGAGCCCCCTGTTGTAAGAGGGTACCCACAGGAGGGCTGAGGGAAGTCCCCATGTCTGAGCCTTATGAGAAAGGGCCCAGAAGCACTCACTGTGATGTGGTGTTGGCCCCTGGGGTGAACACAAGCTGACCCCCTTCCATCTTCACAGTCAATGTGTCCACTGCCCTGCACATCCCTGCCCGGGGGATTTGTGGCTCCCCACCCACTGGGGTGATGGCCAACCTCTGTCACTCCCATGTCAGTACACACCCCAGGAGAGAGCTGGGCTCCAGAGCCAAGACTCGACTCCTCCCTCTGCCAGGGTCCTGACAGGCCGTGCTCCCCTGAGAGAAGGGATGGTGCTCCTACTGGGGGCCACAGGCTGCTCTTCCCTTCTCCCACCTAGTCGCTCCTAAAAACACTGTGTGGAGACAGAAGCAGGGAGGACAGGGGACAGAGCTGTTGGCAACCAGCCCCATGGCTTCATGCTCGCTCAGCCTGATAGGCAAAGCCAACCCCCCACATTCTAGCAGTTTCTCTGGGAAACCCACCACCAGGCCACCTGAGGCTGTGCCCTGAGAGACTAGACAGAGGTGCACTCCAACCCATACCCCCACACACACCCACCTCTGCACTGAGTGGACCATGAAGCAGCAAAGACTAGGGCAGGCACTCCCTCCATGTCTCCCCAGACAGGGCCTGTCCTGCACCCTAAAACTCTGAGCAAGTAGGCTGGCACCGCTTTGTCAGTTCCCCAGGATGCAGTGGTCACCGTGCGCCTCCCCCCCATACATACACCAACCCCAGCCCCGGACCACACACCCCAGAGAGCAGCACAAAGAATCCAGGGGCTTCCGGGGCTGAGCAGTAGTGCACCAGGTTAAGCTCACATAGTGCAAAGCATAGGAACTGGAGCAGGGGTCCTGGCTTGAGCCCCCGGCTGCCCACCTGCAGGGGGGTCACTTCACAAGCATTGAAGCAGGCCTGCAGGTGTCTATCTTTCTCCCTCCTCTCTGTCTTCCCCTCCTCTCTCAATTTCTCTTTGTCCTATCCAACAACAGCAGCAACAACAATAATAACAGTAACAACAACAATGGAAAAAAGATGGCCACCAGGAGCATAGTGCAGGCACTGAACCCAAGCTATAACCCTGGAGATTTTACTTTCCAAAAGGATTTCAAGAGAAAAATAGCCATTTCTGCCTCGTGTACCCCTCCAGGGCATACTGGGAGGCAGAGGCAGAAGCCCTCCTGGCAAAGTGAGCCCTGGGGGGAGTGGAGGCAAGGGTCCTGGAACAGGTGCTGAGTAGGCCGGCCTAGGTGCCCACCATCCGATACACAAGTGCACACAAAGGCCCCTGCAGTCCAGCTCTATGTGGGCAAGGTGGGCTGACCCCTGCCCTGTTAACACCTTCCCACCTGTGGACAGCCAGCCCTCGGGGAGCAGTTCTCTCTGGCATCCCAGCCACCTGAAGCAGCCCCACAACCGCAGTCTGTCCTAGGCAGATCGGGAAAGGATGTGGATCTGGGGTCCGCAGGCATGTCATGTTCTCACTGCACATGGTGTCCTCACAACAAAAACCCGTGAACTCCACACTTCTTGGAGGCCACGAAGCAACAGAAGCTGGCCCAGCCCATGCGACAGGGTCCTGCACTGAAGGGGGAGGAAGTTAAGGTCACTGTGGAGATTCACTGTTCAGACAGAGGTGGCCAAGTGACCATGCATATCCATCACTTGGGTCTTGTTTTCTTCTTGCATTACTTCATCAATGTTCATAGCTGAAAACGTGTCCTCACTGTGACAGGACTTGTCTGCTCTCCAAAGTCCCACACGCTCTGTGACCCAAGCTCTGTGAGGGAAGAGTGCTCTGTTCTCAGGCTGACATCATTAAGCAAGAGCTAATAAAGGCCTGAGACAAATGGTGTGTTGGCGAATGAGGAGGTTATTTGTTTTGAATGAAGGTTTTAATAGTGAAATATGGTTCTGCCTTGCCAGCCAAAAGTGTGCCCAGTGATGACACTGCATTTGAGCAAAAACCAAACAAGTTATGATGCCTTTACCACAGGGCACAGACGAGTGTGAGGCAGGGCCTTGGGATCTGACAGTGGGAGCCCACAGCAGCCGTTCCCTCCTGCCGCCCCCTGCCCAGCCCACCCCACCCCCAGGTCTCCTGCTCCTGTAGGGGCCTCTTGCTGGGCAGCACTGCGTCTGTGATGGCAGGTAAAAGAGACTAGGGTGGACTTTGGGAGGTAAATTCCCATTTCTTTTCTTTCATAAAAAGGGATAGCTAAAGCCTACACTCAGAAACACCTGATTTTTTACAAGGGGCTCCAAAACATTAAATGGAGAGAGGAGAGTTTCAGATAGTGCTGGGAGAATCGGGCTGTAACTTGCAGAAGAATGAAACTGGACCACCACATCTCACCATGCCCCAAAGTCAAGTCCAAATGCACCAAAGATCTGGATGTTAGACAAGAAACCATCAAACCTTTAGAAGAAAACAAATTCTGACAAGGATGTGAGTGGAAAGAAACCCTTCCTTTTGTATTGCTGGTGGAAATACAAATTGGTCTAACTACTGTAGAAAATAGTTGGACACTACTCAGAAGGCAAGAAGTGGATGTACCCTTATAACACAGCAATTCCCCCTCCTGGGGATATAGCCTAAGAAAGTAAACACACTCATCCAAAGAGATCTGTATACACCTATGCTCAGAGCAGCATAATTTGTAACAGCCAAAACCTGGAAGCAACCTAGATGTCCAACAAGAGATGAGTAACTGAGTAAGTTGTGGTCTATATACCAGTGGAATTCTACTCAGCTATTAGAAACGATGAAATCATCTCTTTTGCCTCATCTTGGATGGAGCTTGGAAGGAATCATGTTAAGTGCGATAAGCCAGAAAGAAAAGAATGAATATGGGATGATCTCACTCACAGGCAAAATGTAAGAAACCAGAACAATAAGGGAAAACACAGCGTTAAATGTGAACTGGGTTTAGTGTACTGCACCAGAGCAAGGACTCTGGGGGAGGAAAGACAAAGGGAGGGAGGAGGGGAGCGGGTGTCACTGAGGGGACTGTAGTCCAGAGGGTTCTGAAACCTGCCCAGCATTCCCTAAAGTCCACAGTGCAAAGTGAATCCCAGACCACAGAGTGAACAAAGGTTCCAGGTGGGACAGGCAGCTGGGAGAGGTCTGAGCCTTGAGTAGCACACAGACCTGGAGTTCTCTCTCTCTCTCTCTCTTTCTCTCTTTCTTTCTCTCTCTCTATCTCTCACTCTCTCCCTCTCCCTTTCCCTCTCCCCATGGGTGCAGCCCAGGAGACTGGACAGCCGTATCACCACCTCATCACACCTGTGGGGAGTTAATTCTGCCCTAGTGAGGGGCTGCCCAGGCCTATGCCCAGCCTGATGATGTGACCCCAAGATCTGGGTGCAGCTGGTAGGTATGCAGTGCCACAGGCCCAGTGCCGTTCACACAGAGAGACATGGAGGAGCAGAGCCCAGGCTGGAGTGCAGGGATGAGCCCCCACCAGCCAGCAGAGCAGCAGGCTGGGAGAAGAATGCATGTTTACAGTTCAGAGCGCACCCCCAAGAATTACTTGCTCCCCTACTCTGCAGCTCTTCGTGAGGGAACCCGAGAAGAGGCTGGGGGTGCGGGGAGACATCCGGCAGCACCCACTGTTCCGGGAGATCAACTGGGAGGAGCTGGAGAGAAAAGAGATTGAGCCGCCCTTCAGGCCCAAAGTGGTAAGGCCGCTGGGGGACCCCACCCCACCCTACCCAGTCCCTGGAAGAAGCTGTTTCCTCACCCGCTGCTCAGGCTGCTAGACTGTGGGGTGCAGAGGGAAATGAGGCCCCACATCAGTGACCCAGAGGGGCATCAAGGGGTGGGATGGGGGGGCTCAAGGCCCCTGACTGCAGAAACCTAACTTGTATAGGAACCCCACATCCACATCAGAGGAGCAATTCTTTCCCCCCTGACACATTTTTAATAGATTCATTTGTATTTATTTCATCTGAGATCGTTTCATGGGAAGGAGAGGGAGAAAGAGGACCACAGCCACTACTGGCGACATTCCTGGTCCAGGGTCAGTCACAGACTTGTGACGGGAGGACTCCATCCTGGCATGAGCTGACCCCACAGTGGGGTACGTGTCTCACTTCTTCTCAGGATCGTGGCTGACTGCCAGCTCTTCCTGCCTGACATTCAGCCTCACTGCAGGGAGCTCCCTGTCCTGCCAGAAGGAAGCCTGCCCCAACCTGACCTCTGAGACCCAATTCTGGGTCACAGCTGCCAGGAGACCCCTTTGAGGGGGACATTATTCTCAAACACAAGAGTCGCTTCTGGACCCCAGGAGGCAGACCCCTAGCCAGACTCAGCAGTACTCAGGTGCAAAACACTGGCAAAACAAGAGGAATACACAATCTGGAAGGTTCCATCCTGCTCTGTTTCCACCGCAGCCACTGGCCCCACTTTGTCAGAGGCTGGCAGCCCTGCTTCATGCCAGCCAGCTGGGAATACGAGCTGCTGTCTGAATGCAGACAGCAGAGCTCTTTGATTATGACTTCATTACAGTCTTGATAGACTGGCCACTCAGGTTCTTAGAGGCATTTGTAATCATCTGCACTATTGATAAGATGACTAATACTGTGGTCTGGGCAGTGGCTGAGTGGATAAAAGCATCAGACTCTCAAGCATGAGGTCCTGAGTTCAATCCCCGGCAGCACATGTACCAGAGTGATGTCTGCTTCTTTGTCTCTCTCCTCCTATCTTTCCCATTAATAAATAAATAAAATCTTTTTTAAAAAAAGATGACTAATACTGTCAATTATACTATTGATACGATGACGGCACTACTGCTAAGCCCAGCTCGGGGGAGCTTAGAGACAGACGCTCACAGTCATCTGTGCTACGTGTGCTACACTGATCTCTCTGTTCCCAGATGTGTCATAATAGCCACAGGATGGTCAGGGGACCTGAAGGGAGCTCAGGAATCTACACTAGTGATGAACTGAGCGCCCAAGTTGTAGGATCAGCCAGGGAAGGCCACCTTGTCAGGAAAAGCTGAGCCGAGTACCTGGCAGGCCAGCCGGCCGGAGGTGTTGATGTCAGGCTGACTTCTCTTCTCTCCTCTCTCCTTCCTGGTCAGAAATCCCCGCAGGACTGCAGCAACTTCGACAAGGAGTTCCTGAACGAGAAGCCCCGGCTGTCCTTTGCTGACAGGGCGCTCATCAACAGCATGGACCAGAACATGTTCCGGAACTTTTCCTTCATGAACCCGGGCATGGAGCGCCTCATCTCCTGAACCCAGCCCTGGATACCTCCTGGGCAAAGACAAGAAACACTGCGCAGTGTGGCCTGGCCCACTCGTACCCGTGACCGGCGCCACCCAGGGCTCTGTCCTCCTGAGCACAGCTGTCACCAGGGGACGGTTCCCACCTGTGGAAAGCCGGGCCAGTGGGCCCAGGAGACACCCCTGCAGATGGGGTGAACTGCCTGGTGGCTCCCCAGTTCCCTCGGCCATAGACAGTCACCACAAACCCATTTTTGTCATAGCAGCAGAAGTGTAAATGGGGGTGGGGGAGCCCCAATTGGTTTGGATGGGAACCCTTGACAATAAACCTCACCTGAACTGTGTTTCTTCTGAGTGGCCCTGACATTCACTGTAAGAGGAAGGAGGGAAGGAGGGGCCCGGAACACCAGCTCTGGGCATCTCGTCTACCCAGAACCAGGCAGCAGTGTCTGCCCAAGAGAGAACCCTCTGACTCCTGCTGATAGACATGCCCCACGCCCCTGCTTTCACAGGGTTCTAGTGATAGTGGCAGGCCCACCCTCCCACCCTCACACTTGGACAGGAAAGTGCATGCTTCTTCCCAGAGGAGAGGGAACCAGCCCCTCGCCAGTCCTACTGCTGCCCCCAGGACCCACAAGTGTCACCCCCATGGGAGGCCAGCATCTACCCCACAGCCAGTCCTGTTTTCTGAAGCCCCAGCCCCACACCGTCAGTCTGTGTGTCTGTGTGTGATGGTGTGAATTGTGATAGAATGGCAAGCAGGTGGGCTTGCCAATGTGGAGTAAAAGGGAGGAAGGAAGGAAGGAAGGAAGGAAGGAAGGAAGGAAGGAAGGAAGGAAGGAAGGAAGGGAGAAATGACTCATCATGGTTTAATTGCTCAGGAATGTGGCACCAGCATAGCTGGCACTACAGTTGGGATGTCCCCAGAGCTCCCCAAATGAAGGAGAAACTCAGGTGACCCGCACTCATTCTTGATGTCTCATCCCTTCCCCCTCCCCTCCAAAAGGTGCCTGTCTCCTGTCTAGCTACCTGTATGGTCTACTACCCATCCATCTATCTGTCCCTCTGGACCTATGCAGAGTTTGACATCCAGAGAGAGCCATCAACAGCTGAGCCTCATGTGACTAATGAGTTAAATGAGCACGAGGGTGATTCCTGATTGTTTGCTGAACAGCCGGGAAACGGTCTCTGGGACTTGAACACACGGCTGTGATGCCTCAGCCTTCACAGTGGGAAGTGGACTTGAACACTCGGTATCACAGATCTATGTTTCCTTTAGTTTGTTGCAGCACTGGGAAGTGAACCAAGGGCCTCCCGCTGCACAAAGCCAGCGAACTGCCTCCCAGCCCAGCTGTTTTCCTCTATACACTTAGAGAGAGGGAGAGACACACAGGAGAGGTATCCCAGTATAGCTCCACCACCCATGAAGTCTCCAGTGTCATCGTGGTGTTCCCATGTGGTGTCAGGGCCTCACACACAGTAAGGTTTGTGTTCTACCTGCTGAGCCATGTCCTGACCCAAGGAACTTGTTTTCCAGTCCATGTCCCCAGGTTAATAGATAGGCTTTGAGCTCAGATGGCTTGTCACTGTGACCTCTTTGTTTCATTCTGCCCAAAGTGTGCTGGGCTAGCGTGGGGGTGCCTCTCCCCGGGCATGTACTCTCTGGGTTGGAGAGAACGCTACTGGAGCCAGCCTGGGCTGCTACTCACTCAGTGATGCGGGAGAGAGATGACTCATGAACCAAGCTCGTGGCAGGGCAATTCTTTATTAATCAGAGAGCCAAAGCTTTTAAAGGTCCGACCCGGATGTGGCAAGTCAAAATTGGAAATGGCTAGGAAAGGGGTGGAGAAAAGCAAAACGAAGCTGGAAAGGTAGGAACTTCCTTAGCAACTGTTGAGAGGTTTTAACTGGTAGGATTAATTAATACCCTGGAGGCAGGGACAGTCTTGAGGGTAGAAAGAAGATAGATCAAAGGAATGGAATGAGTGAGGATCTTTCAGGCAAAACCATGATTATGTAGATAGGCCATGATATCAGGAATGCAGGGTGCTTTGTGAGCCCTGCCAAGCTCAACCACATCCTCACAATTTCCGGACAAAAGTGAAGGTTTTGGGGAGCCCAGGCTGAGCTGGCCGGGTGGCTGTGAGGTTCAGTGCTAAGTAAAGAGCATAGAGGCCTAGCGGCCTAGGTATGGTAAAGCTCCGCCACTCCTGTTCCTGCTGGATCCCTCTGCCCTTCTGGTGGGCTCAGAACATTCAGAGCATGTGTCCCCAAGGCTGCAGGCAGGGCCCCCAAGAGCAGTTTCCTCACACACCCACCTAGAAATGCAGGAAGGTTCCTCTGGCTCCCTTGCCCTCCCTGGTGGGAAGGGGCATAGAGGCAGGACACTCAGGCTGGGGGGGGGGGGCGGCAGGAGACAGGCATGGAGACATTTCATTCCTCTGAGGATACTCACATCTAAGTTTGGTGGAACCCCAAGGGGCAGGAACCAGCTCTGCTGGGCAGAGCAAAGACCAGTTACTGGCTTTTTCCGGAGCTGCAGGGCTGGAGCATCTGTGGGAGGCCGGTCAAAGATCCCAGAAGAATAGCAAACAAAAAACCTGAAGCCGTCAAAGCTGCTCACGTCACTGATAGGTGACAGCTTCCCACGGGATGGAGAAAGGACCCTCTGGACCCCCCCCCCCCGGTCCTTCCCCTCTGCCCGAAGGACCAGCCACGCAGCCACTGTGGCCACAGAGGCAGTGTCTGTAAGGTGTGCTTCTGGCATCTCATTGGTTTCATGGCACAGGGAAGACCTGTGTTGTCCACAAGTCCCACTTCCTCCAAGGATAAAGCAGACTGGCTAGAAAAAGATGTGGGGCTTGTTTGTTTGTTTGTTTGTTTTGGGTTTGTTGTAGTTTTAATCTCTTCATGGCTTCAAAGGCAGGACAAGATCCAGATATTCTCAAGAAAATTGTTCAATTCCACAATGATGTTTAAGAAAAAATAATTGCAGGACATAAGATATAATGAGCAAGGGCCAGTGGAATTTCTCACTGGGTAGTGCACACTGCTTTATGTGCACGGCTCAGGTATGAGCCCACCCCCCATCACACTGAAGGAAGCTTTGGTGCTGTGAAACCTCTCTCTCTCTCTCTCTTTCTCTCTGCTTCTCTTCCTCTCTGTCTCTATCTTTAAAAAAAAGTAGCAAAATGAAATGGCAAGCAATAAACTAGGAAAATAAAAAACTATGTGCAGGATACAAGTAGTTCTCTCAGTACATAAAGAATCCTACATGGCTGGTGAAACAGCTCACCTGGAGAGCAGGCTGCTTTGCCTCGTATGTGACCCAGGCTGAAGCCCAGCCCCTACCGTACTGGAGGAAGTGTCAGTGCTGTGATCACTTTCACACAGTCTCCCCCTTTCTCTGTCTGTCTGTCTGTCTATCTGTCATCTATCTTCCTCTCTGCTTGTCTCTATTTAAAACAATTTTAACAATCCTACAAGTATTAGATAAAAGTTGGCAAGTGAATAAAAAGGCCCATATTTGAGCCCCAGAACCACATGGAAAAAATGCCACAGCACCAGAGAAACTCCTGTCCTGTGGTGTCTCTCTGAATAAAAAAATTTTTTAAATGCTGACCGTGAAGTTGCAAATGCATGACACAACATGCATTTGCTCTACAGAAAGAAAGAGAAAAATCCTTACAAAAAAAAAAAAAAAAAAAGGAAAGTAGGGCCAGAAGATAGCTTACTTAGTAGAGCACACACTTTGTTGTGCACAGGCCCATGGTGCAAGTCCAGTATCAGCATCATATGGGAACACTACTGACAGCACGAGGGCAGTTCTGTGGGTGGTACTATCTCTGTGCATCAGTCTATCTTTTCTTCTCCCTCTCTTCTCTCTGTTTTTCTTTCTCCTCGCTGCCTCTCCCTCTTTCCTCTCTCCCAAGATAAAATACTGGCCGGGGAAGTCACTCAGCTGTGTGGCACACACTCGAGGTCCTGGAGTCATTCACCCCCCAGCACCCATTTTTAAATATATCTGACGTGCTCTTTACCACACATATCTTTGACTAGTGTCTGACTTCACCTACTGAGATATTTATTCTTCTATCAAAAACCAACAGGTGTGAGTACAATCACTTTCTTTTTTATTTTAATTTATTTATAAAAAGGAAACATTGGGATAGGTGGTGGTGCACCTGGTTGAATGCACATGTTATAGTGCACAAGGACCCAGGTTCAAGCCCCCAGTTCCCACCTGCAGGGGGAAAGCTTTGCAAGTGGTGAAGTAGGACTGCAGGTGTCTATCTCCCCCGCCCTTCAATTTCTGGCTGTCTCTATCCAATAAATAAATAAAGATAATTTTAAAAAATTTAAAAAGGAAACATTCACAAACCATAGGATAAGAGGGGTACAACTCGGGAGTCGGGCTGTAGCGCAGCGGGTTAAGTACAGGTGGCGCAAAGCACAAGGACCGGCATAAGGATCCCGGTTCGAACCCCGGCTCCCCACCTGCAGGGGAGTGGCTTCACAGGCGGTGAAGCAGGTCTGCAGGTGTCTATCTTTCTCTCCCCTCTCTGTCTTCCCCTCCTCTCTCCATTTCTCTCTGTCCTATCCAACAACGACAACAACAATAATAACTACAACAATAAAACAACAAGGGCAACAAAAGGGAATAAATAAATATAAAAAAGAGGGGTACAACTCTACACAATCCCCACCACCAGAACTCCATATCCCATCCCCTCCCCTGATAGCTTTCCTATTCTTTATCCCTCTGGGAGTATGGACCCAAGGTTATTGTGGGATGCAGAAGGTGAAAGCTCTGGCTTCTGTAATTACTTGCCCACTGAACATGGGCATTGACAGGTCGATCCATACTCCCCGCCTGCCTCTCTCTTTCCTTAGTGGGGGAGGGGTCTGGAGAGGTGGGGCTCTAGGACACATTGGTGGTGGACTATCACTTTCTATAATCTTCATTGGTGTACTATCACTTTCTATACTCATCGATAACTTACAAGGTGAGTTTGTTTGCTTTCAAAATGAATTTCCAGATAATTTTCTACACTTTCTATATTCATCAATAACTTACAAGGAGAGTTTGCTTGTTTTCAGAATGAATTTCCAGATAATTTTTTACAAAACAAGAGAAAAGCAGAGAACCACCTAGAAAGGAACTCCCATAAGACTGCCAGCTGATTTATTTGCAGAAACACTAGAGGCCAAGGGGCTGTGTGGTGGTGCACCTAGCTGAGTGCACACATTACAGTGTGCAAGGACCCAGGTTCAAGCCCCCAGTCCCCACCTGCAAAGGGAAAGCCTTGCAAGTGGTGAAACAATGCTGCAGGTGTCTCTCTGTCTCTCCCTTTCTATATCCCCCTTCCCTCTGGATTACTGGCTGTGTCTATCCAATAAATATAAAGATAATTTTAAAAATCAAAAAAATATTTTAAATAAATAATAATAATAAAAACATTAGAGGCCAGAAAAGACTGGCAGGATATACTCAGATCTCTGAGTGGATAGGCCTATATCCAACAATCCTTGATCCAGCCAGATCACTCAGGCTTGGGGAAGGAATGAAGAGCTTTCCAGACAAGAAACAGCTAACGGAATTCACTACCACTAAGCCAGTGCAATAGGAAATACCAGTGGGACTTTTATGCAAAGAGAACATATAATCATCCCAGCATACAGGATAAAGAAACAGAGCAAGAACAGCTCAGGAGGTAGCTCAAGAACTGGACTTTTATTAAATAGCATGAAGTCACAGGTTCACTTCAGAGCACTGTATCCTCTATTGATCTCTCTCTCTCTCTCTCTCTCTCTCTCCCACCTTCCCTGGCTCCCTCCCTCCCTCTCTCACCTTTCACATTAATAAAATTTAAAGAATTTAAGGCACATTCATTATCTGCTAGAGAGTAAAGTATGAACATAATGGCAACCAAAGTTTTTGTTTGTTTCTTTTTGGGGTTGGGGGTGTGTTTGTTTGTTTGGTTTGGTTTTGCCACCAAGGTTATCTATCACTGAGGCTCAGTTCCTATACAATGAATCCATCATTCCCAACAGCCATTCTTCCTTTTTTCTTTCTCTTTTTTTTTATTAGATAGGACAGACATAAATGAGGGGGAGGGGAGATAGAGCAGGAGGGAGAGAAAGAAAGAAAGAAAGAAAGAAAGAAAGAAAGAAAGAAAGAAAGAAAGAAAGACACCTACAGACCTGCTTCACTGCTCATGAAACTTCCCCCTGCAGGTGGGGAATGGGAGATGGGGGGCTCAAACCCGGGTCCTTGTGCATAGTAATGTGTGCACTCAAGTGGCTACACCACAGTCCTGCCCCCATCCAATGTTTTCTTAGGAAGAGAAACAAAACAAGGGAACAAAGACAAAAAAAAAAGACAAACCCTTCACCCTCCAAAGTAGCTGGGGGGGGGGTGGTATGGCCAGGGCACCAGGTGGGGGAGATTGAGTGGCTTTTAGCAGCGTAATAACACTGTGGTGGTGGTGGATATGATGTGGTAACATGTTCTGAAAAGGTGTTAAATTGTATTTCTGGAGCATTTAACATTTCTTGCAAACCAAAAGCTACTTCAACAATAAATGTAATGGATAAAACCTAGAAATAAAGACAAGTCAAAAAAAAACATCTTGGGGGTCAGGCAGAAGCTTGCCCAGTTGAGCACACACATTACCATGTGGAAGGACCCAGATTTGAACCCCTACTCCCCACCAGCAGAGGAGAAGCTTCAGGAGTGGTGAAGCAGATCTGCAGTTGTCTATCTTTCTCTCTCCCTTTCAATGTCACCCTCCCTTCTCAATTTCTCCCTGTCCTGTTGAATAAAACAGAAAGGGGGAAAGGAAAAATGGTCCCCCAGGAGTAGTGAATTCATTGTCCAGGTACCAGGCCCCAGCGATAATCCTAGTGGCAAAAAAAGCTCTATGTCTTTTCACACACATTTACTATCACAGATGAACCTTAAAGGTTGCCACGGTGTCATGTTGTAAACTCCTACTTGATAACTGTATTAGGATGTCTTTGATACAGAAACTGACTTGAGGGTAGTAATTTCTGTTACAATCTAAAGCAAAGCCCAAGAAACTGAAACTCCCTTTATCCAAACCCAGATTTGTGTCACTGCTTCAAAGCCTCCTCTCACCCTCTGGATTCCCCCGGTTTATGGGTCAGTTTTACCAGTTACCAACGAAGTAGATGTCCAACATAGGTTGAGCGCTGTCACAGGTACTGGCTAAAAAAAGAGCTGCTTACTATAAAGTACTTAGCTGCTTGGCCTGCTCTAGTGAGCAAATGTAAGCCACGAGTGTCCTCAATAACTTGCTCACCATGACGACACTTCATCCTATACCCTGCATCTTTCTGAGCTATGTGAAGAAATGGTTACTGGTGATAGTGCTGGGGAGCCTTTATGAGGGGCAGCGGTCAGCACACCAGCCTGTAAGTTGTGCAGCTTCCTGCCAGCACTGAAGCAACACCCCCCCAAACAGGAGCTCACCAAGGACTGAGACTAGACAAGAGGAAGAATATGGTCCTCTGAGTGTTGGAGCCTCTCGGAGGAGAGGAGAGAACAGGCAAGTCTTCTATCTCTGTAGTCTCAGTCTCTGGAAGAGTGTTTCCCACCATCAAGGCTGAGGAGGGAGAGGACAAGAGGAAGGAGTGGATAAGGCTAGGCTAACTTTTGTAGCCTGTGTGTTCTGCAAAAACTTGCTACCAAACTAAAGCATCTATGAAAGAGAGAGTCTGGGCTTCCGTCACTAGGGGGAGACAGAGGACCACGAGCAGAGTTACAGTTAGTGTAGGAGCCAGAACCTCAACTTGGTCCGAGAATGAGGCATGACCAGAACTCAGAGAACTCACGCTCTTCTGCCTTGAACTTAATTCTGCCTGTGTATCCCACCACAGATAGGTGTTTTTTTAAACATTTTTAAGAATAGATGAGAAGTGTGGGTGGGGAGATGGCTCAGTGGTAGAGCACAGGACATATGAGCAGTAGCCCCAGGTCTGACACACCCACCCCCAGCACCACACTTGCTGGGCTGCTCTAGTCTTTACTTTCTTCCTTCTTCCCTCTCTTCTTCTCTCTCCTCTTCTCTCCTTTTATCTTTCTCCCCCTACCCCCCCCCACACACAATTAGATAAATAAATCTTTGAAAAATAAGAATTTGGTTTGCTGAAATAGCTCACTTGAATAGTGCACTGCCTTGTTTTGTGCGTGATCCAGTTTCAAGCCCAGCTCCCACTGGAGTGAAGGAAGTTTTGGTGTTGGGGTCTCTCTCTCTCTCTTTCTCTCTCTCTCTCCCTCTATTGCAAGGAAGGAAAGAGGGAAGGAAGGAAGGGTGGATGGATAGATGGATGGATGGAAAGAAGGAAGGGGGGGAGGAAGTTAGGAAGAAAGGAAGAAAGGTGGAAATTCAGAAGAAAGAAGAAAACTCCTTGTGGTAGAGCAATGGTGGAATCATCAGATTCAAGACATAAGGGGGCCATGGGGTCATCTAGTCAATCGCTCAGCTGGAAAATGTATCAGGACGGAGAACCTGTGCTCTCTAGCCTGCCACCTTCACCCCTTCTCCATCCTCTCCAAACTCAGGTCTTCATCAACAAAGGAGAGACAGTAATAGTTTCCACTTTGTTAGATTGTCTTATGTAAACCTATAAATGAAAAGCTTCATAAAACGTCCAAGAACCCCTGCTGGGAGGAGGGGTATAGCTCGCCAAGTAGAGTGCAAGCTTTACCACGTGTGAGGACCTGGGTTCAAGTACTAGCACCACATGGAAGCACCGTGCGCAGGGGATTGATCTCAGAGCCCCAGACATGAAAGTCTTTTTGCAGAACTATTATGCTGTCTCCCCAACCCAATAAATCCTGTTTTATAATAGATCCACTGGATGATCCAGCAGTCCCACTCCTTGGTACCTATCTGAAGGACATGCAGACCCTAACTGAAGAGATCTCTGCACACCCATGTTCACTACAGCACCAACCACAACAGCCAGAGCACAAAGACATCAACCCAAGTGCCAAGCCCAGACAATGGGTGAGAGGATAAAGAAGCCCAAATTCTAGACACAACAGAATGTGACTCAATCATGAGACAGCATGAAATATTGCCTTCAGTGACGTGGGACCAGAGGGGTCATACCAAGTAAGATAAGTCCAGAGAAGAAGAACAAAGAGCAGGGCACACAGAAGCAGAGCAAGAGGACAGACCAAGCCCAAACCAGCCCCTGAGTGCTGACTACAGAAGCCAGAAGTACCTGAGGTGGGGTGCTGAAAGAGTGGAGGGGCCTCAAGACTGTGGGCAAGGGAGGCTGGTACACTGGTGCAGGCAGCGTGGTAACACCTCTTTGCAGAAACCCCGGAAACATACAGTCTTGGAAACCTATGTTAGCTAAAAAAAAAAAGCTGGCTTGCCCTGACCAGCTAGGTTCTCCGTACATAAGTTGCAGGTGAGGCTGACTACCTTGACACCCATGCTCTGAGACTACTACAGGTGAGCTCTGAGCACACACAGACACACACAGTCAGACAGACAGACAGACACACACACACACACACACACACACACACACACACACCCAAGAGGTGGTACAATGAAGGACGCTGAATTTGGAAGCACGAGGTCCTGAATTCTATTCCCAGCAAGCCATGTACCACAGTGATGTTCTGGTTCTCGTTCCCTAGCTTGTGTAAATAAATAAATAAAATTTTGTTTTTTAATTATCTTTATTAATTTGATAGCCAGAAATCAAGAAGAAGGGGGAGGTTAGTAGGGGGAGAGACAAAAAAAAAAGTGGTCCTGCTTCTCCACTCATGAGGCTTTCCCCCTGCAGGTGGGGACTTGGAGCTTGAACCTGAGTCCTTGTGCATTGTGACATATACATTCAACCAAGTGTGCCACCACCCAACCCTCAAAATTTGTCTTGAAAAATAAAATAAATTCATTCCTCCCATCTCAGGTAGAGGGGTACAAAATAATCCTTCCTCAAACCTAACTCAGAGCCACTGTCAGTTGTCTGCCATGTACCTTGGGCCACTCCCAGAGCTGCCCGCCCATCCCAGGGAGCCCTGTGAGGGTCCAGGGGCATAGCTGGCATGCTCCCCCAGTCAGAGGGGCACAGGAACTCCAGGGGCAGAACCAGCTCTCTGGGTCAGGCTGGCCCCAGCTGCTGACAGGGCGGGGACCACGTGAGGCTGGACTTCCCCAGCTCCCCATCAACCCCCTCGTGGGCTTCCTGCCCTGCTTCATCTCGTGACCCTGGCAGAATGACAAGTGGCCTTTTCAACCTGTCTCAACACACATAGGGTCAGAGAGAAAGGGAAGGCAGGCTGGGCCTGGGCTGGGCAGGGAGCACAAAGGGACCTTTCAGGGTCCCCTCGGGAGAGCCGAGTCCACTCCCTGCCGCCCAGTCTGCCCTTGTGGCCGGGTGTCCCAGCTGTTGTTGCCACACCACCTAGCTCTTCAGCTGGCAGAAGGGAGACTTGTGGTGGCCCAGCTGGGTCAGGGGAACTAACTGCTGCAAGGACAGACTGACAAGGTGATGGAAAGCCTCAAATTGGGGCCATGGCGGTTGTTGCAAGGGGCTTCATGCATTCTGTAAAGAGGCCACGAAGAAACTGAGCGGCAGCCTTGTAAGCAGTGATTTTGTGGCTTGTGAGTTGCATGTTAATAAAATTTGTTCCAGAAATAGCAGCCTCTGAGGAGAGAGGGACTGGTGTTCAGCCGAGGCGTCCAAGTCTAGCCAGGGATGGAGGATGAGTTGCTGGAATCTCACCCTCACAGGTGAATTTTTTTAAATGCATGATTCATGTGAATGTGATAGTTTTTGTGTTTATGCTCCCAAAGCAGAAATAACGTCACTATCTCAAGAGCTATGTAACATCGGACAATTTTAATAGCTTTTTTTTTCTTTTGTCACTTAAACTGGAAGTTTTGTTAGTGGAGGTTCGTTCAGTCCACATGCATCACACTGACAAGATTCCGGAAGCATCGAGTCATTTGTTCAGACACGCCATGATATATATATATATGTATGAATAAGAAAGGTGGGAGTAGGCAAAGCAAAGGACATCTGGAAGGCAGTGGGCGTGTGCAATGACAGGACCTTGGCAGAGCTGACAAGTGACACCGTGCTGTCCTCCTACTTAAGGTCCCTCCTTGGGACACACTCAGGAAAGGAAGGGTGGAGGCGGGTTTCTGGGGGAGAAAGTGCTCACATGTTCCACCACTCTTTTTCCTTTTCCTTTTCTTTTTCTTCGCTTTTCTCCACTCGGGTTGTCTTCACAAATCCACCATTCCCAGTGGCTATTATTATTATTATTATTATTATTATTATTATTATTCCTTTCTTTTCTGGAAGAGACAGAGATAAACAGAAAGGGAGATACAGGGAGAGACATCTACAGCATTGCTCCACCACTCATGAAGCTTCCCCCAGCAGATAGGGATCAGGGACTTGAAGCCAGGTCCTTGAGTATGGTGACATAATTATTGTCACTCAAGCTGCAAGGCAAGATAACACCCTGTAAGGGATGCAGGTGAGCGTCACAGAAAATCAACAGGTGTGTCCCCTCTGTGCCTGTTTACACACCCAGTGTCCCACCTGCAACCACCTCTCCCCTGCCCCTGCAGTCACCACTCGAACTCATCACCTGTTGGTGAGAAGAGCACTTACAAAGCCCAGTGTGTGGTGCACTCCCACCCCTGCCCTGTGCATCTGCGGCCCTGGGCTAAGCTCCTGGGCTGACCAGACACTCCATCAGCTTCAGTCCATAGTCCATTTAGAGCCAGTGCAAGCAGGGGCCCCAGACCTAATAGCTAGCAGGCAGAGAGTTCAGCATCTGGTGGGTCTGACCTGGATTTCCAGACTTGGGAGAGTTAGAATTCTTTTTTTTTTTTTTTTCCTCCAGGGTTGTTGCTGGGGCTCAGTGCCTGCACTATGAATCCACTGCTCCTGGAGCCTGGAGGCCATTTTTCACCATTGTCGTGGCCTTTGTTTTTCAACAGGACAGTGAGAAATTGAGAGCAGAGGGGAATACAGAGAGAAGGACAGAAAGATAGACACCTGCAGACCTGCGTCACCACTTGTGAAGTGACCCCCTGCAGGTGGGGAGCCAGGTGCTCAAACCAGGATCCTTACGCTGGTCCGTGTGTTCACGCCATGTGCTTCACGCCCTGTGCACTTAACCCACTGCACTACCACCAGCCCCCAAGATTTAGAATTCTTTCCCCTTCACTCACCACTGCATGAGGCAGATAGCAGATTAGGAAAAATGACTGGTGGGGGTGGGTGGTTATCACCCAGTTGAGCACCTATGTTACAGTGTACAAGGACCCAGGTTCAAGTCCCCAGTCCCTACCTGCAAAGGGGAAACTTGACCAGCAGTGAAACAGGTCTGCAAGTATTTCTCTTTCTATCTCCCTATCTCCCCCTACTACCCTCAACTTTTCTCTGTCCTATCGAAATAAATAAATATTTAAGAAGAAAAGTGACTGGTGGGGGGAAAACAGCTCAGCTAATGGAACACCTGAAGAGGCTCCTGGATGGGTGCCCAGCGCCACAGAGCAGTGTTCCCCACCCCACACACACACAGACACATATATATGTAATATTGCATATTAAACAAATTGAATCTTTTTGAATAAAGAAAAATGACTAATCCAGTTTGAGGCCCCAGGCCCTCCAGGGTGGCTGTCTGTCCCATGAGTCAGCATTGTGGAGACTGTGCCGAGCCTGCCACCAGACAGCAGTGCTCACCCACCCCACCCCACCCCCAGCGCTAAGAACCATCTCTCCCCAAGTGCTGGCATCTGGGGAGGGAGGTGGTTTGCAGGGTGGATGGGCATGAGTAGGGGGTCTACACCTACTGAGACCTCCACCTACCCCATTATTCTTTCTCTTTAGGCTAGAGATGAGTGGGGGGCTCTAGTCTAGAAGACAAGAGAATAGGGTCCCCAAGACAGCTAGTCCTCCAGGTGTGCTTCTCTGAAGCAGCAGGTGCCCCCCTCCCACACCTACCCTGTCCACCAAAAGAGAAAGCAGCAGTGAGCTGAGAAGCAGGAAATGGGCCCTCTAGTGAGCCAGCAAGCTCCTGTCTGTGGAGCCCTGAGCTCCAGAGCCAGTGGCTCTTCTCATAAAGGAGGTTCAGAGACTGGTGGTAACTGCTGTGGAGAAGAGCTTTAGAAATCATGGTCCAAGGCCTTGGCAGTGGAGCACCTGCTTATGTGTGCATGTTACCATGCACAAGGACCTGGATTCAAGCCTCCAGTCCCCACCTACATGGGGAAAGCTTCACAAGCAATAAGCAGTGCTGGTGTCTCTCTCTCTCTCCCTATTCACCCACCCTTTCTCTCAGTTTCTCCTGTCCTATCAAAATAAAATATATATTTTTTAAATGGCCACCAGGACTGATGGCTTTGTTATGCAGAAACTAAGTCCCAGTAATAACTCTGGCAGCAATTTGAAAAAGAAGAAAAAAATCATAGAAATCATAGAAGAAATCAGTTTGGAGCATTCAGATAATCTGGCCAATGCCCACCTGTCCCTCAAAGCCACCAACTCTATAATGGCATACAAATAATGTGGTTCCCCAGCCACACACACAGCACCTAGAACCTACTAGGTGTTCCGTGAACCCTGGATGAGTGAGTGAGTGAGTGAGTGAGTGAGTGAGTGAGTGAGTGAGTGAAATCCCTGAGCACTTGTAAAGGTTCATTTCATGCATCGATTACACTGGCCACCAGTCAGGTCAGTTTCTGGAAGAATGAAAGTGCTCAAATGCTCAAAATTCATCTAAATATTTGTTCAGGGTTGGCAGAAAACTCAACTGTGCACAAAACCCTGGGTTCAAGCCTTGGGACCCCATAACAGCACCAGGGATTACACTAGGGAAGCTCTGTAGATGGCAGAGTAGTGCTGTGACTTCTCTCTCTTTCTTCTTCTTCTGTCTTCTTCTTCCTCTCCTCCTCCTCCTCCTCCTCCTCCTCCTCCTCCTCCTCCTCCTCCTCCTTCTTCTTCTTCTTCTTCTTCTTCTTCTTCTCTCTCTCTAATAAACGATGAGAAGCCTGGCCCAAGAGGCTGCCCCACACTGCTACTGTTCACATGAGAGAGGCACCGCACAAAAATAACTGTCTGCTCAGCACCTGCCCCTCTCCCAGGATCAGCATTCACAGAAAAGGCCTGGGCCTAGGCTGGCCCTCACCCACACAGCAGCAGCAGAGGAGGGACCATGGGGGACAGAAGACCCTGGATGTGGACCTTGGGGCCACCAGGCCCAGCCTGGCCACCTCTTCATCCCTTACTTAGTGCCATCCTGGCTCCCCGCCAATGCTGTCCGGGGGAATGAATGGGCTATTTTTTTGGCGTCTCTGCCACGCATCTTAATTCCAGCACTGCGGCCCAATGAGTCAGCGGCATGAGGGTTGGCTGGTACTTTTCCATCCCGGCCCTGGGTTACATAACGGGGCACATTTTTAGAAACCTGGTCCTTTCTGCACAGACTGTGTCTGTCTGCTCCCAGCTTTCCATGAGGGGAGACACCAGTGATTTTAGAGCCATGGAGAATAGGTGGGCAGGAACAGCTTCATGCAGGCACCTTCAAACTGCACCTCCACCCTGTGTGCACAGGGCGGGGAATGGCCCGAGTAGGGGTCTCCTCACGGCACCTGAGGCCCACCCAGCACCAGCAGCTCAGCTCAGACTCCCACCACAGGTGCAGGAGCCTTGATCCCTGTCCATGGCAAAGAAGTTCCTTGTTTTCTTTTTCTCTTTTTTTTTAATGCCACAAAATAATTTATTATAGTTTCAGCTATTACAAGCTGCAATGCCACAAGCACTCATTGAGTATCTCTACTAAACTGTATTAATGGAGATATTATCTCAGAGGACTTTAACAATACATATTTTAAAATATCTCAAATCATTGTTTTCAACTTACCAAATTGTAAATTCCCAACAGAATTGCTTCAGCGCAACCACTGCTCTGTCTGTCACGGCTAACTATGAGCCGTAAACAAACCCACACCAATTCTGGCAAAAACTGCAGCGTGAACCTCTTTAGTGGAACTTCTGAACTACGATAGAGCTCAAAGAGCTGGTGGCACTCAGGTTCCAGCAGCTAAACTTCTTCAAACTCACTCCAGAACACAGCGGAGGCACTCTTGCAGGCTGCATCTCATTATTTGACTCTTGGATTACTTTATAGAGGGCTGGTACCAGGGATTTTTTTCCGGTGTAAAGTTGCTGCATAATTCGTGATCTGAGTGTCAGGTAACACCTTGAATTCTGATAACCATTCTTCCACAACATTATGTTCAAATCCCAGCATCTTCTTCTACCTTTTATCCCACTTTTTTCTCTCTGTTCTCGGGTCAGTTTTCTAATGGTGGAGGTGGCACGGGAATGCAGCAGAAGTCAAGTGTGGAATTCATTTGTTGAGATTTATATATTTCCAACTCTCGTACTATAGATTATTTTTGAGGTTCTCTGCGCTCCTGTCACCTCGTTGCCTCCCTGTTGTTTTCTTAAGAGTCCAGCAGTTTGTGCTTTGTTTACTCATCTCTGTTTCCGCTATATGCCACAGAGGAGTGAAGTCACACAGTGTCTGTCTTTGTCAGTGGGGCTTATTTCTCTAAGCTTAATCTACAGCCATCCCTGTTGGTACAAGGGGCAGGATTCCATCTTTTTGTGGCTGAATTGTATTCCACTGCACATCTTAGACAGTTGTGGGTGACTGACTAGGCTTGTCCCCAGCTCTTGGCCTCACATTTGGGAAGGTGAGCTCTTTGTGCAACTGAACCACCCCCCAGCCCCCAGGTTGATGTTTTATGCTGTTTATAGAGGAATGGGGTTTCTGTAAGAAGCTGGGGTGACATGGAAGTCCAAGAGAGCTGTTCAAGCACCTGGGGTCTCGCTTTGCCCAAGGGACTCAAACAGAAAGCATAGCATTTGACCAGCAATGCAGGAAGAAGGGCAAAAGGGAGCCAGGCCCACAGTGGGACCCCACAGCAAGTGTGATGTCTCCACAAATGCTACACAAGTGTTCTTGTGACTCAGCTCTGTGGACTTAATCTCCTCCTCTCCCTGACTTTCAGGGTCCACTGGCCACTGCTGGTAGGGTAAAAAGACACACAGATTCCATCCCATGTCCCAGGTCAGGCCTGGAGGCTGGGTATCATTCATCTGGGGTCAAGGGGTATGGGAGGAAGGTGCAGAGGAAGTAGAGCTATCAAGCACTGCAGGCATACTGCGCACAGGGATGTCCCAGGAGGAAAAGTCAAGACGGCACCATGTCTCAGCTGTCTCAAAGTGGGGAGAGTCAGAGAGACACTGGACTTGATGTAGGGCAGGCTTGGAGGTCTGCCTGGGGGTATCTCCAGGGGGGAAGGTTGTGATTAAATGGCTCCAGAACCAAAGGCAGGACTGGCTATGAACACCAGGGTTCAGCTTCAGAGAGCAGGACTTACACACTCAGGGCCCTGGGATCAACTCCTGGCACTGAATATGCCAGAGCTGACTGGTGTCCTCATCGTGTGCTCTCTTGTGAATAAATACAGGTTTAAAAGAAAAGGAGCCTATGTAAGAGCTAACAGAGGCCTAAAATAAAGATCAGCCACACACAAAATGGAACACTGGACACCAGAGAAATATCTCAGCAGTAGAGCACATCTTGCATTTATAAGGTCCAGGGTTCAAGCCCCAGCACTGCAGGAAATTACAGATTGTGCGTTAATCTCTCATTAAAGAAAAAAAAAAAAACACCTCCAAGTTGGTGCTTTTAAAGCTAGAAAGTACTTCATCTATGCAATTTACATTATTTATACATTTATTTCATTTATTTATTTGTAGAGTTTTATATTTACTATTTCATTGATACTGGTCACACACAGGCATGTCCAAGCTCGCCTGGACATAGGGGAGTCCCCTCAGATCCCTTCCCCCTCTGCATCTGGGCTGGACACAGGGTACAATGTCTGGGCTCAGTCCCACCAGGAGCCTCCAGGATCCAGTGTCAATCAAGAGACAGGGATTTTCCAAGCCTCCAAGTGGTTTGAGTTGAGCAGAAAAACACTTGCGACATATGCCATGGAATGAATGTGTCTCCCCTCCACGGGCATTTTAAATTTTCTTGCATTTAAGGGAAATTCAATATGTGAATAAACACACATTAACTCATAAAGTGAAGTCAGCAGGAGTCCAAGCCTTCCTGATGTCCTCCAGAGAGGCAGGGCTGGCTGGCCATCATGCCCCTGAGGACACAACGACACAAACCCAGCATCCACTTTCAGTCATGAGCTGCACCTAGACACCCAGCAAGACACTCAGCTCTGGCCTGAAAATGAGAGATGTGGCAGCCAGGGAGTAAGGAGGGGAGCAGGCATCGAGACAGCTTCCATCTCCCTTTAATGTCCTATTGTTTGCCTAAAGCAACTACTCTTTCTGCAACCTTTTTTAAGCTCAAGTAAATAAAAGAGCTCTAAAATGGAGTTTATGTGAATATCTGCCACACAAATTCAGCAGACTCTGCCCATCCAGTAACTGTGGCTGAGAAGGAGACTCGGACCCAGGCAGCAGCACCTAGACGTGGGGAGCTGCAGACTTAGAAAACCCCACGCAGCCACCACCTGCAGACAGAAGCTTTACCAGGTGCAGACAGACAGCATGGCTGCTCCTGTCAGCCCTGGGGAACGCCACAGCCAGGTTTCCCTATGAAACAGTAACTCAAAGCAGACCCCATCGGTTCAGCAACCCTAGGGATTGTGTGGCTGGAAGCTTCTGTTCACACTTGGACTCCATGTGTTCCTGGCCGAGGCACTGCCTCAAAGCTTACAGTGTCAGCATCACAGAATCCTAAGCCCTGTACATGTTAGACTAAGTTCTAGTTCTCACCTACCCATGTGTCTTGGATATCACTCAAATTTCTAAAATAAACGAGCTTCACAGAGTGCTCAGGTTCAGTAAGGCATCTTCTAGGAGAAACCAGTTAGGTCTCAGAGGGGGCCCTCTGTCCCAGCAACCTCTCCTAAAGGGAGGTGTTAACTGCTGACTGACAGTCCCACAGAGGACTAAGAGAACACACACACCACCGCCTACACTGAAGTACTGAGACGGCATAGAGGTTATGCAGAAAGACTTTCATGCCTGTGACACCAAATGTTCCAGGTTCAAACCCTAGTATCAGCAGATACTGAAATGTAAAACTTGAAAGTGAAATCATCAAAGTTGACTTTACAGACCCAGTAACAGCTGGATAAGGACAGTGAGGGGTGGGTTTTATAAAGACACACGAGTGGAGACTGAGGCCGTCTCAGGGCTCCTCCCAGCAACCAAGCACATTATTCCAACCTTCACGGCTCCTTAATCACACAGAAAGTCACAGCCTAGCCACCTCACTTTTATTCTTTAAAAGATACACATGGGGGAGGGAGGGGCTTTGTGGCCTGCTTTTATTTATTTTTTCCACCAGGGTTATATTGCTGGGGCTCACTCTCTATACAATAAATCCACCACTCTTGGCAGATTTTCTTACTTTTTAAATTTTTTTATTTGATAGGATGGATAGAAATTGAGAGGAGAGGGGAATAGAGAGAGGGAGACAGAAAGATGCCTGCAGCACTTGCTTCACCACTCATCACATGTCCCCTCTGCAGCTGGGGAGTGGGGGCTCGAACCCGAGTCCTCATAAATAGTAATGTGTGCACTTAACCAGATGTACTACCACCCAGCCCGGACAGTCTTTAAAGACTGGCTAATTCAATTTAAAAGAAATATCCCCATCCCCCAAAAAAATGTAACTATGATGAAGACATGTAATGGTCTTATTGATCATAGAACCCTCAGCCACCAAATAGCTCGCAGGTCCTAGTAGGAACTCAGTGAGGATGGATGCATAGATGGGGATAGATGGATAGGTGGATGTGTATGTATACAGGTGGATGGATGAGCAGGTGAAAGGTGGATGGGTGCATGCGTAGGTATAGATGGATGTTCTTATGAATCTCTGATAACATCAAAGCTCTTCTTAATATGATAATAAAAAATAAATATAATAATAATAAACAGAGGGAGCACTCTGATATTCTGATTAATATGTACATAAGACACAGGATACCAACCTACTGAAATAATGTGCCTCCCCATAACACTGTAATAGCATAGCACACTGTGTCCGTAAGGGGGAAATAATGTTCTAACCCTGTACTGCTGTGTTCACCTAGAGAAATCTCCGTCATGAAAAAGAAGTTTACTCAACAGGTCATATTTGGACTGGCTCACTCTGACAGCCCTCACCTGGCCACACCACCTCCACGGGGGTGGGGGCGTAGAGCACACCGTGTTCCTTGCAAAGGGCTGGGCCCGGGGCCTGCGGCAACCACTCAGAAAGAGCTGTGCCAGCCACCATCCTTGAGCTCCTGAGCTTCTCCACTCATCAGGATAGGCGAGGAGAACACCAGGCGATTGAGCTTGCTGTGATGTCCATTCCCAAACCCAGATCACAGCAAGTTGGTATCTTCTCAGCACTGTCCCTCCTTGCCCCTGACTTCTCTCCCTCTGAGTCAGTCACTGCTGGGCCTCCCCACTACTGGACCTCTTCCAGAAGGAAGCCTCTTTGCACTATTTCAGTTCCTCCCATATGCCAGGCAGCTGCTGACCACAGGACCTTTGCACAAGTGCTACTGCCCCTCCCCCTCCTCCCACAACTTAGTGAACTCTTAACTGAGTCATCTCAGCTCCCAAGTCCTTTCCCGGGCAGCTGTCCTTAAGGACTTCTGCCAGCAGGTTGGGGGGCCTTCATTCTATGCTGTCACAGGTACACATGGGCTCACAACAGCTGACACTTCATCTTTGCTGTGGTCAATGTGTTAAGATGTGTATCTCTAAGAATCAAAACTCTGCAGGCACCACAATGCTATGTCTCTCTTCCTTATTGGTGTGTCCCAGGCACCTGGCACCCTTCCTGCCACCCTGTGGATAAGCAGACACTCCACAAATATTTACAGAGCGGGCCTGCTCCCCCCACCTATGCCCTGACTCACCGCCAATGGGCAGGGAGGGAGAGCAGGATGGCTTCCTCTATGGGCAGAGGCCGCGGAGCTGTGCACAGTGCCTGCCTTACACCACACACGCCGTGACATGTCTGCAGGGCTCACTGTGCTGCATCCTGAGGTGGGAGGGGCTGGGGCTCAGGAGATGCCAGGCAGCAGCAGAGAAAGTGACAGTCTCTGTCCTAATGGTCAGGCTAACTCTCCTTCTGGCTGAAAATGTCATTCCTTCACCCATAAATAGTTCAGTCTATGGTGAAAGCAAAGATTTCCCTGAGTGTCTTAGAAAGTTCTCAGGACTGAGGAGAGAGGTCAGCCTGCTAGAGCACCAGCTTGCATGCCTCAGACTCCAGAGGTCATGGGTTCCCACCAGGAAGTGCCCTGTATGTGACTTCTTGCAGGAGAGCAGACACCCCACACACAGCACCACAAGCCCAGACTGTCAGGTGTTGGAGGGGGTGAGCTGAGTGCAACACCATCCCAGGAAGCAGATATTAGAAAGAAGAGCTCAGCTGGGGGTGAGAAGCCCGTCAAAAGAGCTGCTCACACAGGGCGGGGGTGGGGGGAGCTCCCCAGCTGGTACAGAAGGGATCAAAGTTCCAGAAGGTGCAGGCATTGTAGGTGGGCAGAGACATCACCTAGAGAAAGCCCAGGGCAGAGGACAGCAGAGCTCTGACAGGACAGACAAGGAGGGAGGTGCTGGGGGTACCCTGCCTGGTCAACCAGGCCTCCGAGCACAGAGGCCCCCATACAATCAACTAATGATGTTCAGCTTCCAAAGGACATTCACCACCCCCCAAAAAAGAGTGCAGACTTTCCCAGGGGGCTTTTATTCTTGTCCCTAAGCTCATGACTCAGAAGACACTCATGCACAGGCATCACCAGCAGATGCCCTGTGGGCCCTGATTTCCAGGCCCCTGCTCACCAGGGCAAGCAGAGATCACCGAGGGTCCCTTGCCCCTCACCTTTGCCATCAGCCCTTTCCCTTCCCAATAAAAATACCTGAGATAAGGCAAGCAGAGAGCCAGAGCCAGAACACTATCTCCCACCAGCCACCTGGTGCTTGTTTTCTTTTTATTAGAGGCACTGAGGGGCCTTGTATATACACGAGATCACTGCTCCCTGGTTGACTTATTGTTTTCCTCTTCCTTTTTTCAGCCAGAAATAAAAGAGAGAAACATAGAGATGGAGAAATACTACAGCATCAGAGCTTCCTCCAATGCTTTCATACCTGCCATGTGGTGCTGGGGCTCAAACCAAAGTACATGGCTCTACTAGTGAGCCACCTCCCCTGGCCCTGTCTGGTACAAAAACTACACTTTCTCCTTCCAAGTTCCTGTGTGGCTCTGTGTGTGCTGGGGAGCCAGACACAATTAAGAATGAGAACTTGAAAATGGTGAGCTTGTCCCCACTTCTGGGGCACAATGGCACAACAAAAGTCCAGCCCTCATGAGCCCCTGCCATCGACACCTGTCCCCCAGGCCCGGCAGTGACCAGCTCTCACAACCCCAACTCTGAAGTCTTCCTATCTCCTCCTCCTCAGGAACAAAGGCCTCCCCAACATGGTAACTTCTTCCCTGGACATAGCACTGTCCCCAGGCCCATCTTTCTGGCCTCCTCACCGCCCTCCAGCACTCTGGATTACAGAGTACTCCAAACACAGTCTCTGCTCAGCCCCTAGGTAGAGAGTGCAAAGACTTGGGACTGGGAGATAGCCCATCTGTTAGAGTGTGCATCCTGCCATGCACGAGGCCCTGGGTTCAAGCCCCAGCATCACATGGGAGCACAATAGACTGCACTATTGTGGGGGGAAGGCTCCGTGGATGGTAGAGTGGAACTTTAGTGTCTCTCCTCACTCAGTCTCTCCTTCTCCCAAAATAGCTGCTGTGATCTCTCCTTTCTCTCTCTCTCCCTCTCCCAAAATAGCTGCTGTGATATCTCTCCTTTCTCTCTCTCTCTCTCTCTCTCTCTCTCTCTCTCTCTCTCTCAAGAACGAAAATGAACACATGGGGCCGGGGGAGCTGCTCAGAGCTCTCCTGCCCACATCAGACCAGGCATCCTCCCAGGGCTGCCTATGGAGATGGAGCACCCAGAGGTGAGCCCTGGTGAGTCTAGGGCACAGGGAGAAGGCACAACTGAGCCCAGATACATCTGCATTTCAGGACACACACCAAAGAGAGTGAAAATGAGTGAGAAAGGTATGGACAGACATGCTGACATGTCCACCACCAACCCCCCCCCAAAAAAAAAAAAAAACGCCAGGTACAGAGACAGCAGAGGAGCTGTGGAGTGCATGAGCCCCTGAAGGCAAGGTTACCAACCCGTGAAAGTCAGCCTTAGTTGTCTAAAAAGAGACTGTTCTTAGGACTGCAAAGGACAGGCAAGAGATGAAGTCAGGCCTCTGACCAAACGCCACTCCAACAGCAGCCATGGAAGGAATCCTTTCTGGCCTCTCCTCTAAGCTGGAAGGGAGACCGTGCTGGCAGGAAGTCACAGGTCTGACCTGGCCCTGGTGGCTACCTAATCCCCAGGTGGAACCCCTCAAATCAAGCGTGGGAACCGAGAGATAAGGCAAAGGACAGGAATTTCTCCCTGCTATGGGAGGCCTCCTGTGACCCCACAAGACCCCAGCCACTGGGGGCAAAGAAGGTTCTAGCAAAGCCAGCTTAGCTGACCTCACACCCAGCTTTCAGATCCGCCCAGCAGGCTTACTTTCCCTGTTTACCCATTGTAGTAAATTAACTTTAAAAGAAAGAGCATTCCAAGTGATGGCAGTTGTTGGGGGGGGGGGGGGGGGTTTGCGGAGAACACTCCTGTGAGTAGATGTTTCAGATTCTTTGTTGCCCCAATTTCTGTCTCATCGAGGGGGGCAATGAGGGCTTGCAGGGTAACACAGGATGCCCCCAACCCTAGGGCCCTGCCAGCTGCAGTCTACCCAAGTTAACTGGGCTGGAATGGGGGGTGAAGGTGGTTATTTTTCTTCTTCCCTGCTCCTTCTCTTTGACTTGAGAGCCGGAGGCGGGGTGAGCTGAGGACACACACTGACTTCTTGGCAGAGGCAGGAAGTCAGCTGCAAGCAGTTCCCGGTAGCAGCTTTTTCTCCTTTCTCTCCCAATCCCTCACTCAGAAAGAAAAGACAAGTTTGGTCTCACACAGAAACTTGGAAGGCCGGGGGAGTGGAGAGCCAAAGGCTCCCGGTGCCCATGGCTCCTGCTCACACCTTTTATGTCCAGTTTAATTAGCAATGCCAGACCAGTCCCCTGAGTGTCAGGGGTTGGCTGCTGACTTCAGCCATGCCAGGGGAGGGCTGGCAACCACCATGGTGACAGGTCCTGACACCCTGTCTCCACAGGGGGAGCTGGTGTAGCACAACCCCCCTCACCAGCAGCTGGCCAAGCTTCTCATGGCTGCACCCCAAAAGAAGCCCCTGGTTCCAGTGAACCCCTCTGCACGGCACAGAGAGAGGTGTGGGCAGAGTGAGGTGACCCCAGAGAAGATAGGTGTCACCCCAAAGCAAAAAGTCACCTCCCTATGGGTTCAAAGACACACCAGTTTTCCCCTAGTTCTTTTCTAGATGTAAACCCCTCTCCTGGGGAACCTCCCCCTCCTGGCTAGCAGTCCAACATGCAGCTCTGAGGTGGGCCCCTGGGGCCCCATGTGACGGTGGAGCTCAGAGATAGTGCAGAGAGGCCCCAGAGAGAATGATCTCTGTATGGGTAACTGGCCTTCATGCTGTCCCTTCAGGTAAAACAACATTCCGTGGGGCTGGGTGGTGGCACACCCAGTAACACACACACACACTACTATGTGTAAGGACCCGAGGTCAAGCCCCTGGTTTCCACCTGCAGAGGGAAAACTTCACAAGTGATGAAGCAGTGCTGCAGATGTCTCCTCTGTGTCTCTGTCACTCTATCTCCCTCCCTCTCAATTTCTGTCTCTCTCTCTCTCTCTCTCTCTCTCTCTATATATATATATATATATATATATATATATATATATAATTCCTCCCCCAACAGAAGTAGCAAAAGCACCATATTCTGAGTGTGTGTGTGTGTGTGTGTGTGTGTGTGTGTGTGTGAGGAAAGGTTCTGCAGCCTACATATGTGTGCATTCTGCACTTCCAAACAACGTCCCCTCAGCCAGCAATAGCCCTGCTCCCTCATTAGAGAACAGCGAAACTCTTCTCAGGCCTTGTGAGCTCCAGGCTCTGTGAGCACAGAATCTATCTCCTCCTGGCTTGCTCTAGCCATCTGCTTGCTCACCCAGATTCTAGAAATACCCTCAACTCACTGGCCAATTCACAACAGCCATTCACAAGTACACTTCTGCAAATTCAAAGCAATTGCAGACGAAGACTTCTGCAGTCATTCGGGTGTTGTCATCAGTGGCGGGATAGCCCCACTGAGCACCCTTCCAAGGGCCAAGGGTGCAGCTAACTCATGGGTAGAGTCAAGTGAATGCACAATTCAGGGTCTGTCAAAGCACTGTCACCTGAGACCAGCTGGGGTCACCTGCGTTCTCCCACATGGGTGTTTCTGGAGAAATGTGATTTGAAAGGCAGATATATTCAAATTGGTAGAACAAGTCATAAACTCACAAGGCTCCATTTCTCTGGACCGTTGGGAATTTGCATTTCATTGGTCTCTGCACTAAAAGTATGCTCTCCACCTACACTTCCCCATCTCCACCCCCAGCCTTTTACTGAAGTCTGTGGAGGGCAGGCTCAATGGGGACAGGCTGCACACAGTCCTATATCAGAAGTTGGTAGTTCAGGCATTTCTAGAATCTGCCATGTGTCTGTGTAACCAAGAGCACTGGCTGAGTTACCCCCCACCAGCTTGTCCTGCACACAGAAGCCACTGCAAGGCCACCTGGAGGAGAGCATGGGGCATGGGGGGGGAGGGGTGGTGAAGGCCAAAGTCACAGCCAGGACCCAGGCTGCACCTAGTGCTCTGATTTCTGGTGAACCACTCAACTACTGTTAATCTCAGTCTTAACTTACAGAACGGGAAGAGTGCCACCTACCTCACAGGATTCTTGTGAGGACCATATTTAATTTGCATGCATTATTATAATTATGTGCATACATTTATATACAGTAGTTTGGAGGGATTCCAGTTTTGTCAGTCTGTTTTTTGATGCTGGAGTGGAACCCAGGTCTTCATGCTTGCAAAGCATACACTATGCCACTGAGCTCCCTGCTGGCTAATACCAAGTCATCTTTGCAGTTCCTCTTACAAAGTTTTCTTACAGATTCAGGGCATGAGACAGGGGCAGTACATCACAATTCTTCATCCCCTCATTATCTATCCCCTCAGTCATATCCACTTCTGTGCCAGCTGGAGTGTGTCCAGGAAAAACACTCAAAGGTACTCTCCGAAATAAAAGCACATCTCCTGCTTATGCTTAGCTAAGTGGGTAAGGAAGTGAAATAAAACTGCCAGATGATTTCACTCTTGTGGTGTATGGTGAATTGAAACACACAAACTTAAAGAGGAAAAAAAAAAAAAGTCAAACTGCCTCTAAAACAGGGACTGCGTTATCTTACAACCTTGTAAACCACTACAAATACTAATAAACATTTTTCAAGGATCATAAGATAAATTTTGTGTAATGATAGAAAGAAGGTGGAAAAACAACAAGGGCAACAAAAGGAGATAAATAAATATTAAAAAAGAAGAAGAAGGTGGGATGCAAGGAATCCCCATTACTAATTGCACATGGTATATAGCAGCTGACACTTCCAGAGCAGCTAGAATAAGAGACTGGGGGCGCATCTTGCCCTCTAAAGATGACAAATGTGTCATCTGAATTAGCTCATTTCACTCTTTCTGACATCAAAGCTTCAGCAGACTAATTGAAGGAGGAAGGGAACACCCTTTGAAAACAAGTGGACCAAAACAGGAAACACCTCTGAGTAGCAAGTGGATTGAGGGTATGGATTGATTTCTCCACCCCTCTCCTAGCTGGGTCCTTTCTCTTTTCCATGCTTAGCCTCCCCAAGGAAAGAGGGATTTCTGAGCTGGCTGAGTAAGACATCATGCTTAGTATCCACTGGTCCCAAGCCCTGACCTCTTCTCCAAAAACTCCCAGTTAATTGCTTGCACTTCACAGCCTGGAGAGAGGAGGGGTCACGTGACTGGCAGGCACTCCCAGTAGCAGGGAATGTACTGTGTACTCCACGCATTTTTTTTCATTTTATTTTTACTTTTTCATTGAATATAGACAGAGAAAAATTGAGAGGGGAGAGAGGGAGAGAGAAAAAGAGACACCTGTAACATTGTTTCACCAATCATGAAGGTTTACCACCACTGCAGGTGGAGATCAGTGATTAGAACCCAGGTCCTTGTGCCTGGTAACATGTATGCTAAACCAGGTGCATCCCCACCTGGCTCCTACATGCACGGTTTTTTAAATCTTGGTTCTGATAACTCTCATGTAAGTGCTCCCCTGTCTGGTCAAAGAGAAACACTTACTGACTAGAATTTAAGGTCAGCTTGTCATCTTCATTCTTGGACTGCATTTTTCTCCTCCCAGTCCACAGGCCTGGATTAGGGAATCTCCTTTGATCCTGTGGCTTCTATAAATGTCTGCCTCCTGTTGCCTCCCCGTCGTGAGCTCCAGGTGTATGCTTCAGCCCACACCTGGTCCCTGCACTCGGCTCTTTCAATGTGCAAACATCTAACCCACCTTGACCTCCAGAGTCCACCTTCCAGCACTAGGTGGTCTCCCATTGGTCATACCAAAAGCCAAAAGTGTCTCATACCAGACACTGCCCTCATCTTCCTCCCCCATCCAGCCCCACCATTTAGCCTGTGGTGTTGGACCTGAAATGAATCCTGGGTCACTCGGTGAATAGATCACTTGACTTTGAACTACCCAGTATATGCAAGCCATGGGGAGCAGGGCTCAAGTTCCCAGCCATGTCCCATGACCTCAACAAAACTTGCTTAATAAGCTGAGTGATCAAGTTCAAGGGCAGGAACTGTGTCTTTCTAGCTCACCTTTGTGTCCCCAGCATATACTCCAGTGTCTGGCAAACAGAATATTCTCAACAGATAACTTGTCAAATGAATGAGCTAGCCAGCACGATGCACATTAGCAAGTACGAAGAGAGTAGTGGTTCACTATGGGGACTTTCCATACCCCCATCAACATGCCACAAAGGCATTATGGAGGTTGTAGCACCTGATGATCTGTGAATGTTACCTGCTTCTGCACCTGTTTTCTCCTGAATGCTGGCCCCAGCAATCAGGATCTCACCCAACTGTACTACAGGCTAATTCTTTGTTGGATGCCTACAGAGCTGCTCAACTGTGCTGCCCAGTCACCACCCCCGGCCCCATGTGGCCATCAAAGTTAAAAATGAACTGAGTTAAATAACACTCATAAACTCAGTCCCTTACTGCACAAGGCCCATTCCAAGCATTCCTTAGCACATGTGGTTAGTGATTACCACTGCAGAAAGCACAGAGAGTGCTTTCAGCATCGCAGAAAAGTCTATTGTCCCACCCAGGTTTAAAGAAAAAAAAAATTACCTTCTTGGTCAAGCGAAATAGTGCACTTGAATAGTGTGCTACTTTGCCATGTGTGCAGCCCAGGTTCGAGCCCAGCCCCCACCACATTGGAGGAAATTTGGGTGCTGTGGTCTCTTTCACTATCTCTTTCTCTCTATCTAAAATAAATAAATAATACACCTTTATGAGGAATACCTTGATAATATGTCTATGCACTCAAGGTGTCTCTAAAGCCTCTCAAGTAACATCTGGGGAGAAGAACATGACATCTCACGTGTCACATGGCTGGACCCCAGAGACCCAAATAACCTGATCAAAATCATTCAGGTACAGCCATGAGGATGCTCATAGAGATATACCATAGACATGGGGTGGGGAAGATTTTTCCTGCCAAGGGTTATGTGAATATTTATAGCATCATCCTCGGGTCATACAAAACCATTGACTTAAAAATAAGCACTGGGTGGGGGAGATAGAATAATGGTCATGCAAAGAGACTTTGATGCCTGAGCTCCAAAGTCTCAGGTTCAATCCCCCATATTAACATAAGCCAGAGCTGAGCAGTGCTCTGGTCTCTGTGTCTTTCTCTATGTATCTTTCTCATTCCCTATCTCATTAAAAATAAGACAAATAAACACCTATGGGCATCTAATCTTTGATAAGGGGGCCCAAAGGATTAAATGGAAAAAGGAGGCTCTCTTCAATACATGGTGCTGGGAAAACTGGGTTGAAACATGCAGAAGAATGAAATTGAACCACTTTATCTCACCAGAAACAAAAATCAACTCCAAATGGATCAAAGACCTAGATGTCAGACCAGAAACAATCAAATACTTAGAGGAAAACATTGGTAAAACACTTTCCCACCTATACCTCAAGGACATCTTTGATGAATCAAACCCAATTGCAAGGAAGACTAAAGCAGAAACAAACCAATGGACTACATCAAATTGAAAAGCTTCTGCACATCCAAAGAAACTATTAAACAAACAGAGAGACCCCTCACAGAATGGGAGAAGATCTTCACATGCCAGACATCAGACAAGAAACTAATCACCAAAATATATAAAGAGCTCAGCAAATTTAGCACCAAAAAAGCAAATGACCCCATCCAAAAATGGGCAGAGGATATGAATAAAACATTCACCTCAGAGGAGATCCAAAAGGCTAACAAACATATGAAAAACTGCTCTAGGTCACTGATTGTCAGAGAAATGCAAATTAAGACAACACTAAGATACCACCTTACTACTGTAAGAATGGCATACATCAAAAAGGACAGCAGCAACAAATGCTGGAGAGGATGTGGGGACAGAGGAACCCTTTTACATTGCTGGTGGGAATGTAAATTGGTCCAGCCTCTGTGGAGAGCAGTCTGGAAAACTCTCAGAAGGCTAGACACGGACCTTCCATATGATCCAGTAATTCCTCTCCTGGGGTTATACCCCAAGGACTCCATAACACCCAACCAAAAAGAGGTGTGTACTCCTATGTTCATAGCAGCACAATTCATAATAGCTAAAACCTGGAAGCAACCCAGGTGCCCAACAACAGATGAGTGGCTGAGAAAGCTGTGTTATATATACACAATGGAATACTATGCAGCTATCAAGAACAATGAACCCACCTTCTCTGACCCATCTTGGACAGAGCTAGAAGGAATTATGTTAAGTGAACTAAGTCAGAAAGATAAAGATGAGTATGGGATGATCCCACTCATCAACAGAAGTTGAGTAAGAAGATCTGAAAGGGAAACTAAAAGCAGGACCTGATCAAATTGTAAGTAGGGCACCAAAGTAAAAACCCTGTGGTGAGGAGTAGACATGCAGCTTCCTGGGGCACTGGGGGGTAGGAGTGGGTGGGAGGGATGGGTCACAGTCTTTTGGTGGTGGGAATGGTGTTTATGTACACTCCTAGCAAAGTGACATATAAATCAGTAGTTAAGTAATATGAGAGGGGGGACATCAGTTGTATGTCTCAAAGTTTCTCAAAACACAAACTGAATCTTTTTAATATATAGGCTGTGTATTTGATATGCGGACTCTCTCAAAAGCCTAGACCAAGTAGATTAGAAGCATCCAATAGCACAGCTATATACAAGATACTGGATACTGTACAGCAAACCATAACAAAAGGACTTTTCAAAGTTAACCCAATTACCAAATAATGTGATTATTAACTATCAATTGTCTTTTAGAACCCTAAGACAGCAGGAACCTCACATCTCTACTATAGAGCCCCTACTTCCCCCAGTCCTGGAACCCTTGGATAGGGCCCACTTTCCCGTATGCCTCTCCCAATCCATACCAAATAATATTGCATCCACCGATCACAACCTAACCAACGCAACGATTGCCACCTCAACATGCTTCACCTCAGACTGTGTCCAGAGACTTCACATGTGGAATGACAACCCTTCAGCTTCATTACTTGGGTGAGACCTTTCCTTTTATAGTACACTCTAATTTCATCTCAGGTGGTTCACTTTCTAACAAAGTCCTATAACCTAGATATACACCAGTTTCTGTGAGAGAGAGCTCATGTTCACACGTATCCATAAACTACTGCAAAATATATACCTGAAAGCAGAAGTACACTAGAGTTTGCACTGAGTACCTCCCTAACACTTCCTCTCCACTATTCCAAGCTTGGGATCCATGATTGCTCAACAATTTGTTTGGCTTCGTATGTTAACTCTCTTTTCAATCACCAGGTTCCAGATGCCACCAGGATGCTGGCCAGGCTTCCCTGGATTGAAGACCCCACCAATGTGTCCTGGAGCTCAGCTTCCCCAGAGACACACCTTACTAGGGAAAGACAGAGGCAGACTGGGAGTATGGACCGACCAGTCAACGCCCATGTTCAGCGGGGAAGCAATTACAGAAGCCAGACCTTCTACCTTCTGCAACCCTCAACGACCCTGGGTCCATGCTCCCAGAGGGATAGAGAATGGGAAAGCTATCAGGGGAGGGGGTGGGTTATGGAGATTGGGTGGTGGGAATTGTGTGGAGTTGTACCCCTCCTACCTTATGGCTTTGTTCATTAATCCTTTCTTAAATGAAAAATTAATACAAAAAAAAATAAGACAAATAAAATATGTTAAAAAGAAAGAAAAACAGGGATTCGGGCAGTAGTGCAGCAGGTTAAGCACAGGTGGCAGAAAGCACAAGGACTGACGTAAGGATCCCTGTTCGAGCCCCTGACTCCCCACCTGAAGGGAGGTTGCTTCACAAGTGGTGAAGCAGGTCTACAGGTGTCTATCTTTTTCTCCTTCTCTCTGTCTTCCCCTCCTTTCTCCATTTCTCTCTGTCCTATCTAAGAACGACAAGATCAATAACAACAGTAATAACTACAACAATAAAAAAAAACAAGAGCAACAAGAAGAAATAAATAAATATATATTAAAGAGAGAGAGAGAAACAGAGCCATGGGACCAGGTGGTGGTGCACCTGGTTAAGCACACACATTACAGTGCACAAAGACCTGGGTTCAAACCCATGGTCCCCACCTGCAGGGGGAAAGCTCACAAATGGTGAAACAGGGCTACAGGTGTCTCTGTCTCTCTCCCTTTCTATCTCACCCTCCCCTCTCAATTTCTCTTTGTCTCTATCCAATAACAAATAAAAAGATTTTAAAAACCAGAACCATTACTAAAAAATAAAATTAAAATAAGCACTTAATGTTGCTATTAAAAAGAAAATAAAAGCCCAAGCAGGCCCACCCCATACTCAGGGCAGGCTCCTCTACCTTCGGGTCGAGCTGGGATTAGAAGGTGCCTTACTGGAGCTCTCAGATGCTTTTCAAGGACAAGGTCAGAAATCACCCTGTTGACTCACCCGCACCAGTTTAAAGAATCTTAGCTATGATTAAAACCCAAATTCATAAAAGGAGCCAAATGATGTGTGGAGGCCATACTTTCCATGTCTTTCACCCGATAACGGATTTTAAGACCAAGTAGTCAAAAGTCAACAGAAACTCTAAGTCCCGTCAAAGTGGCTCCATGAAACCTTCTTCCTCCTGGAAGGTATCTCAACCAAGCAGCAGCACCGGGGCATGTGCAGACACTCTGCTAACTCCATCCTGCCTCAAGCTGCCTGCAACCAGCAGACGGGACCTTCAGGTGGCCGTAGAGCCCCTGAAGACATGCCCAGTACTATTAGCCATTGGAGAAACTCAGAGCCAAACCACCAGACATGGGTCTCTCCTCCCACCTATTAAAAAGTCTTTATCTTTCCCAGCTATGACATAATCTCCCCAGACAATAACTTGGATCCAACTGCATATCAGATTTCAGGCTCAGGGGAAAAAAGAAAAAGGAAAAAAACTAGTATAGCCACAGGCCCTTTGGAATTTAACTAAAATATGCCTACTAGCTATCTACAAAATGGAGGACTGCCCAACTCTTCATCTGCACTATTCCAGCCCTTAGGTCCATGATTGGTCAACAATTTGTTTGGCTTTGTATGTTAACTCTCTTTTCAACCACCAGGTTCCAGACGCTAGCCAGCATGATGCCAACCAGACTTCCCTGGACAGACAACCCCACCAATGTGTCCTGGAGCTCTGCTTCCCAGAGCCCTTCCCCACTAGGGAAAGAGAGAGACAAGCTGGGAGTATGGATCGACCTGTCAATGCCCATGTTCAGTGGGAAAGCAATTACAGAAGCCAGACCTTCAACCTTCTGCATCTCACAATGACCTTGGGTCCATACTCCCAGAGGGTTAAAGAATAGGAAAGCTATCAGGGGAGGGGATGGGATACAGAGTTCTGGTGGTGGGAATTGTGTGAAGCTGTGCCCCTCTTAGCCTATGGTTCTGTCAATGTTTTCTTTTTATAAATAAAAAAAATATTAATTTGGGCGGGGGTAGATAGCATAGTGGTTATGCAAAGAGACTGTCATGCCTGAGGCTCTGAAGTCCCAGGTTCAATCCCCCCGCACCACCATAAGCCAGAGCTGAGCAGTGTTTTGGTGTTTCTCTGTGTCTTTCTCTCTCTGCATCTCTCTCAAAAATAAATAAAATAGTTAGCAACCCAGGTGCCCAACAACAGATGAGTGGCAGAGAAAGCTGTGGTACACGATATATACACACACAATGGAATACTATGCAGCTCCTAAAAACAATTAACTCAACTTCTCTGACCCATCTTGGTGAGAGTTAGAAGGAATTATGTTAAGTGAGCTAAGTCAGAAAGATAAAGATGAGTATGGGATGATCCCACTCATCAACAGAAGTTGAGAAAGAAGATCAGAAAGGGAAACTTAAAGCAGGATCTGACTAAATTGAAAGTAGGGCACCAAAGTAAAAACCCTGTGGTGAGGGGGAGGGTGAACATGCGGCTTCCTGGGCTGGCAGGGGGTGGGGAGGGATGGGACACAATCTTTTGGTGGTGGGAATGGTGTCTATGTACACTCCTATTAAACTGTAGTCATATAAATCATTAATTAATATGAGAGGGGGGAAAATTGATTGTATGTCTAACAAAGGGACTTCTCAAAGTTAACCCAATTACCAAATAATGTGATGTTAACAATAACTATCCATTGTCTTCTTGAACCCTAAGACAGCAGGAACCTCACATTTCTACTATAGAGCCTAAACGTCCCCCAGTCCTGGGACCCTAGGGTAGGGCCCACTTTCCCACATGCTTCTACCAATTCCTATCAAATAATATTGCATCCACCGATCGCAACCTAATCAACACAACGAGTGCCACCTCAACATGCTTCAGCTCAGACTGCATCCAGAGACTTCAGGTGTGGAATGACAACCCTTCAGCTTCATTACACGGGTGAGACATTTCCTTTCATAGTCATTCACATTTCCATCCCAGGTCATTCACTTCCTAACAAAGTCTCAAAACCTAGATATAGACCAGGTTCCAGGAGGTAGAGCATGTGTTCACACGTATCCATAAACTACGGCAAAATATATACCTAAAAGCAGTAGTACACTAGAGTTTGCCGTGAATACCCCCCAACACTTCATCTCCACTATTCCAACCTTTGGGTCCATGAGTCTTCAACAATTTGTTTGGCTTTGTGTGTTGACTCTCTTTTAAGCCACCAGGTTCCAGATGCCATCAGGATACTGGCCAGGCTTCCCTGGCCCCATCAATGTGTCCTGGAACTCCGCTTCCCCAGAGACCCACACTACTAAGAAAAGAGAGAGGCAGACTGGGAGTATGGATTGACCAGTCAATGCCCATGTACAGCAGGGAAGAAACTACAGAAGCCAGACCTTCCACCTTCTGCAACCCACAACGACCCTGGGTCCATGCTCCCAGAGGGATAGAGAATGGGAAAGCTATCAGGGGAGGGGATGGGATATGGAGATCGGGTGGTGGGAATTGGGTGGAACTGTACCCCCCCATCCTATGATTTTGTTAATGTCTCCTTTCTTAAATAATAAAATAAAATAGTTTAAATAAAGTCTTTACTGGGAATCGGGTGGTAGCGAAGCAGGTTAAGCGCAGGTGGTGCAAAGTGTAAGGACCGGCTTAAGGACCCCTGTTGGAGCCCCCAGCTCCCCACCTGCAGGGGAGTCACTTCACAAGCAGTGAAGCAGGTTTGCAGGTATCTTTCTCTCCCCCTCTCTGTCTTCCCCTCCTCTCTCCATTTCTCTCTAGTCTATCCAACAGCAATGACATCAATAATAACTACAACAATAAAACAACAAAGGCAACAAAAGGGAATAAATAAACATTAAAAAGAAACTTTAAAAAAATCTTTATCAACTAGGCCAGGAGGTGGCACATCCAATTGAGTGCTCACATTACGATGTGTAAGGACCTGGGTTCAATCCCTGACTCCCTACCTGCAGGGGGGAAGCTGCACGAGCATAGTTTGTTTCCCCAGCCTCCGATGGTGTGACATTTGCCGATGCCCCAAGTGGACAGAAGTATTCACACCCTGCCCCCTACACATGGGGCAAGAGGTGTTCTGCTCACATCCATGGCTGTGCACACATTCCAGAAACACCTCCTATCCTATCCTGTAGAGCTCTGTGGGAGCTGTTCTTGACTGACTCTGGGCAGGGTTTTTTCCAGATGGGCTATGGGTTTTGCCAAGTGCCATGGAGAGGAGCAGGCATGTGTGAGCCAATCGGCAGACACATCCATTCCCCCCAGCCCACCCCAGCCCACCCCAATCTTTGTTCAGACCACAGCCCCTGCAGACCCTGCAGGCTGGGTAAAAGGCATCTTTCACAGAGGGTACATTCAAGAGAGCAAGGGGAGGCAGGGGGCTGCTGTCCACAGAGCAGAGCTAAGAGATGGATGGCACAGAGGCCCATGGGAAAGCAAGAGCAGAAGAAGGGCAGTGGGGACTTGCCAAGGTGGGGGCTGGCATGGCTCATCCAGGCCTGGCACCTTGCATTCTCATGCTTTCCTCTCCCAGAGGGGCCCAAGAGAGGGTGACAGGCCTGGAAATGCTTCTCTTCCAGGCCACCCCCTGGGACAACTTTATTTCTTTTCTTTTATTGCTTCCAGGGTTATCCCTGGGGCTGGGTGCCTGTACAACTTCACCATTCTCAGTGGTCTTTTTTCCCCCCTATAGAATAGGAAAAGAGAAGGAGAAAGAAGGGAAGAGTTAACTGCAACACTACTCCACCACTCGTGAAGTTTCCTGCCTGCAGGTGGGGACCACGGGCTTGAACCTGTGTCCTTGCACATGTGTGCTCTGCACCACCATCCAGGTCTTACCCAGAAGAGTATTAAAAGTGAAACCAACAGCCTTCTCTCCAGCCATGACTCAGTTCTGGAATCTGGAAGAGGTGGAGCAAAAGCCTATGTAGGGATCCTCACTCTGGACCCCCTACAGTTCTAGAAGATTCAGCAGTGCACTCTCAGGAAGGGCCTATGCAGAGATTCCTCAATGCTGCTGGACACTCTCTATCCTATGCACAAAGAGGCAACTAACTCGAGCGCTTTCAGATCTTCATGTTCTAAAGAACCTCAGAAGGCCAACAAGAAAGCTCACTAAGACAGTGCTCTTGCTTTGTACTGGGCATGAGCCCAGCCCCCACCACACTGAGGAAAGTTTAGGCACTATGATGTCTTTTTCTTTTTCTTTCTACCTCTGTCTCTGTTTTTCCACCTGAAAAAGTTGGCCTGGAGAGGTGAAGCCCCAGTGATGACCAAATAATAATAATAAGTGCTGGGCAATGGTGCACCTGGTAGAATGCACACATTACAGTGTGCAAGAACCTGGGTTCAACCTCCTCATCGCCACTTGTAAGGAGAGAATCTTCATAAGCTGTGAAACAAAGCTACAGGTATCTCTCTCTCTCTCTCTCTCCCTCTCTCTCTCCCTCCCTCTCTCTCTTTCCCCTTCCTTATCAACTTCTCTCTGTCTCTATCTAAAATAAATAAGTAAGGTATACTTTTAAAATAATAATAAAGAACATGATAAATGTTCAGAGCAGAGGGAATCAATTTACACATTTTTAAATACATTTTGTTAAGATCCAATTTCTCCACATCTTCACCACCACTTGTTATTTCCTGGCTTTTTAAAAAGTTTTTATTTTTTAATTTAATTAATTAATTAATTAATTTATTTATTTTGAGAGAAAGAGAGGCAGAGAGACACACACACACAGAGAAACGCCAGAGCACTGGCAAACACTAGGAGAAGAACCAGAGCACTGCTCAGCTCTGGTTTATGGTGGTGCGGGGGGGATTGAGGCATGAGAGTCTGTTTGCATAACCATTATGCTGTCTCCCCCACCGTCTGGCTTTTTTTTTCTTTTGTAGCCATCCAAATGTATATGAATGCTTTTCCATTTGTTTTTCCTCCCTCCCTTCTTTCCTCCTTCCCTTCCTTCCTTCTTCCCTTCCTTTTTTTCCCCAGAGCTGTGGCCTTGCACGTATGCAGTTTCACCACTGTAGAACTCTTTCTAATTCATTTAGAGAGACAGACAGACAGACAGACAGACACACACTCACACAGAGAGAGAGAGAGAGAGGCACACCCTAGCACCAGAGTACCACCCAGTACCAAGGCACAGCTGTATTCCACTAGGGCTCACACCCAGGCTGTGTGCAGAGAAAAGCAGGTACCTTACCTGGTCAGTTATCTATCTGGCCCCTCTGATTGTTTGGGGGGTGGGCATCGTGGAAGTAGTGATCCTAGAATCTTCCAGAGTGTTCTAAGCAAAGGAGATTAAAGGGGGACAGCACAGCTGGGGGGACAGCATACCTGAGCTCCCCAGAGCAATCTTAAGTCAGCATGTGCCAGAGTGGTGCTTTAGTGTCTCTCTAGTAATAAATAAATCTTTCAAAAGAAAAATAAACACAAAAGGACAATGCAGCTTGCCACCCTGATCAGATTCTAGCTCAAAAAGTACAAAAAATACTTTAGGAAGATAAATGGGTACATGTGCTCATAGGCTGGCTCCTGGAAGGTTCTGAGTTCTCTGGGGGGGACTGGGTGGTGGCACACCCGTTTAAGTGCACATAGTACTAAGTGCAAGGACCCAGGTTTGAGCCCCCGGCTCCCCACCTGCGGGGGGGGGGGGAACACTTTGCAAGCCATGAAGCAGGTCTGCAGATGTCTCTAACTTCCTACCTCCCCCTCCACTGTCAATTTCTCTCTGTCCTATCCAATAAAAATGGGAGAAAAAAATGGCTTCCAGGAGTAGTGCATTAGCAGTGCCAGCACTGAGCCCCAGTGATAACCCTGGTGGTGGGGTGGGGGAGTTCTCCAGTGTGGGCTGGCTGAGGGGCTTTGCAGTGACACAACCTGGTGTCTCCTGGTCAGAAGTGATGTGTAGCCCAGTGAAAAAGGAAAGGGGGGAGGAAGAAGTGTGCTGATACCTGTAGAACTGCACCCAGTGACAATGGAACCCTGTAAAGCAACAGTTCCTCAATACAGTTGGCCTTTTCCTCTCCCAGAAAGAAACACTAAGCTAAAGAGAAACAATGAATCAGGCAGGGCCAGGCGTTGATGTACTCAACTGAGCACAGACTTTACCATATGCCAGGACCTGGGTTTAAGCCCCTGTTCCCCACCTGCAGGGGATAAGTTTCATAAATGGTGAAGCAGTGCTGCAGATGTCTATCTTTCTCTATCTCTTTCTCCCCCATCCCTCCTAATTTCTCTCTGTCCTATAAATAAAAGATGAAAAAAAAATAAAAGGAAAGGAAAAAGCAGCCACTGGGAGTGGTGGATTCATCATGCAGAGATTGAACCCCAGCGCTAACTCCAGCAACAATTAGAAAGAAGAGAGGGGGAGTTGGGCGGCAGCGCAGCACGAAGCTCAAGGACCGGTGAAAGGATCTGGGTTCGAGCCCCTGGCTCCCCACCTGCAGGAGAGTCGCTTCACAAGTGGTGAAGCAGGTCTGCAGGTGTCTATCTTTCTCACCTGCTCTCTGTCTTCCCCTCCTCCCTCCATATCTCTCTGTCCTATCCAACAACGACAACATCAATAACAACAGCAATAATAACTACAACAATGAAAAACAACAAGGGCAACAAAAGGGAAAATAAATTTAAAAAAAAATTTAAAAAGGAAGAGAGGGAGGCAGGGAGGAAGAAAGGAAGGAAGGGTAGGAAATGAAAAGAGGGAAAGGAAGGAAGCTAGGTAGGAAGGAAAGGAGAGAGGGGAAGGGCCAGTATCACCAGTCTGAGCAAGTTCAGCAAACATAAGCAAAGCAGGTGTGGCAAGAGAATAACAATGGCCAGGATTCCCAGAAAAGGAAGCGTCATTCTTTCAATTTCTTCAGTCTTGTCTTCTTCACTGGGACTGGCTTGGGGAGAGACCAAGTCTAAGTAGGAATTGAGCACCTGAGGCTACAGAAGAAGCTAAGCACCATCCCAGGAATCTTTGGAACTTGCCAGAAACTCTGGAGAGAAAGCTCTCACTCAGGCCATTCCCTCACATACATCTTACAAGGATGCTCCAGGAAGGATCTGTTCAAGTAGCATTGAAATGAGCACTTGCTACATACCAGCTGTACTGGCAGGCTATGCAGTGAACAGGAGAAAATGGAAGCTTCAAGTAGGTTTTCAGCTGGGGAGATCTGCTCCCATTGTCATACATTCGGGGGTACTACCTTCCCTCAACCTTGTATCTCCTTCACTTAAGTATTTGATTTGCTTGAGGCAGTTTGTGCCAAACCCCCAGGTGCTGGGTTGTGTCCTTGACAGCTGGCTTACCCTGAGATAGGCAGAGGGCAGGTTCCGAAAGCCTGATGGTGAGCCTTCCGGGTGGCCTTCCCTCCAACCACAGAGGGGATGCTCTCAGAAGTCCTGGTGCCCTCTCCTTCCTGTGGGGACACGGCCCTGTGAGGACAGGTACTTTGAGCTGTGATATCTGTCATTACAGGGGAGGACAGGAGACAGAGCAGGAGAGAGGGCATTCTTTTTGAGATTTCACTGGCTTGGGGGCTGGGCTGCATGTCATAGGACATGCCACCCTGACCTCTTCCCCAGTACTTTCCACTCCAGGAATTCACCTGAATTCACCTGAAGCTTTCAGTGAAACTCTGGCCTGACTCATCCCCAATGAGTGGCAGGCCAAGGTGCCCTCCTCCTGCTTCACCCGGAAAAAAAGCGTAAAGCAAACTCTCGGCCCCATGAATGGCAGGTGGGTTAAACCAATGACAGCCTACTCCAAGGGCACACTCATCATCAGCTGTTCAATATGATACTGGGGTTGGGCAGTGGTGCACCTGACTGAGTGCACAGGCTACCACACTCAAGGACCTGGGTTCACACCTTCAGGAAGAGGCTTCATGGGCAGCAAAGCAGTGTTATAAGTGTCTCTCTTCCTCTTTACCTCTGTCTCCCCCAGCCCCTCTCAGTTTTTCTCTGTTCTATCAAATAAGGAGGGAGGGAGGGAGAGAGGGAGGATGGAGAGAAAAGGAAAGGAGGGAAGGAGGGAGGTGTAAAAAAAAAAAAAGGCCCCTGGGAACAATGGATTAATCTTGCAGGTACTGAGCCCCAGTAATAACCCTGGTAACAATTTTTTTAAATGTGGGTTAAGCACACATGGCATGAAGCAAAAGGACCAACACAAGGATCCTGGTTCAAGCCGGGGCTCCCCAGTTGCAGGGGGTCGCTTCACAAGCGGTGAAGCAGGTCTGTAGGTGTCTATCTTTCTCTCCCCCTCTCTGTCTTCCCCTCCTCTTTCTATTTCTCTCTGTCCTATCCAACAATAACAATGGCAACAAGAACAACAAGGGCAACAAAAGGAAAAAATATGGCCTCCAGGAGCAGTGAATTCTTAGTGCAGGCACTGAGCCCCAGCAATAACCCCAGAGGCAAAAAAAAAAAAAATGCTGGTAAGGGAGCCAAATGGTGATACACCTGTAGAGCGCACACATTACCATGCACAAGGATCTGGGTTCAGACTCCTAGTCCCTGTAGGGGGGAAGCCTCATGAGTGGTTAAATGGTGTTGCAGGTGTCTCTTTCTCTCTCCTCTTCTATCTTCTCTCTTTCCTCTCGATTTCTCTCTATCTTATCAAATAAAAGAGGGGGGGAGGAACAAATGGCCATTGGGAGTGATGAATGCATTGTGAATAGAAACCAAGCCCCAGAAATAGCCCTGGAGGCAATAAACAATGATAGACAGACAGATAGATAGTAGATGATAGATAGTAAATGGTAGATAGATGATAGATAGATAGATAGATAGATAGATAGATATTATATATGATACTGAGAAGGGGAGACAATGCAGGATAAGCTGCCAATGGCACACAGTTAGGGGTGCTGTCTCCCTGCCCCCCCATTTTATTTTGTATTTCCACTGATTCCTAAGCTCTACTTTTTCTGTAGGGAACATCTACTTTCTTCCCTCTATCTTTTCTGTGAAATCTGTACTGGTGTGTGCCATGGGGGCAGGGGTGTCTGAGCACTAATTGGGGTGAGGTTGCCTTTTTCCATGCAGACTATGCCTATGACTTCACCTGCAAACTATTTCAACTCACCCTAAGACTCTCAGAGCAGGCACTGCCCCACCCAGAGCCTTCAGGTGCTCTGTACAAGCATCTAGAGAAACTCCATTCTTCTCTAGCCTCCCACACCTGCCCCCCCATTTTGGTGATGGTGTGTGCATATGGGTGTGGGGGTGTGGGGGTGTGGGGGGGTGGGGGGGACAGTGTTGACAGAGATGGGAGTTGAACTGTTGAGCTCATAGGACAGAAAAGTACCACAGAGATGCAGTCACCAAACCCAGCCTAATTTTATAGCTACCAAGAGTCACACCGTTCTTCACTCCCTGTCTGCTTCCTTTCATTCCAGGAGCAATTACCCAGCACCCAGAATATGGCGGTGATTATGGAGGAACTGGGGCTCTTTCCATGAAGTTTCTGTTCTTAGTCAAAACCCTGCTCTCAGTTAGCTCACTTTGTAATCTCAGAGAGATTAGCCAGTGGATCACTGATTTGGCACTTCCAGGGCAAAAATCAACTAGTGTGGGGGAGAGAGCATAGTCATTATGTAAAAGACTTCTGTCTGAGGTTCCCAAGTCCCAGGTTCAATCCCCAGCACCACCATAAGCCAGAGCTGAGCAGTGCACTGGTTTAAAAATGAATTTTAAAATAGCCATCAACTAGTGCACAATGAACAGTGATGACAAAGGAAGGAAGGAAGGAAGGAAGGAAAGAAGGAAGGGTGGGCTGGAAGGATAGCTCAATGGGTAGGGTATCTGCATTGCCCTGTGTAAGACCCAGGTTTGAAGCCTGGAACCACATGGGAGGTGCTATAGCAATGGAAGAAGCTCTGCGCTATGGTGTACCCTTCTCTGTGCTCTTTTGTTTTGTTTTGTTCTGGTTTTGATTTTTGCCTCTAGCTTATCGCTGGGGCATATGCAGATTGGGAGAGGAAGAAAGAAGGGGGGTAGATAGACATCTGCAGACCTGCTTCACCACTTGTAAAGCAATCCCCCGCAGGTGGGGAGCTGGGGGCTCAAACACGAATCCTTAAGCCTGTCCTTGCGCTTAGCACCCTGTGTGCTTAACCCACTGCACTCCCGCCTGCTCCCCCTCTCTTTGTCTCTCTAGCTAACTGAAAAAGTGGTGGCCTCATGCCATTGTGAGGCCTTGGTTCCAATAAAAAGAAGGGGGAGGGATAACAACTGGAGAAATGGCCTATTAGGTAGAACAGAGGACTTGCTTGCGGCCCTAGGTTCAATCTCTAGCACTGTGCATATTAATGTTAAGCTGAAATCTGGTCTCTAGCCTCTGACACACATAAAATTAAAAAATAGAGAATCAGGCGGTAGTTCAGCAGGTTAAGCGCAGGTGGCGCTAAGCGTAAGGATACCAGTTCAAGCCCCCTGCCCCCCACCTGATTCACTTCACAGGCAGTGAAGTCACTTCACAGGCAGTGAAGCAGGTCTGCAGGTGTCTATCTTTCTCTCCCCCTCTCTGTCTTCCCCCTCCTCTCTCTGTTTCTCTCTGTCCTATCTAACAATGACAACATCAATAACAATAATAATAAAAAAGGGCAACAAAAGGGAATAAATAAATAAATTTTTAAAAATTAAATTAAAAAATAAAATCTTTGGGGGGAAATACAGGGGTGGGAGATAGCTCACCTGGTAAAGCACATACCTTACCATGTATGAGAATCTGAGTTAGAACCCTTGGCACCACTCAGCAGCACCATGCATAGGGAAGCTCCATGAAAGGTGGAGCAATTCTGTACTGTCTCTCCCCTCTCTGCCTCTTTCTCCTTTGAACTTCTATGGGGGGGGGGGGGAGTCTGCTGGGAGCAGTAGAATCACTCAGACACAAAGAGCCCCAGTAGCAAACAGACAAACAAAACTTAAGGACGCAGACTGAATTAGAACATTCTCACAGAGAAAGTGACAGAATAACTGGTTTTGAGTATCTGCATTCTGAGCAGAGAGCCATCACAATGGGGGTTCATAAATGGTGATGTACCCCTAATATTCCAGACCTAGAGCCAGACACACTTAACACCCCCATAATTGTACTTGTTGTGGCAGTTATGAATGACATGAACAGCACAAAAGGCAAGACCAGAACATGCAGAATGCGACACTTTCCTGTGTGGAACTTTGTGTCTATAATAAAAAAAGTTATCAAGACATCCTTGGGATTAGGGAGATAGCTCAGCATGCCTGAGGCCACAGGTTCAATCCCCAGCATCACCTTGTGCCAGAGTTAAACAGTGCTCTTGTCACCCTCCCACATCCTACCAAAATAAATAACTACACTTAAAAAGAAAATAAGAGTATTTGGCAGGGGGCCAGGTGGTGGCTTACCTAGTTGAGCACACATGTTACAACGTGTAAGAACCTGGATTCAAGTCCTCAGTCTCCACTTATAGGAGGAAAGCTTTGCAAGTGGTGAGGCAGTGTTACAGTAGTCTCTCTGTCTCTCTTCCTCTCTGTCACCTCCTTCGTTCTCGATTTCTGGCTGCCTCTATCCAATAAATAAATAAAGATAATTCAAAGAAATGTTAAACAGAGCAATTGGCAATTTTAGATCAAATCAGTGAAGCATCCTATAGGTCTCTCTCTCTCTCCTCACCCTCCCTCCCTCTCAATTTCTCTCTGTCTCTATCCAAAATAAATAAATATATTTAAAATCACTCATATAGGGGCAAAGAGGCAGCTCACCCAGTAGAGTGCACACTTTATCGTGTTTAAGGACCCAAGTTCAAGCCTCCTGACACCACTTGGGACCACCTACATGGAAAAGCTTCACAAGCAGTGGAGCGGTGCTGTGGTGTCTCTCTGTGTGTATCTTTCTCCCCCTTCTATTTTTTTTTCTAAAGAGTGAAGGAATTGTGCAGGCACAAAGCCCCAGAGATAACCCTAGTGGGGAAAAAAAAAAAAAAAGAACCATTCACATATAACAATTGCAAAATCCTAACACTAATATTTCATTTCTTTTTCAACTCATCCTCCAGTTTTAAAACATTAATTTTTCAGAGCCAGGCAGTGGCACACCCAGTAGAGTGCACACGTTCCTATGCACAAGGGCCAGGGTTCAAGCAAGCCCCTAATCCTCACCTGCCGGGGTAAGTTTCAGAGTGATAAATCAGGTCTTCTTGTGTCTCTCTTTCCTTCTTATCTCCCCTCCCCTCTCAATTTCTTTTTGCCCTATCAAGTAAAATACATGGACAAAAAAGCAAAAAGGTTACCACTGGAGTGATAAATTTGCCAATGCAGTTAGCAATAACCCTGGTGGCAAAAATATAACCAAATAAATAAACAAATAAGACAATTCTCATAAAGAGATAAGGAAGGGACATTGACTTTGAGCTTGAGAGATGAGGAGCATTTCTCCAGAGAAGGCTGGAGAAGGAAGAAAGAGAGAAAGTGGAGAGGGGCGAGCCTCCCCCACCACCACTACCCCCACCCCTCTACCCTACCCCTGCTCAGGGCAGGGAGGTAATCACCCCCATGGCTGGAGGTGCAGTACTCTGGAAAAGCCCCGGAATGCTTTGTGCCCCAGATCCCTCACTGCCCAGCCTGCTCAGAGCTTCCCTCATGCCCTTCCCTGAACACTCCAGGGGTGGATACCACGCCCAAGTCATCTTTAGAGTCCACACAGTCGGCAGGAACAACGTCAGAGCAACCTTGACCGCCAGGCAGAAGGGGCAGGACTGCAGCCTGGCTGGAGGGGAGGGACATTTCACCAGCTGGAAATTTCCTCACCTCCCACTGCCCTGGAGTTAACGACTGACCTCAGATGGATGCCTGTGACTCAGGAGAGATCCACCCTCTGAACGTGACTTGGGTCACACAGGCTGAGGGACAAGCTGGGGAGACCCTTCCCCTCCAATTGTTCAGCCTGCAACCATAGTTCTGAAAAAAAGGAGAGAGAGAAAAGGAACCAATATGCCTACATTTTATTCAAATGCCTGGGGAGCTGGGGCTCAGTGGTGGCACACTCAGTTAAGCACAAGAACTTGGGTTCAAGCCCCCAGTTCCCACTTGCATGGGGGAAGCTTCACCAGTGGTGAAGGAGCGCTACAAGTCTATCTCTTCCTCTCTCTCTCTCTCCCTCCCTCTCTCTCTCTCTCTCTCTCACACACCCTTCCCTCTCAATTTCCCTGTTTCTTTTTTTTAATATTTTTATTTATTTTATGTTAATGAGAAAGAGTAGATACAGAAGGAAAGAAACTGAGAGAAAGAGACCAGAACACTGCTCAGCTATGGCTTATGGTGATGTTGGGGATTGAACCTAAGAACCTTAGGCTTGAAAGGCTTTTGCATAACCATTATGCTGTCTCCCCAGCCCAATTCCCCTGTTTCTATCCAGTAAATAATTTTAAAACTCTTTTAAAAAAATCTTGGGGGTCGGGCAATAGCATAGCAGGTTAAGCACACATGGCGAAAAGCGCAAGGACCAGAGGATCCCGGTTCGAGCCTCCTGCTCCCCACCTGCAGGGGGCATTGCTTCACAAGTGGTGAAGCAGGTCTTGTGAAGCAGGTTGCTTCACAAGTGGTGAAGAAGGTGTTTCTCTTTCTCTCCCCCTCTGTCTCCCCTCCTCTCTAAATTTCTTTCTGTCCTATCCAACGACACCAATGGCAAAAATCACAATAACAATAACGACAATAATAAGGGCTGTAATAAAAAGGGCAACAAAAAATGGGAAAAGATGCCCTCCAGGAACAGTGGGTTCATGGTGCAGGCACCGAGCCCCAGCCATAATCCTGGAGGCAGAAAGAAAGAAAGAAAGAAAGAAAGAAAGAAAGAAAGAAAGAAAGAAAGAAAGGGAAACAACATGCATGGAGAGCAGATGGAAAGAGGGAGCACAGCCCACCCAGCCTACCGATATAAGAGCAGCTGCTACTTTCCAAGATGGCTGTACGTGCAAGCGTATGTCAGGGCCAGAGAGGTAGCTCACCTAGTAGAGCATGTGTTTTGTTATGCGTGTGACCTGGCTCTGCATCCAAAGTGCTATTGCACCAGAGGAAGATCTAGTGTTATGGTGTCTCTCCCTCTCGTTGTCTCTCTGCCTGAATAAAAAGTGGCCCAGAAGCAGTGAAATCACACACACACACACACACACACACACACACACACACACACACACGTAAGGCCCCAGCTCTGAAAACAAAACAAATAAATAAAAGCATTACAGTCATTCCATGTTTCTAAAAATATGCATGTTAGATATTTGAGCTGACACTTAATATTATTAAGCTCACCTTCTGAAGTCAAGCAAACTTGGCTTCAGAAGCAAAGTCCCTCTTTTGCATGACTTCCATATTTCATAATGATCAGTACTTAAATATCTTAAATTTTTAAGAGATTTTTACTCTTCGGAAGACAAAATACAGCCCACCTTTCCTTCATTTTCTGGTCCCCTTCCCCAACCCTTGGGTCACCTTGATTCTACTGTCAGTGTCCACTGGCTTATTTTCTTTTCAAGAGGTTTTGTTTCCCCCTACTCTTTGATTTGTGGTTAATAGTGGGTTATAAAATTACAGTGTATAGTTCCACACCACACCCACCACCAAAGTTCTGTGTCGCCACCCTGCCACCTCCCAAAGACAACCACCAGAGTTCTCACAAATCTTAGAAACAATTTGCTTAGGGGCCAGGCAGTGGCGCACCTGGTTAAGCGCACACATTACAGTGCTCAAAGGCCCAGGTTCAAGCCCCTGGTCCCCATCTGCAGGGGGAAAGCTTCACGAGGGGTGACACAGGACTGCAGGTGTCTCTCTGTCTCTTTCCCTCTCTATCTCCCTCTTCCCTCTCAATTTCTGACTGTCTCTATCCAATAAACAAATAAAGATAATGGGAGTCGGGAGCTAGCGCAGTGGGTTAAGCGCAGGTGGTGCAAAGCGCAAGGACCAGCCTATGGATCCTGACTCGAGGCCCCCCAGCTCCCCACCTGCAGGGGGGTCACTTCACAAGCGGTGAAGCAGGTCTTCAGGTGTCTATCTTTCTCTCCCCATCTCTGCCTTCCCCTCCTCTCTGGATTTCTGTCTGTCGTATCTAACAACGACGACATCAATAACAACAACAATGATAACTACAACAATAAAATAAGAAGGTCAACAAAGGGGAATAAATAAATAAATAAGTATTTAAAATAAGTACATAAAGATAATAAAAAAGTAAAAAAGAAACCATTTGCTTGCTTCAGTTTTGTTTGTTGTTTTTTTGCAAGTTCATGCGTATCAGTTCTCTAGATTACACATCTGAGTGAAATCCTCAGTAGTTGTCTTTCATCCCTTTACTTACTTCGCTAAGCATTATCACTTCTAGTTCCATCCATTTTGCCCCAAAGAACACAATATCTTTTTTGATTGCAGAGCAGATATTCCATGGAGTATATATCCCATAACTTCCTTTAGCCATGGGTGTTTAGGCTGCTTCCACTCTGACTATTGTGAATAATGCAACTATGAACATAGAGGTACATATGTCCCTCTGAACTCCCACTGGTTTATTTTTATTTATTCATTTTTTCTGTCACCAGTTTCACAGCCTTCCATTGTGCATATGGCTGAAAGCACCCTAGAGTCACTTTTCCCCTTCTGACTTATTTCACTTCACATCCCTTTGAGTTCCTCCTATTTTGCTGTAAGTGACAATATTTCACTTTCTGAACTTGCCAAAAAAAAAAACCTAAGCAAGCAAATAATTTCTAAGGCTGTGAGAACTCTGATGGTTGTCTTTGGGAGGTGGCAGGGTGGGAACACAGAACTGTGGTGGTGGGTGTGGTGTGATCCTACAAGCTTGTAACCCACTATTAACCACAAATCAAAGAATGGAAGGGAAAAAAGATGAATGCTGAGAAGCATTCCACTGTGTAGACACCACACTTTTTTCATCCACCCATTGGTTCATGGGCCCTAGGGTTGCTTCCCTATCATAGTTACAGTGAGTAATCTGCATTGAGTGGACAGAACTTTCCATGTTAATATTTTCAGACTTTGGAAAGATGCCTAGACTAGATCACTCCTGTAAGAAGGTTGCATAGAACTATTTTCTTTCTCCCTCTCTCTCTCTCTCTCTCTCTCTCTCTCTCTAACTGATACACAGCACAACACAAGAAATCTGGAGCAGTCTATGAACTCTGATGGTGACACCGTTCTGTAGTCACATTAGCCGCCTAAAATATCACCCACCCAGAAGTGGACCAAAGTGTACAAAGACCTCCTGTGCATTTATTGGGCAACTTCCTGCAATTGACAATTATTTCCAAACTGAAAATAAAACCACTCCGCAGCAAGTTCATGTTCCACCTGCAAGCCACAAGCTAAGCCTTCCTATGAAACTTTCAGAAGAAATGGCAGAAAGTGGAAAAACAATTCCATGAATTTACCTGGAAAACACTGGCAACATTCTCATATCCCTGGAATGACTCCCAAACAATATCGAATAGCACATGAAACCTAAGCTCACAGGGCCATACTGAGCAAGCAGGAATGCAAGGACAAACACTCACCTATAGAAAGTGATTTCCAGGAAGGAGCTAGGTGAGGCCACTGCCCCTGTGAGATGGAGCCAGAGGGAGAACAGAAGCTGCTAAGCCCACAAGGAATGCTAGATTCGAGTTCGGACTCTCAACATGGAACAGAAAGTTCTCTTTGGGTTCCTTTGAATCAACAAAAACAGAGTCCAGAGCTGATCTTTCTTTTGGAAAAATGAAGTGGCAACACTGACATTTTTGGAAAGCAGGGAGAGCTGTGTTCACTTTCTCTTGGAGTTCTCGCAATCCCATTGATAACTTCACCAGCTTTGCTGTCCCTCTGAGGTCACTGTCCCCAGAAAGCAAAGACTCCCATGCTCCTCAGCAGAACCCAGAGCAGACACTTGAGCAGCTAACTCAAGACCATCCTACTCAAGACCATGATAATCCCTCATGGAGTCTTGTTTTGTTGAAACATGGCCTTTCATCAAACAGATCTGCAAACACACATTTTGCATTTAAAAAAACATATTTACTTATTGTTATGAGAAATAGAGAATGTGAGAGAGGAGAGAAAGTTCAGAGCACCTGTCAGCTCCTGGTTATGGCAGTGCCAGGGGTTGGAATGCAGGGCCTCGGAGGTCGCGGGTCAGCAAATCTGGTGCCATAATGCTGAGCTAGTTCTCTGGTCCATGTTGAGACCTTCAGAAATTTTCTACATTGTGATCTAAAATATTATCTGTGACTCACACATACAAGTAAATAGCAAGCCCTTCTTATCTCAGGCCTCCTTTTTTGAAGAATGGTCTCACTTGTTATCTATAAGACACACCACACCACAGGGGCCAGGTGGAGGTGCATCTGGTTGAGCACACATGTGACAATGCACAAGGATATGGGTTCAAAGTCCTGGTCCCCACTTACAGAGGGAGAGCTTCATGAGAATTAAAGCAGGTGTCTCTTTCTTTTTTTTTAATAAATTGATATTTATTATTTATTTTTTTAATATTTATTTATTCCCTTTTGTCACCCCTGTTGTTTTTTATTGTAGTTATTATTGTTGTTATTGATGTTGTTGTTGCTGGATAGGATAGAGAGAAATGAAGAGAGGAGGGGAAGACAGAGAGGGAGAGAGAAAGATAGGCAATTGCAGACCTGCTTCACCGCCTGTGTAGCGACTACCCTGCAGGTGAGGAGCCGGGGGCTCAAACCGGGATCCTTATGCTGGTCCTTGCACTTTGCGACACGTGTGCTTAACCCACTGTGCTACTGCCCAACTCCCAGGTGTCTCTTTCTCCCTCTCTATGTCCCCATACACTTTCAATTTCTCTCTGTCTCTATCCAGTAAATAAGTTAAGTAAAATAAAATAATTTATTTTTAAAAGACACACCATCCACAGGGTAGCAGAGGTCGTATAGTGGTTATGCTAAAGGATTTTCATACCTGAGTCTCCAAAGTCTTCAGCACCACCATGAGCCAGAGCTGAGCAGTGCTCTGGTTAAAAAAAAAAAAATGACAATTTTAAAAATAATAAATAAAAGACATGCCACCCAGTAACCAGCTGTATAGGCCAAGCCCCCAATGAAGGAAAGGCAGAATCTGGCTGAGGATCCACTCCAGGAACCAAACCTTCTCTTGGGGCCTCAGAAACCAGGTTCTCTTTTACCAGAACCTTCTTGCCCCTTTATCTTATTTTTTTGTTTGTTTTTTATTTGTTTTGATTGTTTCATTTTTGTGTTTTATTAGTGATTTAATATTGATTTACAAAATTACATGTCAACAGAGGTATAATTCCACATTGTTCCCACCACCAGAGTTCTGAATCCCAAGTCCCTCCATTGCAAACCGCTGTAGTTCTACCAAAGTTGCAGACGTGGGTTAACTGTCATCTCTACAACTAGCTGTCTACATTTGTACATAATTTCCCCCCCTTTTTCTTCCCAGTCCAATCCTCTCTTCTCCTCCAAGCCACTCATGACACTATTGCTACATCCAAATGTTCCCCCTTTTTCTTTATTTTTTAAAATTTCTTTATTGGGGGGTTAATGGTTTATAATTGACAGTAAAATACAATAGCTTGTACATGCATAACATTTCTCGGTTTTCCACATAACAACTCAACCCCCACTAGGTCCTCCTCTGCCATCATGTTCCAAGACCTGAAGCCCCCCACCCCACCCCACAGTCTTTTACTTTGGTGCAATACACCAACTCCACTTCAGGTTCTACTTGTGTTTTCTCTTCTCTTCTTGTGTTTCAACTTCTGCCTATGAGTGAGATCATCCCATATTCAGCCTTCTCCTTCTGACTTATCTCACTTCATATGATTCCTTCAAGCTCCATCCAAGATGAGGTGAAGAAGGTAAATTCACTATTTTTAATAGTTAAGTACTATTCCATTGTGTATATATACCACAACTTTCTCAGTCACTGATCTGTTGTTGGACACCTGGGTTGCTTCCAGATTTCAGCTATTACAAATTGTGCTGCTGTGAACATATATATACACAAATGTTTCTCCCTTTTTCTTCCTCTCTATGTGGGTCCTGATGGAGCTGGAGTTCAGAGCCCTCTTATCCTCTTCCTGGGAGTATGGCTCAAAATTGTTTTGGGGGTACAGAAGGTTGGAGTCCTAGCAGGTGAACCCCGGTTCAAGCCCTGGCTCCCCACTGCAGGAGAGTCACTTCACAAGCGGTGAAGCTGGTCTGCAGGTGTCTATCTTTCTCACCCCGTCTCTGTCTTCCCCCTCCTCTCTCCATTTCTCTCTGTCCTATTCAACAATGATGACAACAATAATAACTACAACAATAAAACAACAAGGGCAACAAAAGGGAATAAATAAATAAATAATAAATATATTTTTAAAAATACCACTTCTCCTCTTGTTGGTTTGTGGGTGCAAGGATCTTTTTGCACAAGTCCAATTTGACATCTTCCCACATCACCCTCTCCTGTATAGTCTGTGTCTGACCTTCCTGCTTCGCCCCCTACTTCTTCTTCTTTTTTCCAGTGATTTAACATTGATTTACAAAATTACATGTCAACAGGGATATAAATACACCCCATTCCTACTACCAGGGTTCTGAATCTTCAGTCGTCACACAGCAGGCCACCACTTTGGCCAGCCGTCATCTCTACAACTATCTGTCTACATTTATACATAATTGCCCCATTTTTCTTCCTGATCCAATCCTCCCTCTTCAAGCCACCCATGACAACATTACTACCTCCATATGTCCCTCTCCTTTTGTTCCTCTCTCTCTGCATGCTGATGAAGCTGGAGTTCAGAGTCCTCTTATCTTCTTCCTCCTATCACTTCTGCCCAGCTTGGGAGTATGAATCAAGGTTGGTTTGGGGGTGCAGAAGGTAGAAGTTCTGGCTTCTGTAATTGCTTCTCCAATGGACATTGACCTTCCTGCTTGTTACAGCAACAGGCCTGGTTGGTTCTGAATGCTTCTACCTTCTGAGCCTTAGGCCCTGAGAATGTCTTTGCATAGCTTGGGTGTGTCTCACCAGGACCTGACCTGAGAAGGGCCTGTTCCTTCAGCTCAGCTTCCTGCAGGTGACTCAGCTCAGCTCCTTGGTTCTGCATGAGCAGGAAGTCACCAGGGGCCTGTCCTGGACTCCCCATCCTCAACCTTGTGACAGAGTGGCTGTGAGTGAGTCATGGCCTTGGAGCAGCCTGCTCTCATAGGCCAACCAGCAGGATGAACTCATCTTCCAGTCCCATGAGCTCACCCGTCCATGCAGTCACCGGACACAATAATGCTCTCTTCCCAACCAGTACTTCCATAGAAAGCAAATCTCTGTTTGGATCCTATGCTTTGAACAGAGGGAGCAAGCACATCACCATAAATGGAAACATTTGTCTGTGGCAGAAGGGAAGCTACTGTTATTCCAATCAATGCAGAGGAGTTGTTTCACAAGTGGTGAAGCAGGTCTGCAGGTGTCTATCTTTCTCTCCCTCTCTCTGTCTTCCCCTCCTCTCTCCATTTCTCTCTGTCCTATCCAACAACGACACCATCAATAACAACAACAATAACTACAACAATAAAGCAACAAAGGCAACAAAAGGGAATAAATAAATAAAATAAATATTTAATAAAAAGAAAAAAGAAAGGAGAAAAGAAAAGGATGGTGATGTGGATGACCGGGAAGCAAATCTCTTAGGGTCACTGCAAAGGGTCAGTGAGAGAGGCTGTGTGCACAGGAAGGGCACTGCATGGTGCTGTCACCTGTGCGGTCATGCACCCAGAGGAAAAGAGCTAGAAGGCCTGGGCTAGAAGGAAACAAGCCTAATGAGGCTGACAGCAAGTTTCAAGCACGTTTGCTACAGAGAAATGTCAGGAGACTAGTGCTAACCTGGTTCATCAGGTAATAATGATTAGAAATATGGAAATGTGTATACATGGATGAACGGGTAGGCGGGTGGATAGATGGATGGATGGTGGATAAAAGTAGACGGGTAGGGGGTCAGGCAGTAGCGCAGTGGGTTAAGCAATGACCGGCTCAAGGATACTGGTTCAAGCCCCCAGCTCCCCACCTACAAGGGAGTCACTTCACAAGTGATAAAGCAGGTCTTCTGGTGCTTGCCTTTCTCTCCCCCTCTCTGTCTTCACCTCCTCTCTCCATTTCTCTCTGTCCTATCCTACAACAACAACAGTAATAATAACAACAACAAGGGCAACAAAATGAAAAAATGGCCTCCAGGAGCAGTGGATTCGAGTGCAGGGACCGAGCCTCAGCAATAACCCTGGAGGAAAAGGTAAAAAGAGAGAAAGAGCGAGAGAGAGAGAAAAAAAAATATATATATATAGTAGGTGGGTAAATGAGTAGATGAATGGATGGGTAGATGGACAGATGGATGGGAAAGTGGTTGGATAGAAGGGTGGATGAACAGAGGGTGGACAGATAGACAGGTGTCTGATTGAATACACTGAAGCAAAAATTGGCCTGATGCAGTTCTTTCAATGGTAGGAGTGGAGAAATTTCTGTAGAGTATTTTATAACCAGACGAATGATATTATTAACATGCGCCTTAAATATCTACCACCAAGTAAGAAGAGAGTCTTTGGCCACCAAGTTAAGCATTCTGCTCGGGAAATCAATCCTGACTGAAAGTAGAGCAGGAGTGTGGCGTTCCACCAAGACTGTCTCACGCAGTGGTCAGAGGTCCAACTCATTCCCACCCAACAGACATAAAGAGAAGACACCAGGTTAAAAACAGCTTTTCCTACAACAGCCTGAAATGACAGCAGCATCCAGAAAGGAGATCGCGGACCCTACAGTTTCTAGTTGAAAATTGTCTGTAATTACGGAGAACAGTTTTGAGCAGGGCAGGAAACATCACTGCATTCACCAAGCAAGTGTGGCTCCGCTCTGTCACTGGGAAGGCCTGTCTGCTTCTCAGAGCCAGACCCTGCTGCTCAGGAATGTGACACCAGCTAGGATCTTTTAGTGCCCCCACAGAGGCCACTCTGAGGAGCTGGCAGTCATGTCTGATCACATTCAAAAATAAAGGGGGGGGAGCTGGGCAGTAGTAGCACCCTGGTAGAACACATATTACCATGAGCAAAGACCTAGGTTCAGGCTCCCAACCCCTAACTGCAAGAGAGAAGCTTCATAAGCAATGGAGCAGTTCTGTAGTAGGTGTTTCTCCTTCCCTTCTCTCACTCCGCCTCTCTCTATATATATATTAAGAAAGAAAGAAAGAAAGGAAGAAAGGAAGAAAGGAAGAAAGAAAGAAAGAAAGAAAGAAAGAAAGAAAGAAAGAAAGAAAGAAAGAAAGAAAGAAAGGGCCCCTCTGTCTCATGCTCCACTTCCCACCACTGAAACTTGCTGTACTTGTGGTTCTCCAGACAATGGACATTAAGAATTCTTAGGACATTAAGAATGAGCTGAAACAGAATGTACATATAACTAATAATTTTCAAAGTAAAAGCACTCCTGTATTATCAGAAGCAATCTGAAGAAAAGCATCCACATCAATACCCACTACACTACCACCACCACAACCACCAAATCAGGTTCTGAAATCAACAGTTGGAATGTTATCTGAAAGTATTTTCCTCCAAAGATAATCCTAGTCACCATGGAAAAAGACAAAAACAAAAACAAAAACCAAGCATTCACCTATGCTTTTCTCTACTTACAAAAACTCTTTATAGCTCATTCTTTCTTTTTCTTGCCTCAATCAATCAATGAGGCTTGCTGCTGGCACTACAAATCCACTGCTCCTCATGGACTTTTTTTTGGGGGGGGTTGGGGGGAGGAATAGGACAGAGAGAAATTGAGAGAGGAGGGGGAGGCAAAGAGGCAGAGAGAAAGACAACTGGGGACTGGGTGGTGGTGCACCGGGTCTAGTACACATAGTACAAAGTGCAAGAACCCACACAAGGATCCCAGTTTTATCCCCTGGCTCCCCACCTTAATTTCTCTCTGTTCTATCCAAAAAATTTTTTAAAATTAAGATGGCCACAGGAGCAATGTATTCATAGTGCAAGCACCAAGTCCCATCAGTAACCCTGTAAGAAGACAGAGAGAGAGAGAGAGGGAGCGAGAGAGACCTGTAGACCTGCTTCACCACTGTGAAGCATCCATCCTGCATGTGGGCCAGGGGCTCAAACCTAGTTACTTGCGAAAATCCTTGCATTTAATACTATGTGTGCTTAATGGGGTGTACCACTGCATGGCCCCTTACATCTCATTCCTAAAGTCACTTTTGGTCAAGGTATGATTGTCAACAAACAAATCCTATCTTTTTTCCTATCTGGAGCAGTGGAGTCATTGTGCACACACCAAGCCCTAATGACAGCCATGGTGGTGAAAATAAATGAAATAAACGAAAAACAAGAATATAAACACAGCTGCTGGGAACCCACCATCCTTATTAGTGATGGGAAGATAAATGACTCACCATGCCTGCTTATTTTTCCTGGAGTTAAGTGAGGTTCAGAAAGCCATTTCCTGGCCCCGCCTGCACTCAACTTCCTAAATTCTCAATGGCCACTGTCTTGGGCCTTTGCTGGAGGCTGGGTGCTATGATGCACAGAGATGATGCAGGGAGCTCTGTGTCTGAGATATCTGTGTCTCCCCTATGCCCAGAGCTCTGACTGGCTTCAGGTAAAGAAGATGAACTTTAGCTTCTGCTACTTTGGAAGTGACTAAAACTTCTGGAAGTTTCAAAAGGGCTCCACATGAGTGGCATATCTCTTGGTGAACTGAGCAGCTTGGATATATAGAACTCAGTTCAGAAAAAATGTGTGTTCTGAAGCACCTGAAAGTAAGTTGTACTGTCTTCTCTCTAGGGGAATCCTTCCTTTATCTTTCTCTCTCTCTCTCTCTCTCTCTCTCTCTCTCTCTCTCCTTTTTTTTTTTTTACCAGAGCACTGCTAAACTCTGGTTTATGGTTGTACCGGGAATTGAACCTAGGATATTGGAGCCTCAGGCATGAGAGTCTCTTTGCACAACCATTGTACTATCTACCCCTACTGGGGAATCCTCTCTCCACCATCCTCTCAGCAGAGAACCAGACACAGTGTTAACCCCATCCTGTAATCACACCCCTTCTTGGGTGACAGTTAACCAGCAGCCAATGTTCCAGAGTCCCCTCTCAGGTCTGACTATGGTTGCCCACCTATAGGACAGTTCCAAAGGGAGGCCAGACATGACTGAAACTCCAGCACACTGATTTCACTCGCCAGGGAATGGTTGACTCCCCCCAGTACTGTCTAGGGCACTGCATGAAGCTAGGGACTTATACCCCAAAGTCAGTCTGTAACACAGGGGAGATGCTCTGCCAGGAGATGAACTACCAGGAGATGACACAGGCACACAGCAATGTCACCATCCTGGGGGCCAAGGGACATAGGCAAAGTGGCCTCTTGGTCTAGCTCCATGGTGCTCACTGCCCTGCCTCCTTGCACCCCAGAGTCATACCATGGTATCACCTATTCCTTCTTCCTCTACGCCAGAGGCCAAGGGTGAAAGGTATTAGAACCAGCAATGGGGCAGGAATTGGGCTGTAGCACAATGGGTTAAGTGCATGTGGCACAGTGCAAGGACAGGTATAAGGATCCAAGTTCCAGCCCCCAGCTCCCCACCTGTAGGGGGAGTCACTTCACATGCAGTAAAGCAGGTCTGCAGGTATCTATCTTTTCTCCCCCTCTTTGTCTTCCTCTCCTCTCTCCATTTATTTCTGTCCTATCCAACAATGGCAACATCAATAACAACAACAATAATAACTACAAAAAAAAAAAAAAAACCAGCAATGGGGCAATTTCTCAGTTAACAGCTAATGTCCCAGAACACACCTTGCACAAACATGGCTCACCCTGGTCTGGAGTATAGTCTCTGTGTGCAGGGACCATGTTCTGCTGCCCATGGCCAGCAACCTCTATACAACTTGCTATGACCTCACTGAGTCCAGCTCAAACAATCACCCCATTTATTGTTATGATACTTCAGATTTCTAGAACAGAGTGTAATCTTATATTCTATCTTTAAAGCTTTGAGAGAAAGCAGAAAGGGGTAGAGATAGCTCACCTGGTAAGCCACATGCTTTACTGTGTGTGAGCTCTGGCACTAAACAGGAATACCACAGATGCACTGGGGGAATCCCATGTGTCGGGAAATTGTGAGGATGTGGTAAAGCCTGGCAGGGCTTGACCTGAGGAGTGCATCTATCCTGTCAGTTTCTCTCTCTGCTGAGAGGTTGAGCAAGGAGGAACAGGAGCAACCCCAAAGGTTTGCCCCATCTTATCAGACTCCCTGCCTCACAAAGCACCCCACATTCCTGATACTATGGCCATTAGTTAAAAAGAAAGGGGGAGATGTCAGGAAATTGTGAGAAGCCTCACAAAGCACCCTGCATTTTCCTGCCTCTGGGAGCCCAGCATTCCTTAAAACATTAAGCCTGTTCCACCCTGCATTCCCTGATACTATGGCCTGTCCTTTTACTATCTACATATCAATCTTCTGCTTTGTCTTACAAATGACTAAAGGTCTCATTCCTAATTTCCTGCAGGGTATTGCTAATCCTACCAGTTCAACCCTTAGCAACAATTGGTGGGGAAGTCCATACCATTCCCAGCCCCCTTTGCCTTTCTCCACCCCTTTCCTAACCATGTATGGTATTGTCGAGCCACTTCCATTTCTGTCTTGTCTCTTCCATGTCCCGACCTGGAGGAGGGTGGGTTTATAGACCAAGAGACTGATGCCAGCCATTGTGATTTGCACCACATGGCTTAACCAGGTGTACTACCACCTGACTCTGGGGCACTCAAATGAATTAAGATTTGAATTGTCCTGCCACCATGAGCTTGGTTCCTGGGTTATCTCTCTCTCTCTCTTGTGACACTAGCCCAACACCCATGGATGGTGGAGCAGTGCTGTAATCTCTCTCCTGTACCCCCTCCATATGTCCCTTTCTCCTCTCTCTCTCTCTCTCAGGACATAGAATAAAAATTGGGTCGAGGAAGCCTCAACAGTGCCATGTATGTGTGAAGCCCTAGATTCATGTCCTAGAACTGCATTAAAAATGAAGAAGGCCAAGATGGATGACTAACAGAATTTGCTCTTCTTCACCTCCACAACAACAGCAAAACCACAGTACAGAAAGAGAGACAGATAAACTCACTCATCAAAAGAGCTACTCAGTAGGACAATTAGCCACAATCAGGATGAGACTTAAGTTACACAACTTTAGTAGCAGGAAGAGCAAGGAGCACTGCAGACTTGTTACAATTTTGTGCCAAAAAAAATTTTAACAACAAGAATGGGAAATAAAAGCTATAAGTCAAGAGGCCAGGTGGTGGTGCACCTGGTTGAGTGCACATATTACCATATGCAAGGAGTGGGCTTCAAGCCCCACCTGTGGGGCAAGGGAGGGGACTCTTTGCAAGTGGTAAAACAGGCCTGCAGGTGTCTCTCTTTTTCTCTCTGTCTTACTCCCCCACCCCTCTCAATTTCTTTCTGCCCTATCAAATATAATAGAGAAAGGAAAAAAATTGTTATCAGGAGCAATGGATTTGTAGAGCCAGCATCAAGTCCCAAAGATTACCCTGGCAATAAAATAATAATAATAAACAATTGAATTAAAAGTAAATTAGCCATCCCCTGCACCACCATAAACCAGAGATGAGTAGTTCTCTGGCAAAATAATAAAATTAATTAATTAATTAATTAAAGCTATAATCCCAGGGTGGAAAGATAGCATAATGGTTATACAAAAGACATTCATGTCTGAAGTTCCAAAATCTAATGTTCAATCCCTGGCACCACCATAAACCAGATTTGAGCAGAGCCCTGGAAACAAATAATTTAACTAACTAATTAATTAAATTAAAACTATATGCCCAGTGAACACAGCCATATTGGAATTCCATTTCCATAGTAACAGGCCTTGGGGAGAAGCTGGGGAGAAGAACTCCATTTACAGTGCACAGTCTACCAGAATCTGCTCCTAGCCAACCTAGAAGCACACCCAGGTAGGCAAAATTTTGGTGCTGTGGTCTCAGCCAGGCACTTCTGACTATGAACTTCTGGCCATTATCCAGGCTGGCTCAGACACAGACCCTCATGGAACATCAAGCTCATGGAACATCAAGCTCAATAGAAAGACAGAGGCAAGTCACCCACAATGATAAACCAAGGCAGCAGCTGAAAGAAAATCCCAGAGGCCAGTTGGTGGTACACCAAGTAGAGCATGTTACAAAGTACAATGACCTGGGTTCAAGTGCTTGATCCCCATCTGCAGAAGGGAAGCTTCACAAGTGTATAACAGAGCTTCAGGTCTCTCTTCCTTCCCCGGAACTACATACCCTCCCTAAAGATATTTCAAAACTATGGTCCTAAGGATGCTCACTAATATTAAAAGTTCTATAGGAGAAGACTTCAACAAAGTCAGAGAAAGCATGGGAAAATGTACTTATAATCAGATTTTAAAATACAGTAGCAGGGGGATCAACTAGGAATACCAAAGGAGACCACCTGGGACCGAAACAAGACAGGACTAGAACAACTTCAGGAACCCACCGAAACACCAGTGAGTGCAAACACATGTGGCTGGTGGACAGAGAGGAGCCTAGGGAAAGATTAAGTGGCTGGTAACAGTCTGGCAGTTTGTTTATCAGAGACACCACCTCCAGTCTGTTCCACCAACAAGGAGACAGCTGAAAGGAGGAGAGGACTACCCAGACACACACCAAGTAAAACTCTGAGTCTCCATTGCTAATGGCCTCAGAATCTGGAGCAGCAGCAGGGAGGGACACCATGGGACAGAGATCTAACCAGGAAACTCAGAAGAAGACCTATACCTCGGGGGCATAGTGGTGGGGCTGTGAAAATCTTTTTGCAGAACCACTGGATTATCTCTGCCACACCCTGCTTTGTCTCTAGGTCAGGAGTCAGTGATTAAGTTAAGAAGCCTACTTATAGTTTGAAGCCCTCAGGCTCCCATAGCCTACAGGGAAGAAAAAGAACAAAAGAGGCTTTTAAGCCACTGAGCTCCAAATCAGGGATTAAAATACTATTGAAACAACTGTTAACTTCCACCACTATGAACCCTTTAATTACCTTACTTAGACACAAGTCAATCCAGGCAAAAGTGATGAGTAATTTGAAAAGTACTAAGAGAGGGAACTCATAATATAATATATAAAATGGTTAAACCAACAAGAAGAAATATTGGAGAAATGACCAGGACAAAAGTCCAACTAAAAACCCCCCAAAGGGTAAAGCACAAAATAATGAGGTCAACATCCAAACATTAGCTAAAGAAATAATCATAGGAGTAAAGAGTTTGAAAGAATTGTAATCAGAAATACAGGAACAACAAATGAGACTCTGGAAGAAAACACTAATTATCTCAAGGTTATTAGAGAGCTGAAAGCTGAAATAGCTGAGCTAAGAACACAACTAGCTGAACAAGCTAAAACTGTATCAGAACAGGGTAACAAAATAGATGAACTCCAGAAAATAGTAGGGGGGAGAGAATAGAATCAATGAGGTTGAAGACAGAATTAGCAAGATCAAGGACGAATTAGAGACAACTAAAAAAGAAGTAAGAGATCTCAAAAGAGATTAAGAGATACTGAAAACAACAACAGAGACCTATGGGATGACTTCAAAAGAAACAATATATGCATTATTGGCTTACCAAAGGAAGAAAGAGAGGGAGGGGAAGAAAGCATTCTTCAGGCCATAATAGCTTGAAAACTTCTCTAGTCTAGACAACATCCAAGACATAAAGATTCAAGAAGCCCAGAGGGTCCCAAACAGAATTAACCCAGACTTAAAGACACCAAGACACATCATATTTAGAATGGAAAGGAATAAGGATAAAGAAAGGATCCTAAAGGCAGCAAGAGAAAAACAAAGAGTCACCTACAGAGGAAAACCCGTAAGATTAGCAGCAGACTTCTCCACACAAACACTACAGGCCAGAAGAGAATGGCAAGATATCTATGGGAAAGGCTTTCAACCAAGAATACTGTATCCTGCTAGACTGTCATTCAAACCAGATGGAGGCATAAAAACCTTCTCAGACAAGCAACGATTAAAGAAATCAACTATCACCAAGCCTTCCCAGAAAGAAGTTCTGAAAGGTCTCCTATAAACAGTCAGACCACCATAAATAGGCCATATATCAGCACACTCTAAAACTCTACAATGTCATTAAAATTTCCTCAATCTTTGATATCAATAAATGTCAGTGGCCTGAATTCACTTATTAAAAGGCACAGAGTAGAAAGGTGGATCAGAAAATACAACCCAACAATATGCTGTCTACAGGAAACCCACCTAACTCAACAAGACAAACACAGACTTAAAGTGAAAGGATGGAAAACTATCATACAAGCCAATGACCCATAAAAAAGGGCAGGAACAGCTATTCTCATATCAGACACGATAGACTTTAAAATAGATAAGATTAAAAAAGATAGGAATGGACACTACTTGATACTCAGAGGATCAGTCAATCAAGAGGACTTAACAATTATTAACATCTATGCACCCAATAAGAAGCCATCTAAATACATCAAACATCTACTGAAAGAGCTACAGCAATATATTAACAGCAACATAGTCATAGTAGGGGACTTCAACATCCCACTCTCTCAACTTGACAGATCATCCAGGCAGAAAATCAATAAAATCAATATTAGATTAGTTTTTTGAACCGTTCGCTCATGAACAAAGAAATACTGTTTCTCTGCTGAGCCATGTGTCCCTAGTCATCTGTCTCCCGCCGTGAAGTTAGCCCGGCAAAATGGCACACTGAACATTGACTGACAGAGAGTTCAATGAAAATGAAGACACAAGCTATCAAAATAATTGGGACACATCTAAGGCAGTACTGAGAGGGAAGTTCATAGCCATACAAGCATACATAAGGAAACAAGAAAAAGCACAAATAAACAGCCTGATTGCACAACTTAAAGACCTAGAAGAAAAAGAACAAAGGAACGCTAAAGCAACCAGAAGGACAGAAATCATTAAAGTTAGGGCAGAAATTAATAACATTGAAAATAAGAAAACCGTACAAAAGATCAACTAAAGTAAATGTTGTTTCTTTGAAAGAATGAACAAAATTGACAGACCTTTAGCCAGACTCACAAAACAAAAAAGGGAGAAGACCCAAATAAATTGGATAGTAAATGAAAGAGGAGATACCATAACAGACACCACAGAAATTCTACATATCATGTGAGGCTTCTATGAAAACTATATGCCACCAAGCTAGAGAACCTAGAAGAAATGGATGATTTCCTAGATACCTACCAACTTCCAAAACTAAGTAAAGGGGAAGTAGATAACATGAACAGGCCCATCACAGCTAATGAAATTGAAACAGTTATCAAAAATCTTTTCAAAAATAAAAGTCCTGGACCAGATGGTTTTACAAATGAATTCTACAAAACCTTCAAAAAAGAATTAATACCTCTACTTTTAAAAGTCTTCCAGAAGATTGAAGACATTGGAATACTCCCTTCCAGCTTCTATGAAGCCAATATGACTCTGATACCAAAAGCAGACAGGGACACAACCAAAAAAAAAAAAACTAAAGACCAATATCTGATGAACATAGATGTGAAAATATTGAACAAAATTCTAGCCAACCGGATACAGCAGGATATTAAAAAGATTGTTCATCATGACCAAGTGGGGTTTATCCCAGGCATGCAAGGTTGGTTTAATATATGTAAATCAATCAACGTGATCCACCACATCAACAAAAGCAAGACCAAAAACCACATGGTCATATCAATAGATGCAGAGAAAGCCTTTGACAAAATGCAACATCCCTTTCTGAGCAAAACACTACAAAAAATGGGAATAGATGGAAAATTCCTGAAGATAGTGGAGTCTATATATAGCAAACCTACAGCCAGCATCATACTCAATGGTGAAAAACTGGAAGCATTTCCACTCAAATCAGGTACTAGACAGGGCTGCCCGCTATCACCATTACTATTCAGCATAGTGTTGGAAGTTCTTGCCATAGTAATCAGGCAGGAGCAAGGAATTAAAGGGATACAGATTGGAAGAGAAGAAGTCAAACTCTCCCTATTTGCAGATGACATGATAGTATACACAGAAAAACCTAAGGAATCCAGCAATTATTTTTTGGATATCATCAGGCAATACAGTAAGGTGTCAGGCTACAAAATTAACATTCAAAACTCAGTGGCATTCCTCTATGCAAACACTAATTTAGAAGAAATTGAAATCCAGAAATCAATTCCTTTACTATAGCAACAAAAACAATAAAATATCTAGGAGTAAACCTAACCAAAGAAGTGAAACACTTGTATACTGAAAATTATGAGTCACTACTCAAGGAAATTGAAAAAGACACAAAGAAGTGGAAAGATATTCCATGTTCATGGGTTGGTAGAATTAACATCATCAAAATGAATATATTACCCAGAGCCATCTACAAATTTGATGCTATCCCCATCAAGATCCCAAGCACATTTTTAGGAGAATAGAACAAATGCTACAAATGTTTATCTGGAACCAGAAAAGACCTAGAATTGTCAAAACAATCTTTGAGAAAAAAGAACTGAACTGGAGGCATCACTCTCCCAGATCTCAAATTGTATTATAGGGCCATTGTCATCAAAACTGCATGGTAGTGGAACATAAACAGATACACTGACCAGTGGAATAGAATTGAGAGCCCAGAAGTAAGCCCTCACACCTATGGACATCTAATCTCTGACAAAGGTGCCCAGACTATTAAATGGGGAAAGCAGAGTCTCTTCAACAAATGGTGTTGAAAACAATGGGTTGAAACATGCAGAAGAATTTAACTGAGCCACTATATTTCACCAAATACAAAAGTAAATTCCAAGTGGATCAAGAACTTGGATGTTAGACCACAAACTATCAGATATTTAGAGGAAAATATCAGCAAAACTCTTTTCCACATAAATTTTAAAGACATCTTCAATGAAATGAATCCAACTACAAAGAAGACTAAGACAAGCATAAACCTATGGGACTACATAAAATTAAAAAGCTTCTGCACAGCTAAAGAAACTACTACCCAAACCAAGAGACCCCTCACAGAATAGGAGAAAATCTTTACATGCCATACATCAGACAAGTGGCTAAAAACAAGAATATATAAAGAACTTGCAAATCTCAAAAACAAGGCAACAAATAACCCCATCCAAAAATGGGGGCAAGACATGAACAGAATATTCATCACAGAAGAGATCCAAAAGGCCAAGAAACACATGAAAAAATGCTCCAAGTCTCTGATTGTCAGAGAAATGCAAATAAAGTCAACAATGAGATACCACTTCACTCCTGTGAGAATGTCATACATCAGAAAAGGTAACAGCAGCAAATGCTGGAGAGGTTGTGGGGTCAAAGGAACCATCCTACACTGCTGGTGGGAATGTAAATTGGTCCAACCTCTGTGGAGAATAGTCTGGAGAACTCTCAGAAGGCTAGAAATGGACCTACTCTATGATCCTGCAATTCCTCTCCTGGGGATATATCCTAAGGAATCCAACACACCCATCCAAAAAGATCTGTGTACACATATGTTCTTGGCAGCACAATTTGTAATAGCCAAAACCTGGAAGGAACCCAGGTGTCCAACAACAGATGAGTGGTTGAGCAAGTTGTGATATATATATATATATATATATATATATATATATATATATATATAATGAATACTACTCAGCTATTAAAATGGTGACTTCACCGTTTTCAGCTGATCTTGAATGGACCTTGAAAAATTCATGTTAAGTGAAATAAGTCAGAAACATAAGAATGAATATGGGATGATCTCACTCTCAGGCAGAAGTTGAAAAACAAGATCAGAACAGAAAACACAAGTAGAACCTGAACTGGAATTGGCATATTGCACCAAAGTAAAAGACTCTGGGGTGAGTGGTTGGGGAGAATACAGGTCCAAGAAGGATGACAGAGGACCTCGTGGGGGTTGTATTGTTATATGGAAAACTGGGAAATGTTATGCATGTTCAAACTATTGTATTTACTGTTGAATGTAAAACATTCATTCCCCAATAAAGAAATTTAAAAAATATATATAGTATCAGGGGCAGGGCAGTGGCATACATGGTTAAGCACACATAGTGCTATGTGCAAGGACCCGCACTAGGACCTGGGTTCAAGCCTCCACTCCCAACCTGCAGCAGGGATGCTTCAAAAGCAGTGAAGCAGATCTGGAAGTGTCTGTCTTTCTCTCTCCCTCTCTATCTCCTCCTCTTTTTTCAAGTTCTAACAAATAAAATGGGAAAAATGGGCACGGAGCAGTGAATTTGTAGTGTTGCCACCAAGCCTCTGCAACTAGAGGCATAAACAAACAAAAACAGTAGGTGAGCTAAAAATACAGTAGAGGACCAACAGAAAGACAGAAGGCAAAGGTTAAATTGGTTGGAGGGTAGATAAGGTATAGGAAGCCCTAAAAAGGGAGGAGGGAGAGAACTAAAAACAAGTGAAGATAATTTAAAAGTTATAAGACAACATCAAGAGAACAAAATGTACATAACAGAGGGTACCAGAAAGAGAAGAGAAAATGGGATAAAATCCTTATTTGAATAAATATTATGGGGGAATTTCCCCAAACTGAAGGATTTCCAGAACTCCAGATCCAGGAAGTCCTAAAAGCCCCAAGGGAAAAAAAATCAACCCAAGCCTAAGCTCCCCAAGTCACATAATTATGAAAATGACAAAGATCAAAGAGAAAGAGGAACTATTAAAAGCAGTTACAGAAAAAGCACAGCATCAGTTGTAAAAGAATTCCCATAAAGCTATCAGTTGATTTCTCAATAGAAATATTAATGGCTTAGAAAAGACCAGCAGAGTGTATTCAAAGTTCTGAGTGGAAAAGGCCTCCACCCAAGATGCTCTATCCAGCTAGGTCATCAATCAGAATTGATGAAATTTTAAAAAATATTTTATTTAATTATCCATTTATTGGATTGAGACAAAAGACACCAAGGTGGAAGGGGTTAATAGATATGGAAAGAGACACCTGCAGTGTTTGCTTTACCCCAGTTGTGAAGCTTTCCCACCACAGGTGGGAACCAGAAGCTTGAACCTAGATCCTTGCACAGGATATGTGTGCTCAAGCAAGCGTGCCACCCAGGAGTGATGAGATTTTTTTTCAGACAAGCAACTGTTAAAGGAATTCTCTAAACCAGTCCTATAAGAAATACTAAAGGGGGAGGCGGTGGTAGCACAGCTGGCTAAGCGCAGGTGGCGCCAAGCACAAGGACCAGTGTAAGGATCCCAGTTCAAGCCCCCCCCATCCCCACCTGCAGGGGGGTTGCTTCACAGGTGGTAAAGCTGGTCTGCAGGTGTCTATCTTTCTCCGCACCCCCACCCCCCCGTCTTCCCCTCCTCTCTCCATTTCTCTCTGTCCTATCCAACAGCGACGACATCAATAACTACAACAACACTAAGAAAACAAGGGCAACAAAAGGGAATAAATAAACAAATAAGTAGCAAAGAAATACTAAAGGACCTTGAAAGAAAGGAAGAAGAGAGAGAAGGAAAGGGAGAGAGAGAGAAAAGGAAGGAAAGAGAGATAAAGATAGATGATTGATTGATAGATAGATAGATTGATTGATTGATTGATTGATTGATTGATTGATTGATTGATTCTGGGGGTGGGCAGGGGCACACTTGGTTAAGCACACATTACCATGAGGAAGGACCTGGGCTCAAGCCACCACTCCCTACCTACAAGGGGGACACTTCACAAGTGATGAAACAGATCTGTATGTGTCTTATTTTTCTCTCTCCTTCTCTATCTCCCTGTTCTTTCTCAATTTCTCTCTATCCCATCCAATAAAAATAGGAAGAGAAAGAAACTGACTATTCTCTCTCACATGGTAGAAACCAAAAGGGAGGTGGGGGAGGAAGAGAGAATATACAAAGGCAAATGAGGACAAGTCTTTGGTCTCTCACTGCTGAACCGAGGTTATTGAAGGAGGCTGGAGGAAGGAGCACATCATAAGTGTAGAGGGATGTCAGTAAACTTTGGTGAAAGAATATCAGTGCTTTGATGAGGCAACAATTTGTGCTGATACATTTTGAAGAGTTGAGAAACTGTACTTCTAAAACATTTTAACCTTGTAAACCAAGGTTAACACACACAAAAAAAGACTATTACAGAATTCAAAAAAGAAATTAACTGAAGTTCTTGCCTCTAGTTCTCAATCCCAGAACTCCATTTTTTTGGGGGGGGGGTAATTTCATTTACCATTCCACTATTCTTTTTTTAATATTTATTTATTTATTTTCTCTTTTGTTGCCCTTGTTGTTTTATTGCTGTAGTTATTATTGTTGTTGTTATTGATGTCATCATTGTTGGATAGGACAGAAAGAATTGGAGAGAGGGGAGAAAGACATAGAGGGGGAGAGAAAGATAGACACCTGCAGACCTGCTTCACCACCTGTGAATCAACTCCCCTGCAGGTGGGGAGCTGGGGACTCAAACAGGGATCCTTACACGGGTCCTTGCGCTTTGTGCCACGTGCATGTAACCCACAGCACTACTGCCCGACTCCCTTTTCCACTAATCTTAAGATGACATTCTTGTTCTTTTCATTTCAGAGAGAGAGAAAGGAAGAAAGAGACAAAGAGAGGAGACACCACATCACTACTCCACAGTTCAAAAGCTTCCCCAGTGCTGTCCATAATGCTCCCATGTGGTGCCTGGGATCAAAGCTGGGGCCTCTCACATGGCAAGGCACACTCTCTACCAGCTGAGGCACCTTGCCCTCCTAACACCAGAACTCACTGCTGAAGACGTGTGACATGCCTGTCAAAACTGGAGAGGGTTAAGGCAGTAGTGTGTGGATAAGAGACCCCCAGGATCAGAGTGGGGCCAGAGCTCTGTGCTGGCCACTGGAAAGAAATCTGGCCTTTTCTCTTAAGTAGCAGAGAGCTGAACTCTTGAACCAGTGGCTCCTTCCCTTTGTCTCACCTCCCTCAACCAGCCAAAAAGCCGTGGGCGATGGACAGCTCTGCCTATTTCCTGCTGATGGTTTTCCAGCCCTGCATTTTGAGAGGGCTAATTGTGGGGCCTTCTTCCTTCTTCCCCACAAGAAGAGACCTTTGTTCCACAATTAACTCTGAATGTCTGTGCTGCAATCTTTCCATCTCAGATAAAGCCCCATCCTGCCCCCTCCCCAAAAAAGAATAAAAGGAAAGAAGGAGGAGGAAAGAGAAAAGAAGGGAAGGAGGGAGGGAGGGAATTTCCCAAACTTGACAGAAACAGTGGCCCCGTCATAACATGCAGGATACCAGGGGTCAAAGCCTTTCTGATCAGGCAGAGACAGAAAGTATTTAAATGTATTAAGTATTAAGCACTCACATCAAGGACCCAAGTTCAAGCCCCTGGTCCCCACCTGCAGAGGGAAAGCTTCATGAGTGGTGAAGCAGGGCTGCAGGCGTCTCTCTGTCTCTCTCCCACTCTATCTCCCCGACACCTCACAGTTTCTTTCTGACTCTATTCAAATAATAAAAATAAATAAAAGATATTTAGAAAAAACAAGGTGTTTAAAAATCTTGTTTCCTATTTCCAGCGAAGAACAAGCCACAACTGCTTTTGCAAGACTCTGAGTTCATTCTCTGGTACTATATTAAAAAAGAAATAGTCAAAGAACTGGGTAGTAGCACAACTGGTAGAGCACACATGTTATGATGTGTGTGGACCCAGGTTCAAGCCTCCGTCTCCACCTGTGGGGGAAGCCACATGAGCAGTCAAGCCATACTGCAGACCTTTCTTTCTTTCTTTCTTTTTATTTTATTTATTTATTTATTTATTTATTTATTTATTTATTTATTTATTTTCCTCCAGGGTTATTGCTGGACTCAGTGCCTGCACCATGAATCCACCACTCCTGGAGGCCATTTTTCCCCCTTTTGTTGCCCTTGTTGTTGTAGCCTCGTTGTGGTTATTATTGTTACCATTGTTGATGTTCGTTGTTGGATAGGACAGAGAGAAATGGAGAGAGGAGGGGAAGACAGAGAGGGGGAGAGAAAGATAGACACCTGCAGACCTGCTTCACTGCCTGTGAAGCAACTCCCCTGCAGGTGGGAAGCCGGGGGCTCGAACCCGGATCCCTACGCCGGTCCTTGCACTTTGAGCCACGTGCACTTAACCCACTGCGCCACCGCCCAACCCCCTCTTTCTTTCTTTTTTTTTTTTTTGCCTCCAGGGTTATTGCTGGGGCTCAGTGCCCGCACCATGAATCCACTGCTCCTGGAAGCTATTATTATTTTTCCCTTTTATTGCCCTTGTTGTTTAACATTGTTTTGGTTATTTTTGTTGTTGTTGTTACTGGTATCATTGTTGTTGGATAGGACAAAGAGAAATGGAGAGAGGAGGGGAAGACAGAGAGGGAGAGAAAGATAGACACCTGCAGACCTGCTTCACTGTTTGTGAATCGACCCCCCTGCAGGTGGGGAGCCGGGGACTCAAGCCAGGATCCTTGAGCCGGTCCTTGCACTACACACCATGTGCGCTTAATGCACTGTGTTACCACCTGACCCCCAAGTGTTTCTCTCCCTATCTTGTTCTCTCCTTTCGATTTCCGTCTCTATCCCTTAAATAAATAAATTTAAATAAATTACATATATATATATAATTTTTAGGAGAATAGGACAAATGCTACAAATTTTATCTGGAACTAGAAAAGATCTAGAATAGCCAAAAAAATCTTGAGAAGAAAGAACAGAACTGAAGGCATCACACCTCCAGAGCTCAAATTATACTAGGGGGCTGTTGTCATCAAAACTGCATGGTACTGGAACATAAATAGATACACTGACCAGTGGAATAGAATTGAGAGCCCAGAAGTAAGCCCCAACACCTGTGGACATCTAATCTCTGACAAAGGTGCCCAGACTATTAATGGAGGAAGGGGAGTCTCTTCAACAAATGGTATTGGGGAAAAAAATGGATTGAAACATGCAGAAGAATGAAACTGAACCACTATATTTCACCAAATACAAAAGTAAATTCCAAGTGGATCAAGGAGTTGGATGTTAGACCACAAACTATCAAATACTTAGAGGAAAATATAGGCAGAACTCTTTTCCATATAAATTTCTAATTATATTTATTTAATGATATAGACAGCCAGAAATCGGGAGGGAAGGGGAGATAGAGAGAGACAGACACTCTCAGCCCTGCTTCACCACTCGTGAAGCTTCCTGCCTGCTAGTGGGGACCAAGGGCTTGAACCAGGGGCCTTGCACACGGTAATGTGTGCACTTAACAAGGTGTGCCACCACCCAGCTCCCTTCTGTAAAAATTTTTTTTTAATTTTTTATTTATAAAAATGAAATATTGACTAAACCATAGGATAAGAGGGGTACAACTTCACACAATTCCCACCACCAGAACTCTGTATCCCCTCCCCTCCCCTGATAGCTTTCCTATTCTTTAACCCTCTGGGAGTATGGACCCAAGGTCATTGTGGGATGCAGAAGGTTGAAGGTCTGGCTTCTGTAGTTGCTTCCCCGCTGAACATGGGCATTGGCAGGTTGATCCATACTCCCAGCCTGTCTCTCTCTTTCCCTAGTGGGAAGGGCTCTGGGGAAGCAGAGCTCCAGGACACATTGGTGGGGTTGTCTGTTCAGTAAAGTCTGGGCACATCCTGCTAGCATCTGAAACCTGGTGGCTGACAAGAGAGTTTACATACAAAGCCAAACAAATTGTTGACCAATCATGAACCTATTAAAGGCTGGAATAATGCAGATGAAGAGTTGGGAGGTCCACCATTTTGTAAATAGCTAGTAAGCATATTTTAGTTATATTCCAAAGGGCCTGTGGATATACTGTTTTTTTTTTTTTTCTTTTTTCCTCTGAGCCTGAAATCTGATATGCCAGTAGACCCAAGTTATTGTCTGGGGAGATGATGTCATGGTTGGAAAAATGACCAGAAAACTGGATCAGGGAAAAGAGTAGCTCCCTAATATGGGAAAGGGGTATAAATACTGTTGACTGTAAACCCCATCGATTCCATGTGATCTGGGACCCATAATCAGCTTAGCAGCCTATGTGACCTCTGCATCCCTGTAGATCTGAGCTCACATTCTGTGGTCATGAGTAGGAACATTCCAGCCTGCCCCAATATCAACCCATTTTCCTCAGGTGTAGCATAGAGTATGTCGTCCATCCTCCCTTCGGAGGATGGAATATTCTCTTATTATTGTTGATTCACCTTCTGTATAAATTTTAAAGACATCTTCAATGAAATGAATCTAGTTACAAAGAAGACTAAGGCAAGAATAAACCAATAGGACTACATCAAATTGAAAGGCTTCTGTCTGCTTTTAGAAACATTACCCAAAGAAAGATAACCCTCACAGAATGGGAGATCTTTACATGCTATGCATCAGACAAGAGTTTAATAACCAAAATATATAAACAGCTCGCCAAACTCAAAAATAAGAAAACAAATGACCCCATCCAAAAATGGGAAGAGGACATGGACAGAATAGTCACCACAGAAGAGATCTAAAAGGCTGAGAAACATAAGAAAATTGCTCCAAGTCATTGACTGTCAGAGAAATGCAAATAAAGACAACAATGAGATACCACTTCACTCCTGTGTGAATGCCATACATCAGAAAAGGTAGCAGCAACAAATGCTGGAGAAGTTGTGGGGACAAAGGAACCCTCCTGCACTGCTGGTGGTAATGTAAATTGGTCCAACCCCTGTGAAGAGCAGTCTGGTGAACTCTCAGAAGGCTAGAAATGGATTACTCTATTTACTCTATGATCCTGCAATTCCTCTCCTGGAGATATATCCTAAGAAGCCAAACACACCCATCCAAAAAGATTTGTGTATTCCTATATTCATAGCAGCACAATTTGTAATAGCCAAAACCTGGAAGCAACCTAGGTGTCCAACAACAGATGAGTGGCTGAGAAAGTTGTGGTCTACATACACAATATTAAGTGAGCTAAGTCAGAAACAGAAGGATGAATATGGGATGATCTCATAGGCAGAAATTGAAAAACAAGATTAGAAAATACTAAACAGAACTTGGACTGGAGTTGGTGTGTTGCACCAAAGTAAAAGACTCTAGGGTTGGTGGGGAGGAGGGTTCAGGTCCTGGAACATGATGGCAGAGGAGGACCTAGTGGGGGTTGTATTGTTATGTGGAAAACTGGGAAATGTTAAGCATGTACAAAGTATTGGGTTTACTGTTGACTGTAAAACATTAATTCCCCAATAAAGAAAATTTTAAAAATTATATATGTGTGCACACACACGTATGCATTTTTAATATTTTTAATTCCCTTTTGTTGCTCTTGTTGTTATTGATGTCATTGTTGTTGGATAGGACAGAGAAATGGAGAGAGGAGAAGACACCTGCAGACCTGCTTCACTGCTTGTGAAGCGACTCCACCACAAGTGGGGAGCCAAGGGCTTGACCAGGATCCTTATACCGGTCCTTGCGCTTTGTGCCACCTGCACTTAACCCGTTGCGCTACCGTCCAACTCGTGTGTGTGTGTGTGTGTGTGTGTGTGTGTGTGTGTGTGTATTCTATTGGTTTGTTTTTTTATTTTTTATTTATAAAAAGGAAGCATTAACTAAACCATAGGATAAGAGGGGTGGGTACAACTGTACACAATTCCCACCACCAGAACTCTGTATCCCATCCCCTCCCCTGATAGCCTTACTATTCTTTAACCCTCTGGGTCTATTGATTTTGTTGTTGTTGTTATTGTTGACACAGCTACTGTTTCTCAGTTGCAGAAACTAAGTAGTTGATATCTTCAGGTCCTGTGGAAAAGGAAGAGGCACAACAGCTAGAGTTCCAGACTTGCAGGCATAAGGTCCTGAGTTTGAACCCTGGCATCACAAGTGCCAGAGTGATGTTCTGGTCACCAATCTTCCCATAAAAAATTAACTGGACTTTAAAAAATAAAGGGAGGAAGCAGCATCTGAAGTCATCAGTTAGACTCTTACTCCTCCTCCCCCACAAAAAAAATTCAGAGGTGCCCATTATGGGTGTATTTCAATCAGGTGTTTTATTGATCTGACAACTGCAAAATATACAAATTTCTGAAAGGCATCTGCTGTCACAAAGCCAAGCTTCGCCCCAGGTAATTCATTCAGACAAACATCAGAACACAAGCGGCTCTATAAGACTCATGGAAAGGGGCCCCACACCAACCAACCACCAGAGCTTCCTTATTAAATAAATAAATAGCACATCTGCTACCACAATAATAAAAAAATAAATTTCAAGTATCACAAATGAAGAAGGAAAAAAAAGTCACTGGTGCAGTTCAAACAGTTCATCTCTCCTCCTGCCCAAGAAAGCACTTCACCTAAACTCAGGCCAGAGTCAGGATTGGGGTAAGGCCACCCTCAAAATAAGTATGCCAAATAGAAATAAATTGGTCCCAGATTTTTATTCCTGGGTGGGTGGGGAGGATTCAGTAGTTAGAGAGGCAGAAGCTGCCCCCTCCCTGCCTAGGACCCCACATTAGCTTCCGGCTCTGTCCAAGGTCTCTCCCGCTCCACGCAGATCCATGACCTGCCTCCCCAGCTAGGCTCCCCCAAATCAGGTCCTGTACCAGCACCTCAGGTCCATGTGCCAGAGGTGGGGGGCCACCTCCCAGAACCCCTGCTGGGGTGGGCAGGAGAGCAGATCTTGAGACGGGGATGGGCAGGAAACACAGTGGACAGCGGAAGCTGATCTCAAGAGTAGAGTCATAGGCCCATGCTCTGAAGACAGCCCTGCCCAAGAATACACAATCATTTACTTACACACACTTACACACACACTTACACACACACACACACACACACACACACACACACTCTCCAGCCAAGAAAGGGGGCAGGGGAGGGCAGGTCTTCCGCATATAAATATATGCAGTGCGCCTGCTCCAGAAAATGTCTATTGGGGATGAGTTGGGGTGGTTTGATGTGAAGCCACCAGTTTGATTGTAGGAAATGTGTCCCCCTAACTCCCACCTAACCCCTGCCAGAGGCCTGTATGTATGCCCCCAAAACCTCCCCTCAGACCACATGAAAACAACACAGCTCTTATCTCCCAGCCACCACCCCTAGCCATATCTTCAGTGAAGTAAGCTGAGAATGTGCGGTCCTTTGCCAAGGCATCCTCAGGTCGCCTTCTGAAGCTGCTTCCTCTGGGCCCCCTGGACACCCCTGTGCCCAAACCTGGGAGGCACAGGCAGAAAAAAATGGGTGTTCACGACCATCTGCCCCAAAGGGCCACCTTGTAGTCCCAAACCCACTGCAGGTACGGTGACAACAAACAGGTCCATCATCCCTTTCTGGTGCCTCTGGAGTATGGCCCGTGTGGGCAGATGGTGTGCAAGGGTGACTGAACCCCCAAAAGAGGGGGGCAGGATCCTTGGGGGCCCCCATCTCACTGTCACTTGTTCCAATCCCAAGGGGCATAATTCCAGACACCCAAGTTCTCCACGATCTGGCAATGCTCACAGGTGACACTTTTCTGTATCAAACATGTGCAAAAGGCACTCAGTTCAGGGGAGCAGTCCTGCCCTGGGGCCTCAGATCCAGGCGGAAGATGGAGGCCCTGGGGCACCCCACTGTTGTAGCAAAGTCTTTCCTTTCTGCCTGGCAGACTATCCTCCAAGACATCAGGGCAGAAAGTAGCCACAGCAGGAAGGGGTGTGAGGGCTCCTCAGCCTCCCTTGCAGGCGCTTTCTCCCTTCCTCTGGGAGCTGATGGGAGCACTCCATCAGAGAGCCGCCCAGACTGTCCTGGGGTTGGGGGCTCTCCCCCTCAGTTTCCTCACCCCTGAGCCAGGAAAAGCAGAAGGCAGACAGCCTGCGGGCACAGAGGTGGCCCAGGCACACAGAGAAATCCTCCTGGTATCTCGGCCTCAGCGATGCAGCAGGGGCAGGGATGCTCTCAGACCTCCAAGTCCTCTTCTAATCACCCCGCCAGGCTTAGGTGGGGGTCCATGGGCTGGCCCGGCCCCAGGGAGATGGAGGAGCACTAGATAAGCTGCAGAAATGGAAATGGACTGGAACTGGTGGGGCTGCCTCAGTGTGTGCAGGAAGAGTCCTCACTGCTCTGGGGGCCATTCAGGTTCTGTTACAGGAGACAAGAGAGAGGGAAGGGCATGTTACTGGCTTTCAGCCAGATTTCCAGGGCAGATCTCCACCCCTAACCCCCCAAGACAAAGAAGACACCCTGTAGGAGCAGTGTTAACCAGGCACGAGGAGGAAGCCCAGGACTCAGGTCAGGGGACGCCCAGTCCCAGGCCTGGTGGCATCATGTCTGCCCACAGGACACAAGGTGGGAGCTGCTCTGGGAGTCTTGAGATTATCCCCCAGCCCCACCCACGTCACAGCCACATTGGGGACCCGCTAAAGAAGCCTCTGCCTCAAGCACACCAGCATTCAGGGTTACAGAACTAGGAGACAAGTCTGATGACCCTCCCTCTTCTAACTAAAGTCACCCTACCACCCTGGGCAAGATGGCTAGTGACAGAAGTCCCTGAAAAATGCTTCCCAGGTTAGAGAAAGCTAGAGAGAGAGCTCACCGGCAGAGGAGCATGCCTTCCCATGTACATGGTCCAGGTTTGAGGCCCAGTGCCACCAGGGGAAGAGCTGATACTGTGGCATCTCTCTCTCTCTCTCTCTCTCTGTGTGTGTGTGTGTGTGTGTGTGTGTGTGTGTGTCTTTCTCTGCTATGAGAATGAAAAAGTTACTCCATAGCAGTAAGATCCCATGTGTTTGAGGTTTGAGGCCTTGGAAATGCTGGAAGGAAGGAAGGAAGGAAGAAAGGAAGGGAGGGAGGGAGGGAAAAGGGGAAAGATGCTGTCCAACAGGCAAGTATAGAGGCCCCCAGCTCAGCCCAAGCTCTGTGTCCTCTCCCGCCATGGGCGTCTCCCCAACACTCATTTGAAAGGTAGGGTAGAGACACGAGAACCCAGATCAGGGCATCATCCCAGTCCACCCAATCTCTGAAGACCAGAAAAGCCTATGGGTGGGGACCCAAAGGACAGCCACAGAAGCCAGTTCTCACTGTCACAGCAGCCAGGCTCTCCATGGGTGGAGCCTCCTGGGGACACAGTCTGTCAATGGAGTCCGAGTGGACTGACTGGTGCAAGCCCCCAGCACCAACCTGCTGGCACCAGCCCACACTCAGACATGACAGGCTCCAGGTTTTGAGACCACAAGAGACAGTGACAGAGGGGACAGACATGGCCACATACATGCACAGTACTCACACAGAGTCTTGGCACAGAACACACAGAGGGCAGGGAGGACAGGAGTGGGTGTGGGAGGGAGGACCAAGCTGCTGATCCCCCCACTGCCCTCCCTCCAAGGATGGGACACAGGGCACAACAACCAGCTCCATGCAGACCAGGAACCCCGCAGCGAGGTGTGCGGGGACAGGAGGCATGCACCGAGCCATTTACCTTTGCAAGCTCAGTAAGGAGAAAACTTTGAGAAAATGTGACAGACAGTTCGTCTTTCAAGCATAAGGGGGAAGGAAGAAGCAGGTGTCGGAAAAGAAGAACAAAACGAATCATCTTTAGTTGTGTTTTCTTTTCAGGGTGGGGGGGTGTTTGAAAGGCAAATAGGGGGTGCATGGGGAATGCAGCCTGCATCCAGTCCCACCCACTGTCACCCTTTCACTGGGAAGCTACTATCACCATATCCTTGGAGCCACACCCCAAAAGATCCCAAGTCCCCCACCCCCACTCCCCAGTCTCTAGGGGCTCCCCCCCCCACAGCCTGACCTAGGTGTCTTGCTCAGTGCAAGGTCTGTGATCTCATAAGAACCCCCTCCCCCCAATGCCACTCTGCATCTCACAAATGAACATCCTAGAAGTGCAGAGTTCACACCTAGGTGTGACTTTGAGAGTCACTTTAATGGTAAGTTAAATAATAAACTGGGGAGTAGAGGGGAAGGGGGAGTAGCAGGACATGGCTCCAAGGGGAGAGAGCATGCTGATGGTGTGAGACCCTGGCTTTGAGCCCTGGCACCAACTGGAAGCACCACTAGACAGCACGGGGGGGGGGGGGGGGGGTATGTGGATGGTGGAGCGGTGCTGCTGTGTCTCTCTGAGAAGAAACATCAGGGCTGGGAGGCTGCTCCATGTCATCACATATATGAAGGTCCCCTGTCCCTCTCCTAGTTGTATAAAGATAAGCAGTAATAGGCTGTGGTGGTTGTGATCCTAATCGTGGGGTCTTACTCCCAGCCTGACCTGGGCACAGGGAGCCTGGAGTGGAAGGCAGGCATGAGTGTGGGTTTCAGCTGAACTTAGTCAAAGGTGCTTGGAAGGAACAAATTCAACCCCGGAGGATGGATGCTGTGCCCCACGGACCCTTTGGGCAGGAAGTGTTTTCTTGGCTCCCTGTGCAAAGGCAGCTTTCCCACAGGAGAATTCGGAGCCGAAAGTAGCAGACATAGCCCTGGTTGCATGCAGTGTGGACACACATTGTTGGCCCTTGGACTGCACAGGCTTAAGCTCAGGTAGTGGCTGCAAGCGTGTTAGGGTGTCCCGAGGCCTCACAGGCCAGGAGCTAGGGATGGGGCTCAGGACACAGTGCTCCCGAGCACATGGAGAGGAGCTGCCTCTTCAGAAGCAGAGACCCAGCCAGTCCTGGTTCCGCTACTGACTAGCTGGCTGCCCCAGTCCCTGAAGGCACCTCTGGAAATTGGGGACATACACCTCCAAGACCTGTGCTGCCACACAATCTGAGGTAACTGTTATTTGGACTCTGACGGAAAGGCCTTAGCTCCATCTGTAACCAGAGACCACGAGAGTTGTAGGCAGGTGGAATTATCCAGAAATTCTGCCAGCTGAAGGGGGTGAGGGCAGGGGGGTAGAAGTAGAGGTCTGATGAGAAGGCTGCACATGACTCCAAAGTTAGAACAAACTAGCTGACTTCCAGGCCTACTATTTCAACGATAAAGAGACTGAAGGTCAGAGTGGCCACCTGACGAGTCAGAAAGTCCTTCCTTCTCCAGGCCCATATCCTCCCAGCTCACAAATGCTGCCACTGTCCCACCATCCCCACAAATAGGAGGCCACCCAGGTAGCAAGGGCACTGTCCCCAAAGGATACTTACAGGCAGGCCTTCCCTAGCAAAGGCTGCAGAGAGAAGCAGAGCAGAGGTCAGTAGAGGCAGCGGCGGCTTGTGCTTCCACATGCCCAAGGGCCACCCCAGTCTGCACTCTACCTAGCTGGGCCCAGACCACACCCTTGGGGCAAAAGGGACTTCAACACACTCAGCTTGCACCCTGAAGTTCACACGGAAACAGAGAGCCACAGGACACTACTTTTGCTCGGCTTTTTCAGAACAGTCCCCCAAAGGAGAACAAATTAACTGACTTCCGGTCACCATAAAGAGGCATAGTAGAGAGAAAATGAACCCTGCAGCAGGTGACTTGTTGGGGATCCTGGTCAAGCTCTGAGGATTTGTCACTATGTGGTCACCAGTCCCCTCAACCCTCCACCCTCCACACACCAGAAGAAAAAAACTGATATCTGAAGGCAGTCAATAAATGCCCTACCCCATGCACCCCAGAACCATTGCTGGGTAAGTGAGCTTTGGGGAGATGCTGGGAGCCCCCAGACCCAGTCCCATGAAGCCCAATCACACCCAGGGTTCCATGGGGAAGGGGAGGGAAGAACCCTCAGGTGAGCCCAACTCTATGTCCAGGACTTCCCATGTCCCCCAAGGCGGCAGAGATTCCCAGAGACCTTGGAGAGACCTCCATCCCTGGCCCTGGATGGCAGCTGCCTGGGTTCTGCCCACAGGGAGAATTATGAGACCACAGAGCCAGAGGTAACATCCCCTCCCCACTATGGGCCCCAGGTGGGGGTGGCCCTGTCCACCCCAGAGTAGCAGGACTTGAGAGATGAATAAGATGCTCGGCCACTGCCCAGAGTCAGGGTCGCACAGACTGTCTAGAGAAGACCCTTCTGGAAGCCTGTGCCCCTCCCTCCACCTCACCCCTGACACACACCTGCCCTGATGGTGGCGGTGGGGGCCCCTGCGGGGGCAGGCACACAGGCAGGGCGGTGGATGTGGACGCCACATGCTCCTCAAAGCTGTTGATGCGCGGCTTCTTGGTGGGCTCGGGGCTGGCCAGCGGGGTGACACTATTACGCCTCATGAGCGGGTTAGGGCCCTTCTTGGCATCCTAAACAGTACGAGGACAGGCGTGAATTACAAGGAAACACAGGAAGACAGAGCTCTGGGTCCCCAGTGGCTTGGACATCACAGAGAGCCGCTGTGAGCTTTGCCTCCTGACCTCCAAGAACTAAGGAGTCTCTCACCTCAGGCCCCTTTCTGGATCATTCCAAAATACTACCTCAGAGAGCATGACAGTCACAAAGTAGGTGGCAGAAGAACATGACAACTCTTTATAATTGTTCAATCTCAGCAGGTGAGGAGGAAGACAAACCTCTGGGGCTGGGGCCTGCTGTGGAGCTCAGTGACCACCAAGGGGCAGTGGGAGGAACACACTGGGCTGGTGAAGGGGGAAGGAGTAGCAGTCATGTTGCTGGAGAGCCAGGAGCTGCACTGATGACAAGAGACAGCACCAATAGCCACACCCTGCTGGGGACAGGAGACTAAAGACTCTGGAGTCAGAGGGACAAGCAGTCCAGGCCAAGTGACAAAATGACTAGAGAGGACCACTTGATGTCCTGGAGGCCCTGGCCCAGTTCTTTAAGAAGTTCATAATAGGGAACCTGTGAAGCGACTCTCCTGCAGGTGGGGAGCTGGGGGCTCGAACTGAGATCCTCATGCTGGTCCTTGTACTTTGCGCCATGTGCGCTTAACCTGCTGCGCTACTGCCTGGTCCCCTATTTTTTTTTAATTTCTTTAAAATTTTTTAAAATTATTTTTATTTCTTTATTGGATAGAAACAGCTAGAAATCAAGAAGGAAGGGAGGGATAGAGAGATAGACAGAGACACATCTGCAGCTCTGTTTCACCACTTGTGAAACTTTCTCCCTGCAGGTGGGGATTAGGAGCTCTACCCCAGGTCCTTGCACATTTTAACGTGTGCTCAGCCAGGTGTGTCACCACCTGGCTTCTGAGAGATAATTTTACAAATTAGAAAGGCTCAAATACCTCTCAGGTACATGCAGAGTTTAGGATTGAACCTGGGACCTCAGCATGAAAGTCTTGCCCTCAGCTGGTTGAGCCACTGCTCCAACGACTTGCCATATACTCTTGTTTTGGGTGTGACCTTCCATTCCTGAAAGGGACTGGCTTGTTTATAAGGAGGACAGCCAGAGGATGTGGTCTGAAAATCTCAGTTTCTGTGGGCAGCTCTTGGACTGCTGGTCCCCCAGCTCTGTGCTGACCCATTCTGAACTGGAAGTTCAGTGCCTGGGCTCACAGGGATGGCTAAGCAGGTCAGCTGATACAAGGCTAACAGTGCATCCTGGGGAAATCCAGCCACCTTGGAAGAGAGGCAGCATAAACTCTGCCATGGCTGCATGTCAAAGGGGAGGCCAGGGCCCAGGAGGTGGCTCAGCAGTGGGGCACCTGCCTTGCAAGTGTGAGGTCCTAGGTTTGAGCCCCACCACATGGGAGCAGCAGAGACAAATGGACCTCCATGGATGGTGGTCTGGAACTTCAGTCTCTGTCTCATGAAGAATTTTTTTTTATCTTTTTTTAAAAATATGTATTTTATTTATTTATTCCCTTTTGTTGCCCTTGTTGTTTTATTGTTGTAGTCATCGTTGTTGAATAGGGCAGAGAGAAATGGAGAGGGGAGGGGGAAGACAGAGACGGGGAGAGAAAGACAGACACTTGCAGACCTGCTTCACCGCTTATGAAGCGACTCTCCTGTAGGTGGGGAACTGGGGGCTTGAACCAGGATCCTTCCGCCGGTCCTTGTGCTTTGTGCCACCTGCGCTTAACCCGCTGCACTACCGCCTGACTCCCCAACTCCCCTCGTGAAAAATTTCAAAACAATTTAAAAAGAAAAAAAAAACTGGGCTAAAAATAAATAAATAAATAAAACTGGATCAGGAAGGTGGCACAGTGGTAAAGGTCCTGGGGTCACAATCAAATAGATGAAGGAGATATGGGAAGAATAAGACAGAACATGGAATGTAAGGGTGTGAGACTTTGGGGGCAAGCACCACTCACCTCCGACCTCTCCCGGTGTGTGCTCACTGACTCCACGTTCAGGTGGATGGACTCCACGCGGCAGCCTGGCCAGTCAGGAGAGAGGCCGTTGAGTTAGAAGGACAAGATGGGCACAGCCCCAGGCCACCTGCTTCAGGTCTGGCCACGGCCATCCCAGTCATGGACACATCCCTCTCTGGTTCGACCATGCCCTTTCTGGTCTTGGCCAAGTCCCTCACCAGATGTGACCACACCTCCTTCCAGGTCTGGCCACCCCTGCTGGGCCTAGTCCCCACTCACCATAAGCTACAGGTGTGAGTTTCAGCACCGTGTGAAGGGGGCATTTCAAGTAGGGCATCTCCTCTGTAGGGAAGAGGTCTCCAGTTAGCAGGCAGGGCTTGGGGGAAGGACCCCAGATGCCCCCACACAGAGCACCACCCCTAAGCCCATACCTGCGCTCTTGTCCAGGAAGTAGGCCAGTAGGCAGCGCAGCACGGCTTGGTGGCAGATAACCAGCACGTTCTCCTGCCGCTCCAGCTCCATGATGACTGGCTCCAGCCGCTGTACCAGGTCCTGGTAAGACTGCAGACAGACAGAGAGACGGCCGCTCTGACCACGGCCACACACGACACTAGGTCCCATCGTGCTTGGCCGGCAGTGAGTATCACAATAGTGGAGGAGCACAGGGCATGTGAGGGTGAGGTTCAAGGTTCAAGTCCTGGCACTTGTGCTAGAGTGATGCTCTAGATTGATCGATCAATCTCTCTCTCTCATAATAAGCAAATGAGAATGCTCTCCCGCCCCCACCCCATGTGAATGAAAAGGCTGCTGAGAACAATGAAACTGCATGGGCTCAAAGTTCTGGCTCCAAAAATGCATACATAGAAATAGCCAGAGAGATGGCTCACTGGGCAGGGGCACATGCCTTGGCCATGTGCATGACCCAGGTTCAAGCCCTGGCCCCATATACAAGTTACTGCAGTAGGAGAAGCTCATTACTGTGGTGTGTGTGTGTGTGTGTGTGTGTGTGTGTGTGTGTGTGTGTCTTTGTGTGCACTTATTCAGCAGGGGTTTTGCTGGGCAACCTGTACCTTGGGCCAGAGAAAGGGTATTACGGGAGTCCAAGTGGAGAGGCACACAGGGGCAGGGTGGGATAGAAAGTCCAGAAATACATTTTAGATTTTGGCTTCAGGACAATGAACTAAGCCTCTACATGAGTGGTAAAGCAGTTCTACAGGTGTCTTTTTCTCTCCCTCTGTCTTTCTCTCTCTCTTTTAATATTTTATTTATTAATGAGAAAGGAGGAGAGAAAGAACCAGCCATCACTCTGGTACATGTGCTGCCAGGGATTGAACTCAGGACCTCATGCTTGAGAGTCCATTGCTTTATCCACTGCACCACCTCCTGGACGACTTTCTCTCCCTCTCTATCTCCTCTTACCTTCTCAATTTCTTTCTGTCCTATCTAATCAAATAGAAAGGAAAAGGAGTGGTATGGTTCTTTCTCTTTCTCCTTCTGTCTTTCTCATTAATGCATAAATAAAAATCTTTTTTTAAAAAAAAAAAAAAGGAAGGAAAGAAGGAAAAAAAAGGTGGAGGAGATAACATAATGGTTATGCAAGGAGAGTCTCATGACTGAGGTTTCAAATTCCCAGGTTCAATCCCCAGCACCACCATAAGCCAGAGCTGAGTAATGCTCTGGTGAAAAAAGAAAAAAAGAAAGAAAGAAAGGAGAAGGAGGAGAGAAGAATGCCACAGAGAACAGTGGATTAGTGCCAGCACCAAGCCCCAATGGTAACAATGGTGGCAATTTAATGGGGGGGAAAAAAAGAATAAGGAAAGGAAGGAATCTGTTGCAGTGCTGCAAACATGAAAACATCAACAAGTCAGAAATGTAAGTTTCTTGATGCCCTCCACACTCCCCCAGGGGGCACATGCACCCCACCCACCCACCCACTCTCACATACACATCCCACCCATGCAGCAAGGTGGGGGGGACACACACCTCCCCAGTGGGGTAGCGGTAGTAGTACTTGTCCTGCTCCCGCAGTGCATACTCCTCAGGGTACGTGTCTTTGATCTCCTCATAAGTCATCTCCTCGCACACGCCCTGTAGACCACATGGAAGTCACACAAGGGGCTGTCCTCACACAGCCCAGGGCTCTCACGGAGCCAGGTCTCCAGCAGCTCTCTTCCCTCCTTCCCCACCCCCCCATCATTCACCCTTCCCTGGGCCTCAGACTCACAGCGTCAATCTCGTTGAGTGCCTTCCACTGCTCATAGGGCAGCCTCAGCGCCTCAGCCGTCTGGATGGTCCTCTTCAGCTGGCTGGTCCACACCTTGAGGTCCTTCAGGTTCTGCTCCTCTACGAACTTGCTCAGGGCATTGGCGAACTGTAGGGACAGGAGGGGCTCACTTGGGTCCAATCTCCTGCCTGCCAGGCCCCACCAGGACTGTCAATGCTACCACAGAGCCAAGAGCAAGGGACTGCAGCCCCACACACATACCCCCTCCCCAGTAGCTGGGAACCCCCCCACCTGTCCACATAGAGATAAACACAGATACTCAGTGGCTAGGGTTGAGCAATGGGGAGCACCAGACTTGCATGTGTGAAGTCCTGAGTTTGACCCCTGGCATCACATGTGTCAGAGTAATACTCTGCCTTTATCTTTCCCTTACCCCACCCTTCTCACTGATCAACAAATAAATCTTTTGGGGGCTAGGAGAGAACTCACACTGAAGAGCACACATTTGACCGTGCATGAGGACTCGGGTTCAAGCATCTACCCCCACCTTCACCACATGGAAGCTTCACAAGCAGTGAAGCAGTGCTGTGGTGAATCTGCCCTCTGTCTCATTCTCCCTTTCTCACACCCTCTATCTAAAATAAGAGGGTGGGGGAAGGAATCTGTTAGGAGTAGTGGAATCATGCAGACCCCAAGCCCCAACAAAAACCTTGATGTCCAATACATAAGTAAATATTTAATATTTTTTATTTTATTTTAATGAGAGATTGAGAGAGAAAAACCAGAGTACTGCTTAGCTCTGACTTATGGTGGTGCTGGGGATTGAACCTGGGACCTAGGAACCTCAGGCAGGAGTCTTTTGCAGAACCATCATGCTATCTCCCCAGCCCATAAAGAAAAAAATTGCAGAAACACCCAGAAACACAGAAATATGGACAGACTCAGGCACAGACAGACACACACAGACATGCACTGAGAGAGAAATAGGAGACACGTGGACAGAAACACACCGACAGGCACAAAGACAGATACAAGGACGCACGGACATGCTGACACACAGCCACACAGGTGAACGCCCACCTTGCGGCCCCGGGCTGACAGCCCCGAGTCGCCGCCAATCTTGCCATGCAGGTTGTGCTCGGTCTCGCCGTGGCGGCACAGGTAGATGGCACGCGGCTGAACGTGGATATTCATCAGGTAGTAGACGATGCGGCTCTGGATGTGGTCCTGCACGCGGTTGACCAGGAAGCGGCGGCCCACATCGATCACTTTGATGAGTGACAGGTCCCTGTACAAATCAGGACATCAGAACCCACCATGGGGCGGGGCCAGTACCCATGCCCCCCCCCCATCACTGAACAGACAGGTGCCCATTAGGGCTCAACTAGAGACTTTCCACCCTGCCACCAGCACAGGGTCTGAAAGAGTCACACTAGCAATACAGCACATGCAGGAGGTCCCAGGTTCTGTCTCTGGGCTCTCTCATAAATGCAAAATAATTTGTACAAAGAAAATAATTATTTTATTTTGTTGTTGTTGCCTTGTTTTGGTTTTACTTTGCTTTTACCAGAGCACTGCTCAGCTGGGGCTTATGGTGGTACAAGGGATTGAACCTGGGGCCTCAGAACGTCAGGCATGAGATTCTTTTTGCATAACCAGTATGCTGTCTTCCATGCCCCCAATTTTTCTTTTTTTTTTTTTTTTTTTTTTTACCAGAGCACTGGTCAGCTCTGCCTTATGATGGTGCAGGGGATTGAACCTGGGACTTTGAAGCCTCAGGTATGAGTGTCTCTTAGCATAACAATTATGCTATCTCTCATACCCACCAAAATATTTTTTATTTTTTTATATTTATTTATTTTCCCTTTTGTTGCCCTTGTTTTTTTATTGTTGTTGTAGTTATTATTGTTGTTATTATTGATGTCGTCGTTGTTAGAAAGGACAAAGAGAAATGGAGAGAAGAGGGAAGACAGAGAGGGTGAGAGACAAAATTTTTTAAAAATATTTATTTATTTTCCCTTTTGTTGCCCTTGTTGTTTTATTGTTGTAGTTATTGTTGTTCTTGATGTCATCATTTTTGGATAAGACAGAGAGAAATGGAGAGAGGAAGGGAAGATAGAGAGGGGGGGAGAGAAAGACAGACACTTGCAGACCTGCTTCATCACCTGTGAAGCAATGACTCCCCTGCAGGTGGGGAGCCTGGGGCTTGAACTGGGACCCTTAAGCCGGGCCTTGCGCTTTGTGCCACGTGCGCTTAACCCACTGCACTATCGCCTGACTCCTGACAAAATATTTTTTAAGGGATACTTCTTCTTAATGAGAAAGGGAGAAAATCACAGATTTTTTTTTTTTAGCCAAGGCAGGAACTAAACCGTGTAGGTTTTTTGTTTATTTTGTTTTTGCCACTGCTCAGCTCTGGCTTATGGTGGCAAGGGGGACTGAACCTTTGACTATCAAAGCCTCAAGCATGAAAGCCTTTTTGCATAGCCATTATGCTATCTCCCTCCCCCCCAAAATAAAAATAACAACAACAACAAAATGGTTTTGTATAATCAAGATACCACAGGGCAACTTTCCCTGGTCCAATGTTTTTTCTATATACTTAGAAAGGGATAGAAAAGGACTGGGAGACAGAGAGCTCCCCCAGGGCTTTTATGGTGCTCCCACATGGTGCCAGGGCTTAGACATCGGGCCTCAATAGCAAGGCAGCTGTGCCCCCCCACCCCCAGCTATGTTCCCAGCCCAGGAAAAAAGAGGTTTATTTCAGAGTGTTTAGACAAGTGTCCGGAACCAGTTCTCTGTGGGAGCTAGGGAAAGCCCTGCGGACATGAATCAGAGGCAGTGGCCCTACCTGTCATTCTTGTCAGGGTCCAGGGGCTGGTAGCTGGCCTCGTAGCAGTTAATCCTCTTCATGAAATCGTCCATGGCCTCTGCTGAGTTGCAGTCTTTGTAATCTGGGCTGGAGACCTTCACTTCCTGCCATAGACAAAGAAGAGGCGCTGACTCACTGGGGGCTTTCTGCAGTAGAACAAGGCTGGGGGAGGGAGGGCTGAAACACCGGGGCCTGTCCTGAGTCTCAATGCTCCTGACATGCTTCCCAGGAAGAAATATGGCTGCTGCCAAGAGCACAGAATTCCACAAGCACAGCTCCGAATGGGCCATAGCCAGGAGGACCTATTAAGCCACCCAGCCTCCATCAACAGAGCTCAGCAGAAGCCAAACCAGGAGCTGGGGGTGCCTGGCAGCACTTTAATATGTAGGTGACCCAGGAGGGGATGCAATGGATTAAAAGTTGGACTGAAGCAAGAGGTTCCAAGTTCAAGCCCCAGCATTGCATGCTCCAGAGTGATGCTCTAGTTTTCTCTCATTAATAAATCTATGATGGTGATGATGATGATGACACAGGCCAGGAAATGACTCAACAAGCAAGCATAGGCCTTTCATTCATGAGGCCCTAGGTTTGAGCTCCAGCTTCACATGGGAATAGGATGGATAACACCAAAGAAGCTCCATGGATGGAGTCATGCTCTGGTCTCTCTAATTTCTGTCTGTCTGCCTCTCTCTCTCTCTCTCAATATCTATATCTCTCTCTCTCTCTCTCTCTCTCTCTCTCTCTCTCAGAGAAATCTTAAAGTAAAAGCCAAAGAGATATTTCACTGGATAGTCTGCAAGCCTTGCTATTGATCAGTGCTGATTTGAGCTTCAGCATCACACGGAAGGTCCCAGGACATTGGGGGAAGCTCTAGTGCTGTGGTGTCTCTCCCTCTGTCTCTCTATGAATTAAAGTCAGCCTAGTGATAATTATAGAAATAAGTCAGCCCATACTTGTGATCTTGGGAGAACTACTGCAGTTTCCAATGGAGGGAATGGAGACACAGAACTCTGGTGGTGAGAACAGTGTGGAATTATACCCTATTATTTTGTAAATCAATATTAGATCACTAATTAAATTTTTAAAAGAAAGAGCCAGCCTAGGAGGAGTAAAACTGCATATATGCAAGATCCCAGCTCTTGAAAAAATTAATTTGAACAAGATAATTTCTAATCATCCTCAATTTATCCAGGCCCCCAACATGGGGACCAGGGAGCTGAAAGAGGAAGCTCTGCTCCAGGTGAATGAGCAGGAAGAAGACTCTGTCCAGTCCCCACACAATGAGAAAGCCCGCCGCAATCAACTGGCTCCACAGCCCAGCTTAGCCACCAGAGACTAATAGTCTGGGAGACTGGCCTGCTGTCCCCAGTCCTCCCCGAGCACCTCCCCCATACCACACCCTGCACCTCGAAGCAACCAGGCTAATACCACCCATCTCTCATGTTCCACAGATACCACTTCCTGCCAATGATGGCCTGAAAGGTCCCGGATGAAGCCAGCCAGGATCACAGTTAAGGACAGCTCTCACAGGCCCCACCCCTGGACAAAACCAATGGCAAGCAGGACAGTCAGCCATTAAGTCCCCCCTTCCACTGACTCCCCCGTTTTCACATCTCCACAACAGAAAGGGTGTCATGGGCTGCCTTACCATGATGTTCGAAGCCACCACTGTGGGGTCATCACACACAGACTCGATGAAAAACACCTAGAGAAAGGAGAGAGATACTGGGAAACCACAAACTTGGCCGCAAATACCAAGGGCCAACTTGGGCAACATCCTCATGTGACATCCTCACATGCAAAAAGGACAGACATCCCTTCCCAGTCCCCGAAGACATAAAAAGAACCCTTCATTGCCATCCCTGCCACCCTCTCCCTGAGGGAGGCCTGCTCCCCTTCCTTGGAAGGAACCCCCCAGAACCTCCAGCAGACATGAGAGTCAGTAGCTCACACACACTGCAGGGCAAGAGGGAGGCTCGGCTTACCTTGAAATTGTTTTCTTTGGCAAAGTGGAGGATCATGTGTCTCCTCTCCCTGGTGGTGTTAGTGGCATCAAACACCTGGCGGACAGAAAAGAGGGCAGGGAAGAGATGCAGGTTTGAGACGAACACTATATACACCTGTCCAGAAGGCCAGTCCTGGCTCTTCAGGTACCAGCCAGAAAATGGGGTTCTAGGACACATCCCCAACCTCTCCTATCTCCTCTTAACTCCTGTCATAGTCCATCAGGGACACAGAAATATGGGGAGAATGGGAATCACCCTCAGAGCTGCACAGAAGGCAATGTCAAACTCCTGAGAGGTGGAACAGAGCATGTACCCACTGTGCCCCCCCCCAGATAGCTTTCATCACCATCAGGGGTCTGTGTTCAGCCCCCACCCCAGTCACCCGCTAGCTCTGGATCAGAGGCACTCAGCACAATTTAGGGGTATCCTGGCACTCTGGAGTCAGTGTGTAGGATACCCCCTCCTGCTAGGATGTAGGGACCCCAGACTCACCGCAATCTGTCCCCCTTCCTTGGTCAGGTAGCTTTTGACATCTCTCAAGGCAGCGAGGGCACATTGCCTGCAGTACCAGAAAGGGGTCTGAGGCCCAGTACTCCGACAGCAGAGCCCTGGCCTTTCTTGTCACCAACAAAGTGACCAGAGCTCTCTCCACTCCCGGCCTTGCACAAAGGAGTGGAGCTCGTACCAGGCCATGGAGGACCCTACTCCAGGAACTTCTAAAATAATGGTTGAGAGGCCAAGAGATAGTCACCTAGTGGAACACACATCTTGACAGAGCACCTAGCACAGCTCTGGGTTCAGTCCCTGGCACCACATTTGAGCACCATGGACAGAGCTGGGGAAATTCCACAGATGAGAGTGGTGCTGAGGTGTCTCCCTGTCTCTTCTTCCCTTACTCTCAGGGCTCCTCTCTGCCCTGCTCTGAGTAGGCCTCCAGCCCCCAGGATTCACATATGCACACACACACACACACATACACAGTCTTACACATGAGCCTGGGAACTCCTTGGGGTGGGAAGAAAACTCTTCAAATACAAGCAGGTGACTTTTCCATGAAAGAGGCCCTGCATCTTTCCTTTTTTTTTTTTTTTTTTGCTTGTTTGTTAATATTTTATTCATTTTATTATTGTTATTTTTAATAACAGATACAAAGAAAGACAACAGAGCACTATTCAGCTGTGGCTTATTGTGGCTTATTGTGGATTGAATCTGGGGCCTGGAACCCCAGGCATGAATCATTATTCTATCTCGCCAGCCTGCTCTGCACCTTCCTAATGAGTGACAAGGAGAGCCCAGTGTGGCAGAAGCCAGGAAGACAGATGACAGCAGGCCTTACACCTCCTCACACTCACCTGCGCACTCTCATGGCTTCCTGGTTGTCAGGGCGGAAGAAGTTGTAGGAGCTGTACTGCTTGACAGCCTCACGCCGGTACTCCCCCACATTGAACACTGCAGGAGGGGGAACAGAGTTCAGTGTTTACCTCCAAAAACTGAGGAACCTTCCCCCCAAAAGGAAAACACCCACAAGAGGAGTGAGGACCTGGTGAGGTGAGCCCACCTGCTGCTATACTCCCAGACCTTCCAGAAGGTTCCCCCAGACCAAACTCTGCTCTAGGCTGCCTGCTGTTCTACAGGAGGTCAAGGCCGAGAACAGGAGCCATGATTTCTACCTACAGTGGGTTTTGAAGCCCCACCCCCAGGACACTGGGAAGACCAGGTAAACATTCACGAAAATGATCAGTCTGGGCACCAGAGCACATGTGGCAGGGAAGCAGCACAGCTAGGTGCTTCAAGGACTCAGAAAAAGAACTTTCTGGAATGTGAGGGTCCCACTAGACAAGTCAGACTGGACTAGTGAAAAAAAGATCCAACCCAAGAATAAAGGGCATGTGTAACGTGGCAGGTGACACAGTCAAGAAGAGAGGTGGGGATCCCCCTCCCATACATACACACATATACACCTCCACAGCTGGGGGCAGGGAGCTCTGGACAGTGGCCTCACCTTTGGTGGGGACCCCAATCCAGTTGAGGTATCGAGTCAGCTTCTTAGAGATATAGGTCTTGCCCCGGGCTGGCAGGCCCACCATGACGATGACGGTAGGCGAGTTTGTCAGCTTGGGCCCGCAGGCTGTGGGGCAGAGAAGGGTGTCAACAGTCCTGGGAAATCCACTCGCACTCCCACAGGACCTGGCGCCCCAGGCCACACCAGGGTGCCCATGGCCACTGGTGGCCAAGGTCAGGCAGAAAGCACACCATGGGGTGGGGGAGAGGGCCGGGCACAGCTCCACTCCCAGCTGTGGATGCACAAGCCTGAGGCTCCTGGTTCGAGCCTCAGTATCACATGTATGTGAGTGGTGTGCCGGCTTCTCTCCCCACCCCACCTCCATACACATGGGAAATGCTTTCTAACACAAAATAAATAAAAATTAGTCATTAAAATAGAGTGATCACTGCTCTCCTTTTCTCCGCCATCGTATTGGTAGACTGACTCATTCTTGCTATGTCTTTCAGAATCAAGCAATTCCTGGCTAATATGCAAAAACAAAACTGTCCCATTCCCCAGTGTATTTGGATGAAAACTGGTAATAAAATCAGGTACAGGGCATGGATCGACCTGCCAACACCCATGTTAATCAGAGAAGCAATTACAGAAGGCAGACCTCCCACCTTCTGCACCCCATAAATAATTTGGGTCCTTATTCCCAGAGGGGTAAATATTAAGGGAAATTGACCAAAGGACTCTGAACTCCAATCCCATCAGGACCCAGAGATAGAAGAGGGGGAAAAAATAAAAAATAAAGGAAGGGCACTCAGCAGTAGGTGTGACTTAGAAAGGAAGAGAAAGCAGGACCATTAAAAATGGGCAAATATTTATAAATATAGATAGTTATAGAAACAATAGTCAACCCATGTTTGTGATCTTGGGAGAATGAATGCAGTTTCTTTTTTTTTAAATAGTTTCTTTTTTTAAATATCTTTACTTGCATATTGGAGATAGCCAGAAATTGAGAGAAGGGGGAGATAGAGAGGTAGAGAGACAGAGAGATACCTGTAGCCCTGTTTTACCACTTGTGAAGCTTTCCCCCTGAATGTGGGGCCCGGGGGCTCAAACCCAGGTCCTTGTGCATTGTAACATGTGCACTCAACCAGGTGCACCACCACCGGCCCCCAACTAATACAGTTTCCAATGGAGGGAATGGAGACATACAACTATGGTGGTGGGAGTCGGGCAGTAGCGCAGCGGGTTAAGCGCAGGTGGTGCAAAGCACAAGGACCGGCTTAAGGATCCCTGTTTGAATCCCTGGCTCCCCACCTGCAGGGAAGTCGCTTCACAAGCGGTGAAGCAGGTCTGCAGGTGTCTGTCTTTTTCTCCTCCTCGTTGTCTTCCCCTCCTCTCTCCATGTCTGTCTAATCCAACAACGATGGCATCAATAACAACAATAATAACTACAACAATAAAACAACAATGGCAACAAAAAGGAACAAATAAACATTTTTTTAAAAAGAACTCTGGTGGTGTGGAATTATAGTCGTTACCTTATAACTTTGTAAGTCAATATTAAATCCCTAATAAATTTTTTTTAAAGAATCAGGTACAACTCCAAGAAGAGACACTGGAGAAGAACAAAGCTGAGTGTATAAGGATTCCCCTAAGACACACACATATTTCTGCTGGGATGGACCACTAGTATCTTGAGTGAAGCACCACTGTCTTACACACTTGACTAGGAACCCACTTGGCCTTGTATTTCTTCCTGCTTCCCGACTCAGTAATAAGTATGTTAGCTATCTGAAAATAATAATAATTGTTAAGGGCCAGGCAAGAGTTCACCCAGTAGAGCACACAACCTTGCTGTTGAGGCCATGGGTTCAGGTTCTGACACCACATGGGAGCACCGTGGACAGACAGCTTTGGGGAGAGCTCCATGGATGGTAGTATGGTGCTGTGGTATCTCACCTCTCTCTGTCTCTCCCTTCTACTCTCAAAGAGATAAAGACTGAAAAGCCTAGCCCAGAAAGACTGCTCAGCGCTATTGCTCAATGCATGGTCCTGAGGTCATTCACTTGCACTGCATTTTTTAAAAAAAAATGTTTTGTGTGTAGGCTCAGCTCACTTGGATAATGTGTTGCTTTTGCTATGTACACCACCTGAGTTCAAGCCTGGCCCTCACCCCACTGAAAGAGGCTTTGGTGCTGTGGTCTCTTGTCTCATTCATGCTCTCTCCAACTGCTTTCTCTACCTTTCTGGTTTGTTGTTTGTTATTGCCTCCAGGGTTATTGCTGGGGCTCAGTGCCAGCACTATGAATCCACTGCTCCTGAAGGCCTTTTTTTTTTCTTCATTTTATTAGATAGGACAGAGAGAAACGGAGGGTGGGAGGGGGAGATAGAGTGGGAGAGAGACAGACAACACCTGCAGACCTGTTTCACTGCCTATGAAGTAACCCCCTACAGGTGGGGAGCCGGGGATCATGCATGAGTCCTTGCACTTTGTACTATGTACATTTAACCTGGTGTGCCAACACTTGGCCCCCCTCTACCTTTCTGTCTGTATCTAAATAACATTTTTAAAAGAATTTTTAAATTATTTTTATTTATTTCCTTTTGTTGCCCTTGTTGTTTTGTTGTTGTAGTTATTATTGTTGTTATTAATGTTGTCATTGTTGGATAGGACAGAGAGAAATGGAGAGAGGAAAGGAAGACCAAGAGGGGGAGAGAAAGACAGACACCTGCAGACCTGCTTCACCACTTGTGAAGCGACTCCCCTGCAGGTGGGGAGCCAGGGGCTCGAACCCAGATCCTTACGCCGGTCCTTGTGCTTCACGCCATGTGCGCTTAACCTGCTGTGCTACTGCTCAACTCCCTCTAAATAATATTTAACAGAAGGCAATTTGAAAAATAAGTTTGTGCTGCTGTCTATAGCCAGACATTCCTGAACACTTCTGATCTCAAATATATATGTATATAGTTATTATTTTTATATGTAGGCCAGGGAGGCAATGTAGTGGTTTCATGCTTGAGCCTCTGAGGGGTACAGTCCCCATTATCACCATAAGCCAGAGCTGAGCAGAGCTTTGGCCAAAATTAAGTAAGTTGATTTTATAGTAGTGAGGGAGCAGCTCAGAAGGTAGAGCACAGGTTTGATCACACACACACACACACACACACACACAAACTTTACAATGGGAAGTCCACCCCAAATGCCTTGTACCGGGGTAAAAGGTACACCCCTCAACCCCCCAAGGCCCCACAGAGGGAACAGTGGGTAGAAGGCCGGAGTCAAGGGCCTGTGAGGGAACAAAAGTTGGAGAAGACCCAGACCAGGTAGAGCCTGTCTCGCCAGGAGTCTCAGCCCACAGAGTCCTGCTCAGGAAACTTCCCTGTCTCCCTGGATGGCCAGGCAAATGACTCTGGTGACAGAGCTGCAGAGCCTCGAGTCACCCGCCACCCTTGCTCCCAATCCAAGCCTGTCCTAGATGCAAGTGCCACATGTGGAGGGGGTGCCAACTGATCCATCACATGTGCAGCCTTCAAGGGGGTGTCCCCTCTTGGCTGAGGTCCCCACTGGCTCCTAGGCAGGCCTGGGACCCCCACAGAGGGATATCCCATGTCCTCTGAGCTCTGCTTCCTGTTACTGGGGACAAAGAGGAAACTCAGCAGTCAGGTTGGGGAGGAGGCAAGGAGGTCAAGGGGGGGTTAAGAGATAGAGACAACCGATGTCCTGGCTGGGACTGTCTGGTCATCAGTGTCAGTGACTAGGGACAAACAAGGTCCTAAAAAGCAGAGGATGAGTGTCACATCAGAGCAAAGAGACAAGGAGAGAAAGGGGAAGCCCTGTCCAGAAGGCTGATGGTGACATCAGACACACTGCTGGCATGGCGGTGGCCACAGGTGACATAGGAGCAAAGTGACAGCTACCTGGATTCAATCCACTAATCCTTCCCCTGAGGCCCTATTTCTCCTGCCTTTTCTGATGTCCCACTGCCCACAAAAGCCCGTGTGACTCTTCCTCCACAGGTCCTGTCTGCTCAGCTGGCTGGAGATGCTGAGCAGGTAGGAGAGGTGCCCGGCGTGCTCCCCAGCAGAACAGAAGGGCCCAAACTCAGGCTGAACCTCCAAACCCAGAGAGCATCACCCTATTTTCCTTCTGGTTTTTCCAGCCACTGCCAGGCTGTGACAGCTGTGGGAAAGCCACCTGTCACTCAACAGGTGCCCCAGCCCAGGAGTGAGCTCTCAGGATTAGGGGGGAGAGGTGGCTGCTGGAAAGAGTGGGGCAGGATATAGTTACCTGGGAAGCAAGGCTGGAAGCTTGACTCTGGGACCACAGCATCCCAGAGCACCCCACCCCTCAGCCCCACCAGAGTCTGCTTACTTAATATTAAGAATTAGTAGCAATTGTGGTCTGGGAGGTAGTGCAGTGGGTAAAGCACTAGACTCTCAAGCAGAGGTCCTGAGGTCCTGAGTTCAATCCCCAGCAGCACATGTACCAGAGTGATGTCTGGTTCTTTCTCTCTCTCCTCCTATCTTTATAATAAATAAATAAATAAATAAATAATCTTAAAAAATAAAAAGAATCAGTAGCAGCTGGGTGGCCAGCTGGGTTAGCACAACACTGGACTTGCATGCCTGAAGCTCCCAGTTTGGTTCCTGGTACCGCATATACCAAAGTGGTGCTCTGCCCCCCACCCCATAGGTCCCCTCCACCGATTCCATCTCCTTTAAATAAACCTTTACAAATGAAGGAAGAGGAGGAGAAGGATCAGAATCTGCAAGGCTGGGCTGAGGACTTGGGCAGGCAGGTGGGCTGGGGGAACCCCAATGTACAGTTGTCTCTCAAAAACACTTCTGGGAGTTGGGAGATAGCTCACTATGTGTAAGACCCTGAGTTCAAGCCCCAGCACCACATGGGAGCACCATGGACAGCAGCAGGGGGGACCTCCCTGGATGGTGGCACAACCCAGGGCTGTAGTGTCTCTCTCCTCTCCATCTCTCCCTCTGAACTTTCTCTCTAAATGTAAAGGCAGTGTGTCTGAACCCTCCACGGGGACATGCCATCCTCCTTGGGCAGGTCATCTGAACACAGGCTGAGTGGTCTCTCCTGCTCTTACCCATTGCCTGCCCACCCAACTGACCTCTGCCAGCCATAGTTGGGGGCTCATCCTCAGAGGTACCTCAGACTCCTAGCTGAGAGTTCGGGCTATGATTCAAGCCCCAAGTGCACTGCTAGGCCCATCTGCCCCTGAGCCCCTCCCACAGGTAACTGCTTCGCCAGCTTCCCTTTCTCAGAAATCGAGGGATGCTTCCTAATTGCTGCTGGGAGGAGGAACTACCAAGTGACATGGGTGAAACACTTCCCACAATCACCTGTCAGTCACAGCCCCACAAGTGTCCCCTGAAAAAGGCTGGGGCCAGACTCTGGCTCCTAGAGGACTTTCTCACTGAAATCCTCTGATGCTCCTTCCTGGTGTGCCCAGCCAGTGGCTGTGGCTCAGTACTTTTAAAAATAAGATGCCCAGGGTTGGGAGATAGCTCCTCCCATAAAGGACATGTCTTCTATGTGTGAGGCCCTAGGTTCGAGACCTGGCACCATATGGGAGCACTAAGGGGATGGCACTAAGGGGATGGCACTAAGGGGATGGCACTAAGGGGATGGCACTAAGGGGAGCTCTACAGATGGTGAAGCAGCGCTACAGTGTTTCTAATTCTTCTTTCCTCCCCCTCACTCTCAATACAAAAAAAAAGTTGCTCTGGAAGGTCACTTAGTGGTCTCTCACATGTGCAAGCTGCTGAGTCATTTCCTCCTGGCCACATTAAAAAGGGGGGGGAGGAAGGGATGCAAAACATATGTGGCCTAGGAAGTGGCAGAGTGCATACATAAGGTCCTTGGTTTGATTCCTATTACCAAATATGCCAAAGTGACATTCTGCTCCTCTCTCATTAGTAAGTTGATAAATGTTTCTTTTATATATATAAATATTTCTTTAAATTGGCTATTGTTGCAGCCTAGGAGGTGGTGCAGTAGCTAGACCATTAGACTCTCAATCATGAGATCCAGAGTTCAATCCCTAGTATTGCATGTGCCAAGTGATGCTCTAGTTCTCTCTCTTTCTGTCACATTGGTAAATACTAAATAACTTTATTTTATAAAAGTTATTAAAATAAGCTGCTCAAGGCCAGGAGATAGCTCATCCAGAAAAACACACACTTTTTTTTTCCTTTTTTTTTTTTTTTTTTTTTTTCACCAGAGCACTGCTCAGCTCTGGCTTGTGGTGCAGGGGATTGAACCTGGGGCTTGGGAGCCTCAGGCATGAGAGTCTCTTTGCATAACCATTATGCTATTTACCCCTGCCCAAAAACACACACTTTATATGAGAGGTCCTGGGCTTGAGACCCAGCACCACACACTTGGGAGCACCATGGAGAGCACCAGGGGAAGCTCCATGGATGGTGAAGCAGTGCTGTGGTGTCCCTCCTCTCTCTCTCTTCAACTCTTCCAAAGAAATAGAGAATGGAAAAAATGGGGGTAGGAAGGCCACACAGAAGCATTCTTCCCAGACCTTGGGTTCATGACCCAGAACTATCAAAAAAAAAAAAACAAAAAACATAAATACAGGAGGTCTGAACCCACCTGCTGCTGTCCAAACCTGGCAAAATATTTTTCAAACCCAACTCCTCTGCTGTGTGCTGAAAAAGGCTGCTGTGGGCTGTCCCAACCACCCAAGGAGGACACACAGGAATGTCCCCTATCTCTTCTCCATTCCAAGGCCAGCCTGGACTCAAGCCCCTACAGAGATGAAAGTCTTTTTATCAGTGTGAGTGACAGGTGGTCCTTTCTAGCAGTCACACTGGATGCTCAGCTACATCTGCTCTAAGCCTGGAGCAAATGCACTGTGTTCAGCCTCACTCAGGAGTCTGCAAAAGGAAAAGGTTCAGCACTGGGAGATGTGCTTTTCTCCTTACCCTGCTGAGCAGTGAACAGGTGAGCTGGCCTTCAGAAAAGAAGACAGAGTGGAGGGAGTCGGGCGGTAGCACAGCGGGTTAAGCGCATATGGCACAAAGCACAAGGACCAATGTAAGGATCCCAGTTGGAGCCCTCGGCTCCCCACCTGCAGGGGAGTCAATTCACAAGTGGTGAAGCAGGTCTGCAGGTGTCTATCTTTCTCTCCTCCTCTCTGTCTTCCCCTCCTCTCTCCATTTCTCTCTGTCCTATCCAACAAGACAGACAGACAAAAATAATAACTACAACAATAAAACAACAAGGGCAACTAAAAGGGAATAAATAAATATTTTTTAAAAAGACAGAGTGGATAAAAAACTCACGCAAGTTAGTCAGTGCTCAGTACTGATTGACAAGGACAGCAGCCAGTCCTTGGCCTTGGCAACTGACAGCTTCCTTGCCACCAGCAGGTAGAGGAAACTGTCACAATATAAGTGTAGCCACGGGCACCCGAATCCTCAATGCCCAGCTTTATGTGGTTCCTTGTTCTTTGCAATGTGTATGGCCAGGAGCACCTAGGCCACAGACACCCCCTACTTTGAAAGAGGGTGGCAAGGGCTGGGGAAATAGCATGCTGACTCTGCAAAAGGCTTTCATGCCTGAGGCTCCAAGGCCCTGGTGCCATTCCCAGCACCACCATAGCCAGAGTTGAGCAGTGTTCTGGTCTCTCTCTCCCTCTCTTTCTCTCTACATCTCTCTCATTAAAATAAAATAAAAATTGGGGGTTGGGCGGTAGCACAGCGGGTTAAGCGCACATGGCACATGGCGCAAGGACCAGCATAAGGATCCCGGTTCGAGCCCCCGGCTCCCCACCTGCAGAGGAGTCATTTCACAGGCGGTGAAGCAGATCTGCAGGTGTCTGTCTTTTTCTCCTCCTCGCTGTCTTCCCCTACTCTCTCTCCATTTCTCTGTCCTATCCAACAACAATGACATCAATAATAACTACAACAATAAAAAAATAAATAAATTAAATTAAATTAAAATTAAAAGGAAAGAGGGTGACAGGGTAAGGGAGAAAAACCCCATCCAACGTCCCATATGCCACAAGCAAAGGGAGGGGAGGCAGAAGAAAGGAAATGGAAGAAGAGATGAGAAGAAAGGCCCTTTTTTCCGTAGTCCCACAGGAGAACGGAGTGGTTGTTTTAAACCAAGAGGCTCGCCAGGCTTGAAATATAGGACATGAACTAAATACCCAGGCACTAGATACTTTATAAGGGAAACCACCTTATTATATACAGTGTCTGAGACCATTCCCCAGGGGCTGAGGTGGGGGGGACAAACCAGCCTTCCTGAGAGGGCTTCAGCAAGCCCCCCTGCCCCCCACACCCCTGCCTGCACGGCTGACAGAAGCAGATCTCCTCTCTGCTTTCATCTGCGTGTGAGACGTGCAGCCCGATCAAGTCTAATGGACGGTCTGCAGGAAGGGGGCGCGAGCACACGTGCAGAGGAATCGCACGAGTAGGCCCTGCCAGCTCCCCACCTCCCCCACCACCACCTTGAACAGGAGCGCATACATGATAGAACCGCCCCCACCCCCATCCTATGCACTTATAGAGGGGACCCACCCCGGCTGCAGACATCTGCTTTGATCCAGACAACAGGGAAGGGGAGGGGCCACCCCCACCACCACCACCCCACATTCCACCAGCAGCTTTTATAGAAATGCGGCCAGAACCGCCAGCCCTCTAGCAACTTCTCTCCCAGCGCCCAGTGAGGGGGAGGGAGGGAGGGGGGGCTTGACTGCAGCCCACAGCCCTCTGCCACCTGCCCAAAAGCACAGTTCTCTTGAAGAAGGTGTCCGGATCTCAGGTCCAGCACAGGGAACAGGACGGTGGCCTGGGTGGCCCTCCGGGCTGCTAGGAGCCACATGACAGCTCTCACAGCCCAGATGGCCCAGAACACTCCCCTCACCTCCACAGCAGGTTGGGCGGGGAAGGGGGTGATGATTCAGAGCTGTCAAAGTAGCTGAGATGACTATCCCCTGAGAAACGAGGTGGCAGAGGAGGTAAGCGAGTAGCCTGCCAACACGTGCCACCGATGCAAAGAGCCCAACTGGAACGCTGCCCCATTTGATTCCCAGACAACCTGACCAGGTCTGGGAGACAGTACCCAATCTGGACCCAATCTCTGGGCTGGGGCTGGGGATGGAACCGGAACATGTGAGCACAGAATGCAGTCACAGTCCACGGACCGTACCCCAAACCTGTCATTTGGGAATGGACAGACACTGGCTCCGCTGGTCTCCGGTGCCTTGCTATGGAAGAGGTGGAGCCCGCTGCGAGAAGGGTGCGTAAGGAGAGAGAGGGGGAGGGAGGGAGGTCTGGAGGGAGGGAGGAAAGAAGAGAGAGAAAAAGAAAGGGGATAGATGGGGAAGGGGGCGAGCGTAGGCGCGGCACGAGAATCTGCCGGGTCCCAAAGTGTGGCGGGTCCTGGAGACCCGCGTGAAGCCCTTCCCTGTACAGGGTTTCCTGAGGCCCAGAGAGCTCACAGCGCCGCGCTACGGCTGAAGAGGCGCAGCTGCGCCCACCCCGCTGCTACAGAGGCGGGTCGGGCGGCGGGGAGGAGCGAGGCGGGCGCAGGGTCCTCAGCCCGGCCCCGACACTCACATCTAGGCAGCGAGGGACGGTGGTCCACGGGGATCCAGATCTTCTGCACCCGGCTCTGGGTCAGCTCCAAGGGCATCTTCGCAGCCGGCTAGGGGGCAGCGTGCGCCCCTGGCGAGGAAGTCACACTTGGGGAACCCGGCGGAACGCGGACCCCCAGAACAAAGGGGGGAAGTGGGGCCGACTTGGGAAAATGTGCTTTGTGCTCGGTCACCAAGGCGCGCTCAGCTGAGGCGCCGGTCGGCTGGGGACGTGGGGGTGACAGACGGTGGTGAGTCGCGAAACACTCCCCTCCGCGGTGCGCCCTGCCGGATCCTCGGCCAGGATGCCTGAGCCGCGGCCTTTAAGAGTCCCCGCTGCCGCTGTCGCACGTCAAAGGGGCGGGCCGCGCTCTCGAGGGACGGCCCTAGCCAAGAGGAAGGGGGCGGGGGGCTCGCGGGCGGCCCCTGCAGGTGTGCCTCAGCAGCGCGCCGCTCCAGCTGCCCGGGCCCCCGCCAGCCAGGATGGGGGAAGGGGGGGCTTCCCAGAGAACTCCTGAGTCGCCGCAGGAGAAAAGGGGCGCGCCGGCCAGTGACTCTAGTACCCCGCAGCCCCCATCAACTGGATGCTGGAAAAGGGACCCGAAGCTCTGCATTCCTAACGGATCAAGCCGAGCCAAGCTGAAGTCCCGGGCTTGGACTCAAAGGCCGCATAGAGTTGGTGGGGAGGGGGGCTGGGGAGTCTCTGCTGAGCTGGGGATGGGCGAGGAAGGATGCGAAAGTGACTGCTCACTGCCAGAGCTGCTCGCTGATAAAGCTCAGGGCCGAAGCCCACGACCTAGCCACCCCATGGAGATGGGGCTCTACGGGCCTCTGACTCCCTTGGAAACCTTGGAAACCCCAAATCCGCCCTCTCCGCCCCAAGTCCTGGAACCCGGGTACATGGCCGTTGTGGTGGAACCTCTGGTGCCCTCACCCGGGCCAGGGGAGATGGAGTAAGTCTCCCCAGGATTCAGGGTCCGCGTTTCCATGGCCACCAGGGCTGTCTCACACAACTGAACCATCCTCTTCTGCACAGCACCTCGCTCCCTGCCTTAGAGCCAGAATAACCACAGGAGATGAGCCCCCAGGAGTGCGCAAACCCCGAAAAATTCCTGCCTGCGCCCAGCCAAGCCCCACCGCCCAAACTGCTCTCCCTCCCAGTTACTGGGGCGCCTGCAGTTGTGTCAGAGCTCGCAGCGCCCTAGAACAGCTGGAGCTCTGTACGGGGGTGGACGCTGGGACTGCTGGTTGAGGCCCCAGCCAGGGACGCAGGGTGCAGCCTGCAGAAGCTCCCCGAATCCCACCCTGCGAGTGGCTAGACGCAGCAGCAGCCACACGTCGCGCACGTCGCTCATGGCTCCTGGCACCGCGCTCCGCCCCTGCGCCCCGCCCGCACTCACCCCCACCCGCACCCCCACCCGCCCTCCGGGAGTCCGCGCTTTGCTGACCGTCCGGTTTCGGCGTTTCGGTGCTCCGGCAGTTGTTCAGAAACCCAAGCTCAAGGTCTGAGCACTTGTTTTTCTGCAGGGGAGCAAATGTCAGCAAGGACACCTCCAGCAGCCGAGGGTGGGGCGTCGGGGTTTCCCCACCGCACGCAGGCAGGTCTGAGGAAGGCAGCCCAACACGAGCTGCCGCCGCCCTGGGGCTCGCGGGGGCGCTCAGCAGAGCCAGGTGCGCACGCTGACAGGTGGCACTGCTTCTACCCACCCTCTGAGCTTGCAAACAAGCACAGGGTTTAGGAGGGGTGCGTCCTAGCTCTGTATTCCCAGTGGCCACACTTCCTCAGGTTTCCCGGCCCCTCTTCTTCCCATGATGGACCAGGGGCAATAAAGGGGGGCAGTTAGATACGGGGGTGTGGCGTGCTCACAACCTCTGGGGAATCTGAGAAGGGCCATGTCTTTCCTACATCCCTGTACAAAACAGCTAAAAACAGGCAACTGCCTCCGAATTCCAACAATGTCCTCCCCATTAGCTCCCTCCTTCCCTGAATGGCCTGGCTCATTCAACTCTCCAAGGCCCTTGTCCATTTGCCCTGATCCCAACCTCACCACCCAAACCGCCATGCTTCAGAGAAGAAGCTAAAGAGGTTCTCAAACACAGTGACACTTTCTCAGGGTGGCTGCAAAGACCAGGGCAGAATTTGACCCAGGGCCCTAAGCCATGCTTGGACGGGAAAGAAGCTTCCAGATAACCCCCAGCACTACTGTGATTTAAGTGACAGTGGATAAAGGGAAGTCTGGAGCAAGTGGCTGGGTGTTGAGGAACTCGGTCAAAAGTCAAGAATCAAAGGCAATTAGGAAGTAAATGTGGCCCTTCAGTGAAGATAAGACTCCCCAGGGCTCTAAGGAAGGGTGCTACCTAGTCTCCAGTGCCCTGGTCCTGCTGACCACGCCCCCACCCCCCACCCACCTCACACACATACACCTTGCTTCAGCCCAGCTCCCCCAGAGTCTGGGAGGAGGAGCATGCTGGTATCAGTGGTGCCCAGGAGAGAGGATTTGGAGAGGATGCCTTTTCTTTTACAAGACTGATTAACCAGAGAGGGAAAGAGAAAAGGAGCATCACTTTAGCTCGGCCAGTGCATGGAATTGAACTCAGTACCTCATACTAGTGACTCCTATATTCTACAGCTGGACAGGAAGAGGAGGAAGAATGCTCCAGCCACCTGAGGCCCAGCGGTCTTTTTTCAGTATTATCACTGTCTTTCCACAAAAAGTCTGCCCATAGGGAGTTGGGCAGTAGCACAGCGGGTTAAGCACAAAGCGCAAGGACCAGCTTAAAAGAACCCGGTTCGGGAGTCGGGCGGTGGCGCAGTGGGTTAAGCGCACGTGGCGCAAAGCGCAGGGACCAGCGTAAGGATCCCGGTTCGAGCCCCCAGCTCCCCACCTGCAGGGGAGTCGCTTCCCAGGCGGTGAAGCAGGTCTGCAGGTGTCTATCTTTCTCTCCCCTCTCTCTCTGTCTTCCCCTCCTCTCTCCATTTCTCTCTGTCCTATCCAACAACAAAGCAACGTCAACAATGGCAATAATAACCGCAACGAGGCTGCAACAACTAGGGCAACAAAAAGGGGGGAAAATGGCCTCCAGGAGCGGTGGATTCATGGTGCAGGCACCAAGCCCAGCAATAACCCTGGAGGGAAAAAAAAAAAAAAAAAAAGAACCCGGTTCAAGCCCCCGGTTCCCCAACTGCGGGGGAGGGGGGGGGTCTCTTCACAAGTGGTGAAGCAGAGTCTGCAGTTGTCTACCTTTCTCTCCCCCGCCCCCCGTCTTCCCTTCCTCTCTGTCTCTCTGTCCTGTCCAACAGCAATGACAGCAATGACAATAATAAAAATCACAACAACAACCATAAAACAAGGGCAACAAAAGGTGGAAAATAGCCTCCAGAAGCAGTGGGTTTGTGGGCACCGGAGCCCCAGCGATAACCTTGGAGGCAAAATAAATAAAATTAAAAAGTCTGCCCATGTCCATGTTCTGGGGCCAGCTGGCCAGTGTAGACACTGCAGCCAGACCTTTACTCCCTGCTCCACGCAGGAAAAGAAGGGTGGGGGGTGGGGTGGAGACAGGCCTCTGCAGGCAAAGCTAATTAGAGGTAGGTTGCTAATTAGAAGCAGGGTGCAATCATTCCTCCCTGGCTTGTGGTCTGGGAGAGGGGAGGGAGCCGCCCAGCAAAGCCTGAAAATAACCTCTTACCTGGCCATCCAGCCAAAGAAGACAGAGAAGGGCTTTATTTAAAAATCAGTGTCTTGGGAGTCAGGAGGTAGCACAGCAGGTTAAGCGCAAGTGGCATAAAGCCCAAGGACGGGCTTAAGGATCCCGGTTCAAGCCCCCAGCTCCCCACCTGCAGGGGAGTGGCTTCACAGGCTGTGAAGCAGGTCTACAGGTGTCTATCTTTCTCTCCCCCTCTCTTCTCTCAATTTCTCTCTGTCCTATCCAACAACGACAACAGCAATAACAACAACAATAATAACTACAACAATAAAACAACACGGGCAACAAAAGGGAATAAATAAATATTTTTTTAAAAAATCAGTGTCTCTCTTCCAGAACGGGAGATCTTTACATATATCAGACCGAGCACTAATAGCCACAATATATAAAGGGCTCACAAAACTCAGCACCAATAATAAATAAATAAATAAATATAACCCTATTCGAAAATGAAGCAAGAACACGAATAAGAACTGTTACTAAAGAAGAGATCCAGAGGGCCAACAAGGCACATGAAAAAATAATGCTCCAGGGTGGGGGGGACAGCATAATGGTTATGCAAAAAGACTTTCATGTCTGAGCTTCTGAGGACCCCAGCTTAAGGCTCAGCACCACCATAAGCCAGAGCTGCACAGTGCTCAGGTCTTTATATATCTCTGTCCCACTAAAATAAAATGATTTGAAGTACTCAGAGACACTGATTGTCAGAGAAAAACCAAGACAATAATAAGACATCCCTTTACACCTGTGAGAATGTCACAGTAATGAGTTCTGGCAAGAGTATGGGAAAAGAGAAACCCTTCTATGCTACTGGTGGGAATGCAAAATGTTCCAACCCTTGTGGAAAACAGTCTGGAGTTTCCTCAGAACATTAGAAATGGACCTACCCTGTGACCTGGCAGTTCCTCCCCTATGGATCTATCCAGAGGAAACAAAAATACCCATGCAAAGAGATCTGTGTACACCCATGATAATAGCAGCATACTCTGTAATAACCCAAACCTAGAAGCAACCCAGATGCCCACCAACAGATGAGTGGCTAAGAAAGCCGTGGTGTAGGTACACAATGAAATACTACTTGGCGGGAGTCAGGCAGTAGCGCAGTGGGTTAAACACATGTGGCGCAAAGCCCAAGGACCTGCGTAAAGATCCCGGTTTGAGCCCCGGGCTCCCCACCTGCAGGGGAGTCGCTTCACAGGCGGTGAAACAGGTCTGCAGGTGTCTGTCTTTCTCTCCCCCTCTCTGTCTTCCCCTTCTTTCTCCATTTCTCTCTGTCCTATCCAACAACACTGACATCAATAGCAACGATAATAGCTACAACAAGGGAAATAAAAGGGAATAAATATAAAAAAATAAATTAAATAAAGTTAAAAAATATTTTTAAAAAAGAATAGAAATACTACTTGGCTGTAAGAAATGATGAGATCTTTTCCATATCTTTGGTAGAACTTGAAGGAATCATGTTAAGGGAGATAATACTGAAGGAGAAGGATGAATAATAGATGATCTCACTCCTAGGTGTTACTTAAGAAGTAAGGCGGGGAGTTGGGCGGTAGCGCAGCAGGTTAAGCACAGGAGGTTAAGCACAGGTGGCACAAAGCGCAAAGGACCTGCTTAAGGATCCCAGTTCAAGCCCCTGGCTCCCCTGCAGGGGAGTCACTTCACAAGCAGTGAAGCAGGTCTGCAGGTCTCTATCTTTCTCTCCCCGTCTTCCTCTCCTTTCTCCATTTCTGTGTCCTATTCAACAACAATGACATCAATAACAACAATAATAACTACAACAATAAAACAACAAAGGCAACAAAAGAGAATAAATATTAAAAAAAAAAAAAAAAGAAAAAGAAGCAAGGCAAGAAAAGGGAACCAGGGTGAAATTGGACTATAAGGAGCCAGGCGGTAGTGCAGCGGGTTAAACACACATGGCACAAAGTGCAAGAATTGGTGTAAGGATCCCGGTTTGAGTCCCCAGCTCCCCACTTGCGGGGGAGGGGAGGGGTCCGCTTCACAAGCGGTGAAGCAGGTCTGCAGGTGTCTATCTTTCTCTCCCCCTCTCTGTCTTCCCCTCTTCTCTCCATTTCTCTCTGTCCTGTCCAACAACAACGACAGCAATAACAACAACGATAATAATACGATGAACAACAAGGGTAACAAAAATGGGAAAATAGCCTCCAGGAGCAGTGGATTTGTAGTGCGGGCACCGAGTCCCAGAAATAACACTATAGGAAAAGAAAAGAAAAGAAAAGAAAAGAAAAGAAAAGAAAAGAAAAGGAAAGAAAAAAGAAAGAGCAAAGAAAAAAGAAATTGAACTATGGAGAGAATATGCAGGTTGGGGGGAAAGTGTCAGGTACTCAGGTCATGATAGTGAAGAGAGGCTTGGGCTGGTGGTGGGAGTGGTAATTTACAAACACTTGTCATGGGGAGAAAAGAAATGGTACTTGGGGCTGGGTGGTGGTTCCCCCAGTTGAATACACATTATCATACACAAGGACCCAAGTTCAAGCCCCTGCTCCCCACCTGCAGGGGGGAAGCTTCACAAGCAATGAAGCAGGTCTGCAAGTGTCTTTCTATCTCCCTATCTCCTCTTCCGCTCTCAATTTCTCTCTGTCTCATCCAATATAATAGAAAGAAAAATGCATTAAAGTCTTTATGCATAACCATTATGCAAATCCACCAGGAACAGTGGGTTCATAGTGCCAGCACCAAACCCTAGCAATAACCCAGGTGGGAACAACTTATCTGTCAACAACTATAACCCTGCAAACCGTCCCAACCCCCACTCCCATAAAGTGGTTTTAAAAAAATCCAGAGGGAGTTGGGTGGTAGTGCAGCAGGTTAAGCACAGGTAGCACAAAGCACAAGGACTGGTGTAAGGATCCCGGAGCCCCTGGCTCCTTGCCTGCAAGGGGAGTCACTTCACAGGCGGTGAAGCAGGTCTGCAGGTGTCTTTTTCTCCCCCTCTGTCTTCCCCTCCTCTCTCCATTTCTCTCTGTCCTATCCAACAACAACAACATCAATAGCAACAACAATAACTACAACAATAAAAAAAAAAAACAAGGGCAACAAAAAGGGAATAAATAAATATTTTTTTTAAAAAATCTAGTCTCTCAATCATGAAAGAGAACACAGATCAGGTTGTTAGCTAGAACCCCTTGTTCAGGACCAGCAGCTCTTTCCTGATAGCCAACATGCTGGTCAACCATGAAGTCCCTCAGTATCAACCAAGGACCACCAGTCAATGGAGCAACGCTCCATGATGAAAAGACCTCGGTCACTGAGTCATAAGCAGATGCAGAGGGACCTGAGATGCATGTGACCATTCAAGAGAAGACAGTCAGCCAAAGCTGACTAGTCTGACATTCTGGAAAAGGCAGAACTAGGAGACAGGAAAGAGAAGGGTGGCTATTACTGTGGGGGGTAGGGGGAGAAGCACGTGAGCACAGAGGATGCTCAGGACAGTGACACAACTCGGTGATGCTCTAGGGGTGGATACGTCATTACACGTGTGTCCCAACCCATGGAACATCCAGCACCAGAGAAACTCTCCTGTCAAGCACGGATACTAATGACATGTCCCTGATAGGCTGAAGTGGATGCACTATCTTGGGGTGCCGGTTTTGGAAGCTGGGGGTGGGTAGAGGATGGAATGTATGGGAAATCCTGTCCCTTCTACTCAATTAAAAAAAAAAAACTTTAAAAAAAAAAGAAGACAAAGAAGAAAGAGAAGGAAGAGGGAGAGGAAGATGAAGAGAATGAAGAAGAAGATATAGAAAATAAAATCTATGAAAAAAATCACTTTTCTACAAACAGCATCTACTTTTTCCTCTGACCCAGCGGACACCCATGTCCCATTCCGGGACTGCAAGGACAGTCCTCTGTGGTCATGGCTGGCTCTACATGAGCAGGTGCACACTGTTCGACTCAAGGCCCACAGGACTTTCCAGAGAATTTCCATCTCTTTCTGGCCCAAGCTTGTTGCCCCACTTCCAGAGGATATGTTTCATAGGTCACACCATGAGCTGAGGGCCAGGCCCTTCCCATGCCCACTGGTGGTTCAGACCCAGCTTCACAGCTGCTTTGAGCTGCCCTCCACACTCCTGCTCAGCCCAGGCCCCAGAATCAAGTGACACGTGTACATTTAAACAGCACATACACCGGGCACCCACTGCCCCCACCGGGTCCCCACTGCACTGAAGGAAGCTTTGGTGCTATGATCTCTCCACCCTCTCCTTTGCCTTTCTGTCTCTATCTGAAAAACAAAAAAAATTAAATAGCAATGCAGTATAATGTAATCTTATCTTCTAGTGAGAGTTAGAGGAAGAAAGAGCATCACTCTGGCACATACAATGCCAGGGATCAAACCTGGGAACTCACACTTGAGGGTCAATACTTTATCCACTGAGTCACCAAGCTAACTACACAATTTAATCTTTTGAGAAAACAGAAGGAGAGGGATTGGGGAGACCGGCATAATGTTTATGCAAAAAGACTTATGCCTGAGACACCAAAGGTCCCAGATTCAATCCCTAGCTCTACCAGAAGCCAGAGCTGAGCAGTGCTTTGGTAAACAAACAAACAACAGAATAGCAAATAGGAAAGGCAGAGATAGCAGAGCACCACTCCACCATGCATGATGGCCACTTATGGTGTCAGGGCTCAAACCCATGGCCTAACAACACAGCAAGGTGCTCACCATACTAACTGAGCCATCTTCTGGCCCCTTGGAGTATACATTACTTGTGTTTAACAGTGCTGGCTTTTTCTATTGTTTTATTTTATTTTATTAGCCAGAGCACTGCTCAGCTCTGGCTTGTGGTGGTGCAGGAGATTGAACCTGGCACTTCAGAGCCTCAGACATGACAGTCTTTGCAGAACCATTATGCTGTCTCCCTCACTCCCATTGTTTCATCTTGAGCCCCAGTGATAACCCTTTCTTCAGAAAGGAAAAAAAAACTGTTGTTTTATAAATTCAAAATATTTGTAGCTATTAATTTTTATTCTAAATTTTTTAAATTTTTATTTATATTTATTTATTTTTATATTAAGAGAGATGCAGAGAGAGAAAAATAGAGAGAGAGACCAGAGCACTGCTCAGCTCTGGCTTATGGTGGTGCAGGGGATTGAACCTGGGACTTCAGAGCCTCAGACATGAGACTCTCTTTGCATAACCATTATGCTATCTACCCCCCGCTTAATTTTTGTTTTATTTATTTTCTACCAGGTGTTCTCACTGGATATCCACATCTGCACAATGCCACCATTCCTGGTGAGCTATTCCCAGAGAGAAGATGAGAGGTGAAGGCAGGGTAGGGGGAGACCACACGGCACTGCTTCCCTCACATCCCCCTTCAGGTGCTTCCATGTTGTGACTGGGGGCTCAGCTCCAGATCCTGAGCACTGCAAAGTGGATGCTCCTAGATGAGGGGGCCAGGGAGCCAGCTCAGTGGGAAGGTGGCTGCATTGTTGTGGTCAAGATCCAGGTTCAAGTCCTGATGCCACGTAGAGGGTGGGGTGGTATGTCCAACAGAGAAAGCTGGAGTGCTATGGTCTCTCTTTTTGCATGAAAATGTGACCCAGAGCAATGAAATCGTATGTGTGTCGGTGTGTGTGTGTGTATGAGGGCCTAGTTCCACAAAAATTCATTCATTCATTCTTAAAAAGGGGCCAGAAAGATGGCTCAGCTGGGAAGGTGCCTGCTTTGCCCTATTCAGGCCTGATCCCCACTGCACTTGGGCAAGCTTCAGGGCTGCAGTGTCCTCCCTCTCCACCTCTGTCTCTCTGCCTCTTTCTAGCTTAAAAAAAAAAAAAATCATCCCACAGGGGCCGGGCAGTGGCACACCTGGTTGAGCACAAATGTTACAGTGCTCAAGGACCCGGGTTCAAGCCCCCAGTCCCCACCTGCAGGGGGAAAGCTTTGTGAGTAGTGAAACAGGGCTGTAGGTATCTGTCTCTCTCCCTCTCTATCTCCCCCTTCCTTTTCCATTTCTGGCTGTCTCTATCCAATAAATAAAGATAATTTTTTTAAAAAGTCAGCCCAGATCATCAACTGATAAATAAGTAAATATTAGGGGCTGAGAGATACCTCACTGGTAAAGCGCACACTGAGTTGTGCAGAAAGACCCAGATTCAAGCCCCCAGTACCAGGTGGGGCGCACAGGGGAAAGCTTCAGCTGTGGTGCAGTGCTGTGGTGCCTTTCCTCTCTCTGTCTCTCTCACCAATCTAGAAAGAGAGAAAGAAAGGAAGAGGAAAGAAAGAAAGGAAGGTAAAAAAAAAAAAGAAAGAAAGAAAGAAAGGAAGGTGGGGAGAATACAGGTCCATGAAGGATGACAGAGGACCTAGTGGGGGTTGTATTGTTATATGGGAAACTGGGGAATGTTATGCATGTACAAACTACTGTATTTACTATTGAATGTAAAACATTAATTCCCCAATAAAGAAATTAAAAATTTAAAAAACAACAAAGGCAACAAAAAGGGAATAAATAAATAAATAAATAAATAAATAAATAAATATTTTTAAAAAAAGAAAGGAAGGAAGGACTAAAAGAAAACAGTCTGCCAGCAGCAGTGGACTTGCAGAAGCACAAAAGGTAAGTAAATAAGTACTTAAATAGGGAGTTTGGTGGTAGCGCAGCAGGTTAAGCGCACGTGGTACAAAGCGCAAGGACCAGTGAAGGATCCTGGTTCGAGCCCCCGGCTCCCCACCTGCAGGGGAGTTGCTTCACAGGCAGTGAAGCAGGCCTGCAGGTGTCTATCTTTCTCTTCCCCTCTCTGTCTTCCCCTCCTCTCTCCATTTCTCTGTCCTATTCAGCAACAACGACAACAATACTAACTACAACAAAAAAAAAAGGGCAACAAAAAGGGAAAATAACTAAATAAATATTTTTTTAATCTTTTTTTAAAAAGTACTTAAATAGGAAAAGATAAATCTGATAAGGACCAAGACACAGCTCACTGGGCAGGGCACACACCTTTCTGTGTAAAGGTCCATGGCACTATACAGGGAGAAGCACAGCACTAGGGGAAGCTCTGGCACCGTGGTGTCTCTCCTTTCCCTCTGTCTCTCCCTAGATGCAATCAAATGAATAATAAAGTCAGCCCGGCAGCTGAGGAATTGTGCAGGTAGGAGACCCTGGAACCACAGAAGTAAAAAAAAAAAAAATCAGATATACTATGATTGTGATAACTGGTACCAAATGCGGACTTCCTCATCTTGGTCATCACTGGAGGAAGTGGGTGAAAGGTTGATGGAACGCTATGTGCTATTTTGTAATTTCTTGAATTTCAAAATAAAAAAAGTTTTTTAATGTTTTGTGTGTGTGTGTGTGTGTGTGTGTTTTTAACCAGAGCTTGCTGAGTTAACTCAAATTCTGGGGGAGAGGTGCTGATCAGCTCAGCCCAGACAGCTGGGTGGGGGAGGGGAGGGAGGTAGCATAGCAGCAGTCCAAGACTGGGGTGGGGAGGGCATGTATGGTATGGATGGGTCCCTAAAGTCTTCACTTTCTGGCCAAATGACACTCAACCAGTGTGGGTCCTGGGCTCCCAGAGTTGTCCTGATGCTCACCCCCTCAAGCCTATTACTGAATTCTACAAAAAACTCCCATGCCCAGGGGCAAGGGGAGAGTAACCCCAAGCCAAAAGGGGAAAGAAAGGAAGAGAAATATTAGCATCAGAGGAGGGTTTCCAGAAAAGGATGCAGCAGGGAGAGAGCAGGACTCTTAGGTAGCACCCCGAGTATGCCAGAGTGATGCTCTGGTCCTTGATCTCATAGATAAGTAAACATCAGAATCCCTAGATGAGTCAGAATCCACAGATCAAGCAGAAGAACTCCTAAATCAATTTAAATCCCTAGAGCAATCAGAATCAATTAGATTTGACCAATTAGATGGCGTATTGCACCAAAGTAAAAGACTCTGGGGTGGGTATGGGGGGAAAATACAGGTCTAAAAAGGATGACAGAGGACCTAGTGGGGGTTGTATTGTTATATGGAAAACTGGGAAATGTTACAAACTATTGTATTTACTGTCAAATGTAAAACATTAATCGCCCAATAAAGAAATTAAAAAAAAAAGATTAGACCAATTAGAATCTCTAGACCAATCCAATCCCTGGATCAATCAGAATCCCTAGATCAACCAGAAGAGACTCTAGATTAAATGTAATCGCTAGATTAATCAGAAGATCAAACAGAAGAACACTTAGATCAGTCAGGACATCTAAATCAGTTAGAATCCCTAGACCAATCAGAGGACTCCCTAGGTCAAACACAATCCCTCGATCAGTCAGAAGAATCCCTCAGTCAATCAAAAGAATCCCTAGATCAATGTTGAACCCTAAATAAATCGAGTGTGGGTTTCTGCAAGGGCAGAAGAGGGGCACCTCTGACACTGCTGCATGGGTGGTGAGCTCATCAATGAGAAAGTGTCACCTAGTCATCAGGATGGGGATAAAGTGACCAAGGACTGAAAAGAACAGAGCGAATACCTGCTAGCCATCCAACAGCCCGCAGCCCTGCACTGCCCCCAGCCAGCTCACCAGGACACACGCCTGGGGGCCCACACTGCACTGAAATAACAGACTGAGTGTGGAATCTGCCCCTGTCCCTCAGCCCTCAACCCTCAACCCCACTATCTGAAGACAGTGACACAGCCTTACCAGGTTCTCTCCCACCCACACCCCCCATGCCTTTCTGAAAAATGACAGTGGGTGTGGTGGCACTGTTCACAAGATCCACTGTTCACACACCAAGGAATGGATCCAGTAAGTAGGATCTCTCTCTACAGGATGTGGACTATTACTCAGCCAGGAAAGGGAGTGAAATTTTACTGTGCTGCAACACAAATGACACCGAGATTACAGGGAGCCTATGATCATGGAGGTTTAGACAGCCTCTCTCTCTCTCTCTCTCTCTCTCTCTCTCTCTCTCTCCTTATAGTCCCAACCACAGGGAACCAGGCCTGTCTCATCTCCCACTCCGTGAGGGTTTAGGGGCAGGGGAGGGGCTGTAAAGTAATTACTGGATAAGCAGCACCTTAAGGCCAAGAGCCAGTCACCTCTGAACACCAGAGCCCATGCCACATCCGGCACAGAGGAGGTGCTCAGTCTAAAGGAAGGTTAGATCTGCATCAACTTGGTCAATCAACAAATAAACAAGTAGGAGTAGGAATGGCCTACATCCTAGAGTGCAGGAAGCTTCCAGAATTCAAGGACCCAGTGGGTGCAGAGCTGAACAGTCAGCAGTGAACCCACTGACTCCCCAAAACGACATTGAAACATAGGGATAATCACCACACACACACACACACACACACACACACACACACACACACAGAGAGAGAGAGAGAGAGAGGGAGAGAGAGAGAGAGAAAGAGATGCAATGGTGGGATATCACAGACGACAGTGGGGCAGTTCTCTCTCTCTTTCTTTTAAAAAATATTTTATTTATTCCTTTTGTTGCCCTTGTTGTTTTATTGTTGTAGTTATTATTGATGTCATCGTTGTTGTATAGGACAGAGAAAAATGGAAAGAGATGGAGAAGACAGAGAGGGGGAGAGAAAGATAGATACCTACAGATCTGCTTCACTGCCTGTGAGGCAACTCCCCTGCAAGTGGGAAGCTGGAAGCTCGAACCTGGATCCTTCCGCCGGGTCATTGAGCTTTGCGCCACGTGCGCTTAACCAGGTGTGCCCCCCCCCTTTCTCACACACATACAATAAAGAAAAATAAAACAGGGAGTCGGGTGGTAGCGCAGTGGGTTAAGTGCAGGTGGCGCCAAGCACAAGGACTGGCGTAAGGATCCCAGTTCGAATCCCCAGCTCTCCACCTGTAGGGGAGTGGCTGCACAGGCGGTGAAGCAGGTCTACAGGTGTCTTTCTCTCTCCCTCTCTGTCTTCCCCTCCTCACTCCATTTCTCTCTGTTCTATCCAACAACGACGATATCAAGAACAACAATAACTACAACAGTAAAACAAGGGCAACAAAAGGGAAAATAAATAAATATTGGGAAAAAAAAAAAAAAGAAAGAAAGAAAACAAGGACCAGGGAGATAGTATAGTGTAGGTGCACCAGACTTGCACGCCTGTGGTCCCAGACCCCAGCACCACCCTAAGCCAAAGCTGAACGGTGCTCTAGTGACTCTCATAAAATAAAAAGATTTGCAGGCAGAGGGGTGGCTCAGGGCAGGCCACGTGCCTTGCACTCGTGAGGTTCCACCCCCAGCATACTCTGGCCTCCTGTCTCTCCTTTCTCCTGCTGGGAGTAGGGGGGGGATTAAAAAGCAGGGAAGGGGGGAACCACTGTGCAAGGCAGGAGTTAAGCCTGAGCCCAGACTGGTGCAAGTCAGGGCTGACATCCAGAGTTCTCCCTCCCTGCCCCCACCCCTGCAGTCTAAAAATAGAGCAAACCAAGAAGCCTGGACAGCTCCCCAAGTAGGCACTTGAATGGTCAAGGGAGAGGCTGCCCAGCTGGGCCACACGGGAGCTGGGCTCACCTTAGAGGATGGGCCTTCCAGGAAGACTACCATCCTATGGGGTCTGGAAGATCTCTTTTTCTCTTGTTGGAATGGAGGCCTCACTTGTCAACTTTTACAGTTGACAGTAAATACAATAGTTTGTACATGTGTAACATTTCCCAGTTTTCCAAATTTCCATTCAACCTCCAATAGGTCCTCCTCTATCATCAGTACTGGAACCCTACCCCCCACCCCCACCCCAAAGTCTTTTACTTTGGTGCAATACGCCAACTCCACTTCAGGTTCTACTTGTATTTTCTCTTCTGATCTTGTTTTTCAACTTCTGCCTATGAGTGAGATCATTCCATATTCATCCTTCTGTTTCTGACTTATCTCACTTAATATGATTTCTTCAAGCTCCATCCAAGATGAGGTGAAGAAGGTGAATTCACCATTTTTAATAGCTGAGTAGTATTCCATTGTGTATATAGACCACAACTTGCTCAGCCACTCATCTGCTGTTGGACACCTGGGTTGCTTCCAGGTTTTGGCTATTACAAATTGTGCTGCTATGAACATAGGTATACACAAATCTTTTTGAATGGATGTGTTGGGTTCCTTAGGATATATCCCCAGAAGAGGAATTGCAGGGTCATAGGGTAAGTCCACTTCTAGTCTTCCGAGAGTTCTCCAGACTGCTCTCCACAGGGGTTGGACCAATTGGCATTCCCACCAGCAGTGCAAGAAGGTTCCATTGATGCCACAACCTCTCCAGCATTTGCTGCTGCTACCTTTTCTGATGTATGGCATTCTCACCGGGGTGAAGTGGTATCTCATTGTTGTCTTCACAAAAAATAACTTTAAACAATTTAAATTGAATTGTCAATATAGTTATCTCTGACATTTATTTATTTATTTACTTATTTTTGCCTCTGGGTTATTGATGGGGCTTGGTGCCGGCATTATGAATCCATTTCTGTATGTTTGCATCAGAACTGAGAATAATGTTTTGTAGTCCAAAGAGTAACAGGTGCTGAAGACAGCTCCCTCAGCAGAGTGCACACTGCACCACACTCAAGGACCCAGATTCCAACCCCCAGCGCCAAACAGGAGCACCATGCACAGCACCTGGGGAAGGAAGCAGGGTGGAACAGTGCTGCAATGTCTCTCCCTTTCTCTCCGACTCTCACTCTCTGTCTCTACCAGACACTCAAAAAGGAAAAAAACCGAGTGAGAGGGTAGGCTGTGGGATCCTGCAAGTGCTGGACCTCCAGGGGCAAAAAGAAAAGAATAAAGCAAGGTTCATTCTCTTTTTTTTTTTAATATTTATTTTATTTATTTATTCCCTTTTGTTGCCCTTGTTGTCTTATTGTTGTAGTTATTATTGTTGCTGTCGTCGTTGTTGGATAGGACAGAGAGAAATGGAGAGAGGAGGGGAAGACAGAGAAGAGGAGAGAAAGATAGACACCTGCAGACCTGCTTCACCGCCTGTGAAGCGACTCCCCTGCAGGTGGGGAGCCGGGGTTCGAACCGGGATCCTTATGCCGGTCCTTGTGCTTTGCGCCACCTGCGCTTAACCCGCTGCGCTACAGCCCGACTCCCATCAAGGTTCATTCTCTTCAGCAACACCAGGTTCTGAGACAGAGAGGGAGAATGTCCCAGAAAGGGGGGTGGAAGGGGCAATTAGAGCACAGGTCTCCTAAGCATGAGTCCTGGGTTCAAACCCCATACAGGAATGCTGTGGATGGGGCTGGTGGGGCTTCATAGATAAAGGGGAGGGAAAGGGAGGGGAGGGAAGGGGAGGGGGGAGAGGGAGAGGAGGGGGGAGGGGAAGGGAGGGGAAGGGAGGGGAGGGGAGGGGAGGGCATGTGCTGGGGAGACAGCAGAATGGTTTTGCAAAATACTCTCATGCTTGAGACTCTGGGGTCCCAGGTTCAGTCCACTAGTACCACCATAAACCAGAGCTGAGCAGTACTCTAGTCAGTCTCTCTCTCTCCCTCTCTCCCATTCTCTTTGTATTTCTCTCATTAAAATAAATACGATATTAAAAAAGAAAGGAAGGAAGAGGAAAGGGAATGAAAACTGGACTAGGAAAGTCCCTCAGCAGTGTCACTCATGCACTATGTTCTGACTTCACACCCAAGGGAGGGGATGGGATACGGAGTTCTGGTGGTGGGAATTGTGTGGAGCTGTACCCCTCTTATTCTATGGTTTTTGTCAGTGTTTCCTTTTTATAAATAAAAATTAAAATAAGTAAATAACAATGACAACAATTTGCCTTAAGTCCTAGTCCTTTCTTTGGAACAATAATAAGGACAATGAAGTCTGCACAAGAGACAACAGGACTGCATTGGTGTTCATTTCTCAGTCTGGGGCACTGCAAGAGCTATTTCCTGTTTTACGAAATACACTCCCAAGTATTTGAGATTAAAGAGACAGCAAATTCACTTGCCAATAAATTTCAAGTAGCACATGAAGTGGTGTGGCAGGTAGAAAACTGGACCTCCAGACTTGGGATCCGGAGTTCAATCTCCAGCATCAAATATGCCAGAGTGGTGCGGGTGCGCTTATATTCTGTTTCTCTTTCTCTCTCTCTCTCTCTCTCTCTCTCTCTCTCACACACACACACACACACACACATAAGTTTGTTTTTTTTTTCCTTACAAGAGTACTGCTCAGCTCTGGCTTATGGTGGTGTGGGAAATTGAACCTGGGACTGTGGAGACTCAGACATGAAAATCTTTTTTGCATAACCATTACGATATTCTCCTGCCATAGATAAATAAATCTCAAGTGGGTCAGAAAACAAATATGGCTTCCCATCTCCCTCTTACACATGTAGACACACACACACACACATACCCTACAAATATCTATTTGTATGTTCTCTATGTGGATGAGACTAAGATAAGTGGATGGGTGGGTGTGAAGAGAGACTAACGTAAAATAGGGTAAAATGTCAACATCTGCAAAATCTGGATGAAAGCATCCAGGAATGTTTTGTGCTATTTTTGCAATATTTTTGTCAGTCTGAACTATTTCAAAACAGAAAACTGAAACCAAGTCCCAAGTCCAGGTCCTGACACAGTGCTGGCTGAGAAGCAGCAGCCAGAGAACTGCTCAAAACAGCCCCCCACAGGGCCCAGGCAGTGCCACACTCAGTGGGGCACACATTACCATTTTCAAGGACCCGGGATCAAGCCTTCCATGTCCCTACTTGCAGGTGGAAGATTTGCCAGCAGTGAAGCAGTGCTGCAGATCTCTCGGTCTCTCTCTCTCTCTCTCTTTCTCTCTCTCTCTCTTCCTCTCTATCTTCCACTTCCCTCTCAATTTCTTTCCATCTCTATCAAATAAAAATAAATAAATAAATCCCTTGCACATAACCCACTTGGGCCAGCTCAGCCAGAACAGTCCACCAATGGGACTATGGCTTGGGGACTCTGGCCAGGTTTCTCAGGTGACCTCAAGGTGTGGACACCCAAGTTCCTTTGGCCTGGACTGCCTGAAAGAGTAGAACAGAGCATCTGACCACAAACGCTCTCTACCCTCTTAAGCAAACAGGAAACACGTACATAGGGACAGCCGGTAAACTGACCGGCAGTGGTATCTGGAAGCCTGACAAAGATTCACCAGCAAAAAAAAAAAAAAAAAAAAAGCTGAGCCCAGAAGCAGTAAGTCCTGAGACCTGGCTTCCCCATTCCAGGGACATCTGTCCCTGCAGCTTGAGGGGTTTAGGTTTGCTTTGTTTTTCCATGAGAATTGGAGTGACCTTCCCAAGGAATCTGGGTAAATTCTAGGCTAAGAGATTACTAGGTGGTTTCCAGAGAAAATTCTCCGCCAGCCCTCTCCCTTAGGCTAGAAAAGTCCCCTGGGAGGTCCTGAGGCCAGACCTGTCCCTGAGAGGTGAGGACACTCCCTGGGTCCCACACGGAAGGACAGTGAGTGTGTCTGCAGTGGCAGATAAGCGAGGTGGCATGAATATGCTAGTGCACATACGCCACAGGACCCTGATTTTGCCCCACACCAACAGGGCAGGTCCATAGAGACTGCCAATCACTGGCTAACCCTGCTGTGGAGCTAGGAGCCCTGTCCCCCTCCCCTGGGGAATGGCAAAGCCCTTGCCCTGCCTGGCAGAGCCCCCTGCCCTCTGCCCTCCCAGGACTGGTCTCTGGCTACAGACTGTACGGCCAGCCTGGGGCACATCCGGTCTCCCCCCAACCCCGTGGGTCCCACTGGGCCCACAAACTAGGCATGTCCTCTCCTCCCCGCCCCCTCAGGGAAGCAGCAGCACTGCTGGGTCTGGCACACTTCAGTTATTCATTACAAGCAGATCCACTTGTCCATTGTCTCCAGAGACAGAGCTGTGGCATAAGACATACTGAGCACTGAACCTAAGACCTCAGGGGCCTCTGCTGACCCACAGAGCTGCTCCATAGTTCCAGTCTGGGCTCAGCCCGCACATGTCTGATGTTGCTGGGGTACAGCCAGGAACCCCAACCCAGCCCTGCAGGTGTGCATGCTAGGGACATGGGGCTGGAGAAACAACAAGGGAGGGGGTCATGGTTGCCCAGCTGGTCCCTCTCCCAAGGCAGGTCTTTCTCCCCCACACACACCTCCAGAGGGTGGGGTGGGGGGAAGCAGAGCAGAAAGATGGGGAAGCAGCCAAAAACAGGCGGAGGGTTGTGAAATATATGTGACGTGAACAGGCCTTCCTGACTATTTTTGAAAGGACAACTGCTTGTCAGCAAGCACATTCACAGGCTCAACCATCAACACCATCCACCTCCAGAACTTCTTCATCTGCCCCAACCAGAATGTTGCATCTACCAGCCAACAAGGGCCCATTCCTAGCTGCTTCCTCGACCCCTGGGAACCAGCCTTCCACTTCCTGTCTCTGAATCTGACCACTCATATAAGTACACGGGGTTAGAGGGTATCTGTCCTGGGGGCTGGGAGATGATTCACATGATAGAACACACACTTTACCATGTTTGAGGACCTGTGTTCGAGTCCCTTGGCCACCACATGGGAACAGAATTACACAAGTGAAGCTTTGTAAGCAGTGCTGTGGTGTCTTGCTCTTTCCCTCTCTACTTTTCACTATCTAAAGGAGAAAGTGAGAGAAAAAGAGAGAACCAAGAGAGGTAGAATGGGAGCTGGGCAGTGGTGCAGTGAGTTAAGGACAGGTGGCGCGAAGTTCAAGGACCGGCAAAAGGATCCCAGTTCGAGCCCCTGGCTCCCCACCTGCAGGGGAGTCGCTTCACAGGCGGTGAAGCAGGTCTGCAGGTGTCTGTCTTTCTCTCCCCCTCTCTGTCCTCCCTTCCTCTCTCCATTTCTCTCTGTCCTATCCAACAACAACAGCAATAACAACAATGACAATAAACAAGGGCAACAAAAGGGAAAAACAATAAAAGTTTTTAAAAAGAGAGAGAGAGAGAGAGGTAGAATGGTGCAGCTGTGAAGTCCAGTGAAGCTCTTGCAGCAAAAGAAAGGAGGGACAAATAGGGGTCAGAGACAAAGCTCATCAGGTAGGGAATGTGAACTAGCTCATAGACTGGCTTCACGTGTCTTGCCAAACGAATGGCAAGTTCGTTCAAGCAATGGTTCAAGTCCCAATACCACATGGGAGGTACTCCAGCACCTGGGGAAGTTCTGTTACAGTGATGAACCTTCCACCCCAGGAGGGCAGCTCTTGAGTCAGCAGTTCATTCTCACACAGTACCCTAGGACTAGTAAACCTAAGACCCCAGGGTCCTACCCCCACCACAGGGCAGCTGAAACCCCCCCCCAATCTTTTCCCTGAGTGTAAATGGTCTAGACAATGAATAAAGTCACAACCACCCCAGTTAAAAAGGGGGGGGGGGTAAGTGTGCCTGCAAGAAGCCAACTTAAAGGAGGAAAAACTAGACGGTTCACAGCAAAAGGGAGTGAAATGACTCAGTACAATCAGAAGGAAAGGAAAAGACTGCAGTGGTAGTAAAATAAGTTCAGATCAGAAACTAGGAACAGGTTCAAGAGGGACATTCCACAGATTCAATGAGCTGGTCCATCAAGGAAACGTAATAGTCAGGATCAGGTTGGAGGCACCCCCAGGGGGCCCAGGTGCAATCCTTGGCATCTCTTTATGCTAGAGCTGAGTGGTGCTCTGATTGCAATCTTTGCTCTCTGCACCTCTCTCAGACATACAAATGGATCTTTAAAAAGAAAATTAGGGGACAAGTGGCGGCACACTCCATTGAGTTCACATGTTACGGAGCGCAAGGATCCAGGTTCAAGCCCCCATCCTCCCTATGGGGGAATGCTTTGTCTCTCTTTCTACTGCCCCCACCTTTTTTTTTTTTCTTTACCAGAGCACTGCTCAGCTCTGGCTTATAGTGGTGCGGGCATTGAACCTGGGACTTTGGAGCCTCAGGCATCAGAGTCTGTTTGCATAACCATTATGCTATCTACCCCTACCCCATAATCGTATTTTCTTTTTTCTATATATTTATTTACTTTCCCTTTTTGTTGCCCTTGTTGTTTTTCATTGTTGTTGTAGTTATTATTATTGCCATTGTTGATGTTGTTCGTTGTTGGATAGGACAGAGAGACATGGAGAGAGGAGGGGAAGACAGAGAGGGGGAGAGAAAGATAGACACCTGAGGCCTGCTTCACCGCCTGTGAAACGACTCCCCTGCAGGTGGGGAGCCGGGGGCTCGAACCGGGATCCTTACACCGGTCCTTGCGCTTGTGCTTAACCACTGCGCTACCACCCGATTCCCTGTATTTTCTTTCTAAAAAGTTGTATATACTTGTCCGGGAGGTGGTGCAGTCGATAAAGTGCTTGACTCTCAAGCGTGAGGTCCTGAGTTCAAGCCCTGGCAGCACATGTACCAGAGTGATGTCTGGTTCTTTCTCTCCTCCTATCTTGCTCATCAATAAATGAATAAAATCTTTAAAAAAAAAAAAACTTGTATCTATATTAGACCAACTCAGTGCTCAGCCTTGACTTACAGCAGTGCCATGGACTGAAGGTGGGTCTCCAGGCACCTTAGGGAAACAAATTCTCCTCTATCTTTCCCTCCCCTCTCAATTTTTCTTTAACACAAACACACACACACACACACACACACACAAGCAAAGGCCACCAGGAGTGGTGGACTCACCGTGCAGGCACCAAACCTCAACACTAACTTTGGTGGCAGTAATTAATTAATTAATCAATCAATTAACGACAAATGATCTCAATCATTAGAATGCCCCTATCATGAATCACCACCATTTCTATTTGGCTTGAACTGCTGAGTCCCCACTGCAACCCCACCACTGCCGGCGTGGGGTCTCTGCCCAGACCCTCCTCCCAGCTTAGCTGCTCCACTAACCTCTCCATGGGTACTAGGTCCTTCCTTGCCCTAGGACAGCCTGTCACCCATTCAACAGGCGTGCAGTCATACCCTGGCTTTTCCAGCTCTATCTTAGGGGTTCAGACAATCCTTGGCTCACCTCTGCATTTGAACACTGCACCCCAGCAACACTGGATGCTTACTGGTACCCAGTGAGAGCAGACGCCCATGATCCCCAACCTCTGAGCTCCCTCTGTTTCCTGGAGCACCAGCAAATAAGTGAGAAACCTAGGAGCCTGGGCCAGTCACTTGCCGAGTACAAGTGCAATGTGAGAAAAAGAGGTCCAAGATGTTCAACTCCCCAACCTCCACCTGCAGGAGGGAAGCTTCATAAGTGGTGGAGCAGTGCTACAGGAATCTCCTCTTCTCTCTCCCTCTCCCTCCCCACCTCTCTCATCCTCTGCAAAAATAACAGCCACTGGGAACACCAGAATTATGCAGGAACTGAGTCTTAGAGATAACCTTGGTGGCAAAAAGAAGAAAGGGAGAAAAACAAAAGGGGTCCGAGGCTCAGGCAGTGGCATAGTGAGTAAGGCATTGAGTTTTCAAGTATGAGGCCCTAAATTTGAACCCAGCATCACATGTGCCAGAGTGATATTCTGGTCCTCTGTCAGAAATAAACAACATAGTCTATTAAAAAAAAAAAAAAGGCAATGTTATCAAATAAACGTTTTAAAAAAGAAAAAAAGGCCCAAGAGATGGCTCACGGGTAGGACACACACCTTGCTAGGCAAGAGGCCCAGTCTAACGGGGCACCTTTGGTGCCGTGGTGTCTCTCCTCTTCTCTGTCTCATCTGAATGAAAATTCAATCCACGGTGGTACTAGACACACACACACACACACACACACACACACACACACACACACACACCATCTCCTAGCTTTGGACACCTGCTTTGTCCTTCTCTTCAACACCTGGACCACAGCTGGCAGCTTTACTGCCACAAGGTGGGGCCATCAGAGAGGCAAAGAGACCTCAGTTGGCGCAAGGCAGTGCTTCTGGGAAGCAACAACCCAAGTTCCCATGCCCTGATGCCCTGAAGGGACTTTCTACAGATCAAGGCCAAGGCTGCAGCCTGACCCACCGAGGTTTGGGGGATTTCCCTGCATGACTAAGTCACTACTCCTAGTAGACTCCTTTATTTAATTTACTTTTTTTAAAATAGAGGGTGAGAGACATAGAAGGAGAGATACCCTGACACTACTCACCACTCATGAAGCTTCCCCCATCTGGTGCCAAGGGCAAGAACCCAGATCCTGGCACACAGTAAAGTATGTACTCTACCAGGTGAGGTATCTCGGGGCCTCCACAACCAAAGTTTTTCAGGACAAACTGCTACCTCCTCACAAAGATCTGTCCCCAGTAGTAATTTAGGGGCACATAATAATTTAGGGGCACACTACCATGTTGTTATAACATAAGCTCAATCCAGCGTGGACCAAAATCAGAAATGCAAAAGGTCAATGTAAGGGGGCCAGGCAGTGGCACACACAGCACTATATGCAAAGACCTTGGTTTGAGCCCCCATTCCCAACCTGCAGTGGGGACACTTCACAAGTGATGAAGCAGGTCTACAGGTGTCTATCTTTCTCTCTCTTTCTATCTCCACTCCCCTCTCAATTCCTCTCTGTCCTACAGAATAAAGAAAGAAAGAGGGAGTCGGGCGATATCGCAGCGGGTTAAGCACACATGGCGCAAAGCATAAGGACCAGCATAAGGATCCTGGTTCAAGCCCCCGGCTCCCCACCTGCAGGGGAGTCCCTTCACAGGCGGTGAAGCAGGTCTGCAGGTGTCTATCTTTATCTCCTCCTCTCTGTCTTCCCCTCTTCTCTCCATTTCTCTCTGTCCTATCCAACAACAACGACAATAATAACCACAACAATGATAAAACAGCAAGGGCAACAAAAGAGAATAAATAAATAAATTTTAAAAAAGAAAGAGGGAGGAAGGAAGGAAGGAAGGAAGAAAGGAAAAAATGAAAGAAAGGAAGAAAGAAAGAAAGAAAGAAAGAAAGAAAGAAAGATGCCACCAGGAGAAATGGATTTGTAGTGCCGGTACCAACTTCCAGTGATAACTCTGGAGGAAAAAAAAAATCTAAGAAAGACTCTCTTTCTCTTATCTCCCACATTAAGAAGTATATCTTTAAAAAATAATAATAATAAAAAAAGAGGGAGTCGGGCAGTAGTACAGCGGGTTAAGCACATGTGGCGTGAAGCACAAGGACCTGGGTAAGGATCCTGGTTCGCACCCCTGGCCCTCCACCTGCAGGAGAGTCACTTCACAGGCAGTGAAGCAGGTCTGCAGGTGTCTGTCTTTCTCTCCCCTTCTCTGTCTTCCCCTCCTCTCTCCATTTCTCTCTGTCCTGTCCAACAACAATGACATCAATAACAATAATAATAATAACTACAACAACGATAAAACAAGGGCAACAAAAGGGGAAAAAACAAATAGCCTTCAGAAGCAGTGGATTCATGGTGCAGGCACCGAGCCCCAGCGATAACCCTGGAGAAAAAAAGAAAGAAAGAAAGAAAAAAAGAAAGAAATGAATGAAGGTTTGAGTCCAGCCACTGCACTGAAGGAAGCTTCTGTGTGATGATCAATCTCTCTCTTGCCTGTATCTAAAAAAGGAAAATAAATTTAAAAGGGGGGGGGGGAGTCGGGCGGTGGTGTAGTGGGTTAAGCGCACGTGGCGCAAAGCGCAAGGACCAGCATAAGGATCCCGATTCAAGCCCCCAGCTCCCCACCTGCAGGGGAGTCATTTCACAGGTGGTGAAGCAGGTCTGTAGGTGTCTATCTTTCTCTCCCCCTCTGTCTTCCTCTCCTCTCTCCATTTCTCTCTGTCCTATCCAATAACAACAACATCAATGGCAACAACAATAATAACTACAACAATAAAACAACAAGGGCAACACAAAGGGAAAAGGAATAAATTTTTTTTTATTAAACTGTTTCTTTTTTTTCTTTAATTTTTTATTTTATTTTACTTATTCCCTTTTGTTGCCCTTGCTGTTTTTTTTATTGTTGTAGTTATTATTGTTGTTGTTGTTGTTGGATAGGACAGAGAGAAATGGAGAGAGAAGGGGAAGACAGAGAGGAGGAGAGAAAGACAGACACCTGCAGACCTGCTTCACCGCCTGTGAAGCGACTCCCCTGCAGGTGGGGAGCCGGGGCTTGAACCGGGATCCTTATGCCGGTCCTTGTGCTTTGCGCCACCTGCGCTTAACCCGCTGTGCTACAGCCCAACTCCCCTAAATAAATACTTTTTAAAGGGGGATTAGAAGCTGTCATATTTTCTCCCTGCACCTAAACTTAGTGGGGGTGAGGATCCTGCCACCCCCTGCCCCACCCCCCACCAACAACAGCTGTGCTGTAGGGAATAGTCTTTGCCCAGAAGCTGGAGGTGCCAGTATAAGTGACCTCTGCCTTTTCAGAAAGTGCCACCCCACCAAACTCCCCTGCTGCTCTACTGGTGTGCCACCTCCTTATCTCCCAACCCTACCCCATTCTGCTTTTAATCTTCCCATCAGTGGCCCAAGAATCTCTATGGCTACTAGAAGTCTCTGGTCTGGGTTCAATTTCTGGCTTTTGTAGTTCATGTGTTAAAAGTAATAGTAAAGGGGCTGAGTGGTGGTTGAGAGCACATGTTACAGTGTACAAGGACCCAGGTTCGAGCCCCCAGTCCCCACCTGCAGGTGGAAAGCTTCCCAAGTGGTGAAGCAGGGCTGCAGGTGTCTCTCTGTCTCTCTTCCTCTCTATGTCCCCTCTCCTTTCTTTCTTTTTCTTTTTTTAAATATTCATTTATTCCCTTTTGTTGCCCTTGTTGTTTTATTGATGTAGCTATTATTGTTGTTGTTACTGATGTCGTGGTCGTTAGATAGGACAGATAGAAATGAAGAGAGGAGTGGAAGACAGACGGGGAAGAGAAAGATAGACACCTGCAGACCTGCTTCACCACTTAGGAAGCTTTCCTCCTGCAGGTGGGGAGCTGGGGGCTAGAACTGGGATCCTTACGTCGGTTCTTGAGCTTTGCCCCTCTCCTTTCAATTTCTGACTGCCTACCAAATAAATAAAGATAAAACATTTTTTTAAATAGTTACTAAAAAAAAATAAAGAAGAAAATAAATAAAGTAACAATAGAGGAAATACACATCCCAGGGGTGGTACTATGGATAAAGCACTGGACTGTCAAACATGAGGCCCTGAGTTCAGTGCCCACCAGTGCATGTGCCCAAGTGATGCTTCTAATTGAAGCTTTTTCTTCCTAACTAATAAATAAATGAAGAAAGAAAGAGGAAGAAGGAGGGCAGGGGTAGACAGCATAATGGTTATGCAAAGAGACTCTCATGCCTGAGACTCCAAAGTCCCAGGTTCAATCCCCCACACCACAATAAACCAGAGCTGTGTAGTGCTCTGGTGTTTCTCCATATCTTTCTCTCTCTGCATCTCTCACAGAAATAAAATAAATAAAAGATTTTAAAAAGTAAAAAGAGGAAGAAGAGAAGATTAAAAAAAAAAAAAAGATAAACCAGAGGTATGAAAAGGTGAGGCTGAGCCTTGGAGGTAGATTTCTTTTTTTATGTTGGAGGAATTTGGATTCTTCTTAATTTCCAGACCACAGGACCAAGAGCAGTCCACGCATAGGTGAAGGTGGGAGGCACAGAGGTCTTTGAACTGCAGGAGGCCCCTCCTTCCAAGAATAAGACTCTCTTTCTGCAGAAGAACCGCATTTCCCACTGAAGACCAGAGGTTGGGCGTCCCAGCACATCCTCCACCCACTTCAAAATGACTGTGAGCAGAAGGCAGGAAAAGCCAAGGGAATGTTACTAAGTTAAGGTTCCTAGTAATTGAAGGGCGCGGGAAAAAGCCAATCCAAGACAGAGCCAGCCAGGCCCTGCCACCACAGCCACCTCTCAGGACCATGGGGAGACAGAGAAAGTGTATTAACAAGTAAAACTGGGAGTAAGGGACCATTTGGACAGTGCATTGCTTTGCCATGTATACTACCCAAGGTCAAGCCCGGCCCCATGCATTGAAAGAAGCTTCAGAAGCTGTGGTCACAATCTCTAGACACACACACACAGACACACACACACACACACACAGAAGTTAAGCTAGATCAGTCCTTCTCAGTGTCTGATCCTTGTGATAGGTCTTGTACACTGGCTTAGAGACTGGGTTTTACCCCAGGGTCACCCTACTTCCAGGGCATCCTGTTGGAATGGTTTGAAAAGACACAGAGAAGACTTGCCCATCTACCTGAGACCCACCCCTTCCTCACCTTCACCCCAAACTAAGTATCAAAGTCAAACACAACAGGGCCAGGGAGGCAGCTCAGCCAATGGGTTCAATGCCAGGGGCACACAGGGCACTGGGACAAGCTCACAGGAGACAGCAGTGTGGCATTCAATGTACCCACTTCCTCACTGCTGTCTGCACCCCACCCCAGCCCCAGTTCCCCACAGCTCCCAGCCTCCCCCTGCCCAAGCTGTCCTTTAAGAAGGGAAGTTTGGGAGGTGGTTCATAGCCTTCAGTCCAAGGTTTACAGCCTAGAGTCCAACAAGGAATCATCAAGGTTGTGTCAAAATGAGAGATGAGTAGGAATGCGGAGTTCTCAGTGAGGGATCCAAGTTGATCAAGGAGTCAGAGGGACCTTAAAAACTCCTCTGTAAGGGAAGGGGTAGAGAGCATAATGGTTATGTAAACAGACTCTCATGCCTGAGGCTCCAAAGTCCCAGGTTCAATCCCCTGTACCACCATGAGCCAGAGCTGAGCAGTGCTCTGGTTAAAAATTTTTTAAAAAAATTAAAAAAAAAAAAAAAAAGAAAGATAACTCCTCTGCAGCTGGAGGTCACCTGGAAAACTTCCCATTCCTTCATGTCTGGGAGACAGAGGTGAGGAGAAAAAAAATAATGTGTGTGTGTGTGTGTGTGTGTATTAGCACAAGAAAAAGAGAGAAACAGAGAGAACAAAAGAATCATCTCCCAATCATCTCCCATGTATGAATCCAGGAGATGGTTCAGTGGCTAAATCACTGGAATTAAAAGTAAGAGCTTATGTTATTTTTTGTTTGTTTGTTTACAAGAGCACTGCTCAGCCTGGGGGTTATGGTGCTTCAGGGGATTGAACCTGGGACTTTGAAGCCCCAGGCATGTGAGTCTGTTTACATAACCATTATGCTATCTGCCCCCCCATATTGTTTCTTTTGCCAACAGGATTTGTTTTTTTGTTGTTTGTTTTATTTTTTTCTGCTATCAGGCTCAGTGTTTGTATGACTTCACCACAATTTCCTGATCATTTTTTTCTCTTCTTTTTAATGTGTTTTATTTATTTTGGATAGAGACAAAGAAATTAAGAGGAAAGGGAGAGAGAGAGCAAGGGAGAGACGAAGGGGCCTGCAGCATTGTTTTACCACTCATGAAAGTTCCTCCCAGCAGGTGGGGACCAGGGGCTTGAACCTAGGTTCTTGAGCACAGTAATGTGTGCACTCAATTAGGTACACCACTACTATGCTGCCAGGCTAGCGTGGGGGTGCCTCTTCCCAGGTGTATACTCTCTGGGTTGAAGAGAACTCGACCGGAGCCAGCCTGGACTGCTACTCACTCAGCGATGCGACTCAGGAGCCAAACACGTGGTGGCAAGACAATGCAATATCTTTATTGATCAGAGAGCCACGGCTTTTAAAAGACAGTCCCAGAAATGGCAAGTCAGAAACGGAAATGGTGGAGAAAGGCAAAATGGAGCTGGAAAGGTAGAAACTTCCTTAGCAACTGTTGTGAGGGTATTAACTGGTAGGATTAATACTACCCTGGAGGCAGGGAGGGTCTTGAGGGTAGAAAGTAGATCAAAGGAATGGAATGGGTGGGAATCTTTCAGGCAAAACAATGATTATGTAGATAGGTCATAGAATCAGGAATGCAGGGTGCTTTGTGAGGTTCCTCAAAATTTCCCAACATCTCCCCCTTTCTTTTTATCTAATGGCCATAATATCAGGAATGCGGGGTGCTTTGTGAGACAGGGGGTCTGACAGGATGAGGCACACCTTTGGGGTTACTCCTGTCCCTCCTTGCTCAACCTCTTGGTAGAGAGAGAGACTGACAACAAAGACACACTCCTCAGGTCAAGCCCTGCCAAGCTCAACCACATCCTCACAATTTCCCGACATCTTACCTTTCTTTTTATCTAATGACCCTATTTAAATGGGTCAATGTCTGTAAAAGACTCCATTTCTGTCAGGGGAATGGCCTTGTAGGGGTGAACAGAAACCTTCTGGGCAGAAACCTAAATGATGTGCAGACGTTTTTAAAAGAACTGGAGTAAGACAGGGAGTGAGTGATAAGTAAGAGTAGCAAGGGCCAGCGTAAGGCCAAGGGGAGGCCTGGTGGGCTGAGGGGCGGGGCCTGACAGCAAAGGGGTGGGGTCTAATAGCAAAGGGCTTGGCCTGCGGTGAGGGGCTTGGCCTGCAGGGCCTGGCAGGTGAAGGGCATGTGGCCTGCCAGGCAAAGGGCTTGGCCTGGCACTATGCCCCTTCTTTTTCCTTTCGATAAGGGATATGGAGGAGAGCAAGCAGACAGTTCTGCCACTTTATAAAGCTTTTCCGCTGCAGGTGGGAACCAAGGACTTGAACCCAGGTCTTTGTATTTGATAATGTATGCACTCTACCAGATGTGCCACCATCCGGCCCCAAGACTTTTTTTAAATGAAAGACCAGCATGGTGCTCCTTAAGTAGTGCCAGGACTCAAGCCCCAGGTCTCATGTAAGCCAGGGTTGTGCTGACTGCTGAGTTACCTCCCCAGCCAGCAGGCTTTTGAAAATCTGGCTTCTGAAAAAATAAAATAAAATAAAATAAAGAAAATATGGCTTCTGGGAGTCGGGCAGTAGTGCAGCAGGTTAAGACTCACATCTTTTCCAGAAAATACGTAGGACGCTATCAATTAGTAAAATGAATTTGTGTCCTCAGAGAGAACTATCTCCTTCACAGACTTCCCCAAGAAATTTAATGTATCAGGCACAGTAGAATCACTGATAGATCTGACCAGCCCAGGCTCCTTGACTGCCTCCCTGGCCCTGTGTTTGACCTTGACTATGTGTGTGTGTGGGGGGGGGGGTAAGCCTAGGTAAACAGACAGGTGTTCTGTGTCTTTCCAAATCATTCCAAAATGAATGCCCTAGAAGTGGAGTGACGCTGTCTCCCTCTTGACTTAATTTTTTCTTTATTACCACCAGGGTTATTACTCAGGCTCAGTGCCTACATGATGAATCTACTGCTCCCAGCATATATATTATTAGTGATTTAATATTGATTTACAAGACTCTAAGACAATAGGAGTATAATCCCATAGAGCACCCACCACCAGAGTTCTGTGCCCCATCCCCTCCACTGAAAACTTCCCTATTCTTTATCTGACAGTATGGACCAAAATTCTTTATAGGGTGCATAAAGTGGGAGTTCTGCCTTCTGTAATTACTTCTCCACTGGACATGGGCATTGGCAGTTGATCTATACCCCCAGCCTGTTTCTATCTTTCCCTAGTGGGGTAAGGGCTCTAGAGAAGTGAAGTTCCAAGAAGCATTGGTGAAGTCATCTGCCCAGGGAAGTCAGGTTGGAATCATACTAGCATCTGCAACTTGGTGGCCCAGCAGCCCTTTTTCCTTTCTTTCTTATTAATGGGACTGAAAAAAATTGAAAGGGCAAGAGGAAATAGAGTAGAAAAAGAGAGACCTTCAGACCTGCTTCACAGCCCATGAAGCTTTGTAGCTTCCCTCCTGCAAGTGGGCAGGGTACTCAAACTAGAGAACTCAACATGGTAATACCCATATGCAACCCGGTGCACCACCACCCAGACCCTCCCTCTGGACTTGTGGGGCACTGCCCCTGACTCTGCCTGATAGGCTGTCACACACTCAGGTCCAAGTATCTCTTTCCTCCAATCCTCAGCCTCCACTGCCCAGGTCCCGCTATTAACCTGGCTTAGGCACATGGGATACAGGGGAGAAGGCATGTCCCATGAGAAAAAAAGGATTAGGAGGAAGTGACACAGTAGGACAACTGTGGTCCGGGAGGTGCAGTGGATAAATCACTGGACTCTCAAGCATGAGGTTCCAAGTTCAATCTCTAGCATCATATGTACCAGAGTGATGTCTGGTTCTTTCTCTTTCTCCTATCTTTCTCATTAGTAAAGAATATCTTTAAAAAAAATAAAAAATAATAAAAACAAGGGCAACAAAAGAGAAAATAAATAAATGTTAATTTAAAAAATTTTTTTTTTAAAAAAGGGAGTCAGGCAGTAGCACAGCACATTAAGCGCAGTTGGTGCAAAACACAAGGACCAGCATTAGGATCCTGGTTCGAGCCCTCGTCTCCCCACCTTCAGGGGGAGTCACTTCACAAGGAGTGAAGTAGGTCTGCAGGTGTCTATCTTTCCCCCTCTGTCTTCCCCCCTCTAGATTTCTGTCTTATCCAACAATGATGACATCAATAACAATAATAACTAGAATAATAAAAAAGCAAGGGCAACAAAAGGGAATAAAATTTTAAAAAAGAAATTTTAAAAATAAAATGGGACAATTGTTGGACACTTCACATTAATTAGACTTAAGGTCAAGGTGGGGAGGTTGTTTGAATAGGTGCAAGAGGACTTACTCAGACCACTGCATGCTGCTGGGGTATCTGGCTCCTCACTCTCTCTCTGTAGGCCAGGATAACCCCAAGGCAGTCGAATATGGCAATGGGGTGACTTTCCACCATCAATGCAAGAAACCCACCCCATGCAACAAGATACACGATGAAAAGGCCAGAGCTATGAGTCTGCCAGAGCAGAAGCTGACTCAGCTTCCCGTTTTCTTAGGGATGTAAACAGCTAGCTGCTCCTGGTTCAGGCACCAGCCATAAACATCCCTGTCCCTTGGTAAACATCCCTGTCCCTTGGTAAACATCCCTACCCCTTCTGGGTAACTGACCTTGGTAAACATCCCTACCCCTTCTGGGTAACTGACCTGAGATCACTACCTGTAAATATCTTTCCTCGATCCCTAGAGACCACTGGGGCCTCAGAGCTCAGGCTGGTCTCCTCTCTGCTTTCCCAGACATTAGATATTTGCACGCAGGGCTCAAGTACCCCCAGGGCTTGTCTGGGTTCAAATTACCACTTCCTCCACCAGTCCTCAGAGAATTTAAGAGCCTGACCCTTCACTAGCTGAGTCACTCCACAATGCTAAACTCCAGGTTCAGTTAAGGATGAGTCCAATTCTGTCCAGGGTTGGCTGTGTGTAGAATGCTGGAATTGCAGGCATGAGGTCCTGAGTTTGATTCCCAGTATCACATGTGCCAAAGCCACACTATGGTTCTTGTGTTCACTTTCTCTCTCCCTCTCCCTCTCCTTCTCTCTTTCTCTTTCTCATTAATAAGTAAATATTAAAACAAAATCAAAGACAGAGAGTGTGTGTGTCACAGCAACCAGGACCCCAATTCATTCTTGGGAAAGGGATCCCTCAGTTCAATGTCTGAGTCTTCTTCATTCTAGCTCATTATCTGGGTAGTCTACATACAAAGACTGGGAAGGCTACAAATATTCACCCGTTTTCATGTAGGAGGCTGCTGTGGTTTCAGGGAGTCATGTGGTCCCAGATCCCCAGATGTCTGTGCATGATGTCACAGAGCATAGCATTCAGGACTCGGCCTGGGAGATGCAAGCCGCCAGGCTCCCCCTGTAGCTAATCCGAAACTGGCATGAACGCACTTCAGCAGCCGCCTCCAAAGCCACTATTGCGCACCCCACCTACCTAGCGCTGGCAACCACCCCTGCCTCCACCAGCGCGTCCTGGCTGGGAATGTGACCCTTGAGGCTGGAGGGAGGACCTGCGCTACATGCAGCGGCTATCGGGGGTGCACGTCCAGAGTCTGCCCAGAGTCTGCACGCGGAGGAGCACGCCCACCACCAGCCGGGAGCCAGCCGCGAGCCCGCCCAGAGCACGCCGTGCCCACGTGCCAACCAGCCGCGGACAGCCGGGGTGGGCGGCGCCACGTGAATCAGGCAGGCGGGCCAGGGCGCCAGACAGCCAATCCACGCGCACCAGTCATCCGCAGGCCCCGCCCACGCCCTTGGGGAGGCACTTCCCCGGCAGCCTCATGTCCTGAACTGAACCCTTCCTTCCCTGTAACCTTGTGGGGAGAGGCTGGGTGGAGGCAGCAAAGGAGGGTGGTGGCCGGTCAACGAGGGAATCTGCTCAGCACCTTCCTTGAGCGCCTCGACCGCCAACCCCCGTCGGGTGAAGCCCCCTCCTAAAGCAGTCTTGGGTCAGCATTGTCCCTAAACCCTGCTGGGGTTTAGGGATAGGGGTTTAAGGATAGGGGTTGTTGGGGGGAGGTAAGGTGCAGGAAGTGCAGCCATTGCCCATCCCCAAAGATGCTTTTCTGATCACAGGTCTAGTCTGAGCTGATAATTTTATTTTTAAAAAATTTTGTTGTAGATTCATTTTCCAACAGTTAATCTCATGCAAATTAACTGTGTCATCCACTTTGTTATGCATGTGTCTGTTTGCAAATACAATTCAAAAATACAAAATTGGGAGTCGGGTGGTAGCGCAGCGGGTTAAGCACACATGGTGCAAAGCTCAAGGATAGGCATTAAGGATCCCGGTTCGAGCCCCGGGCTCCCCACCTGCAGGGGCGTCGCTTCACAGACGGTGAAGCAGGTCTGCAGGTGTCTATCTTTCTCTCCTCTTTGTCTTCCCCTCCTCTCTCCATTTCTCTCTGTCCTATCCAACAACAACAATAGCTATGACAACAATAACAATTACAACAAACACAACAACAAGGGCAACAAAATGGGGGGGGAATACAAAATGGATATGGTTGTGTTTAGTCTTGTAGCCTCTGTGTCATTTAAACAGGACTGGCCTTTGAAAACACCTTTTTATGGAGTGTATAGCAGTGCATCAATGAAGCAGATACACATACAATAATTAAATCATTTTGTCTCCATTGATTCTCTCTCACCTTGTAAGGACTGGACTGCTGGTTATCTGCCTCTTCAGTCATAGCAAAACTTAAGTGGCCAGGGAGGTGGTGCAGTAGCTAGAACACTGGATTTACAAACATGAGCCCATCATCCCCTGCATGATAGAAAAAAAAAATCTTCAAATGAAAAGCAAAACCCAGTCCTCCAATGGCCCTCCAGGATGGGTCCATACTCCAGGGGGATAAAGAATACGAAAGCTATCAGAGGAGCGGAGGGGATATGGAGTTCTGATGGTGGGAACTGTGTGGAGTTGTACCCCTCTTATCCTATGGTTTTTGTCAGTGTTTCCTTTTTTATAAATAAAAATTTAAAAATATTTTTTAAAAAAACTTTTTTCAGCAAGCTAATAGGTTGTTTGTTTTGAGTAGCAGTGGTCACTGGAACAGTTTGAAAACAAAGGAAAAGAAACCCTTTTGTAGGGGAAGTTGGCATCAGAAAGGGGACCTGTATATAGCAGGAAGACTGATTTACCAAGGTGGCACTTCACCCGGGGTGGCCTTCCTCTCCTCCCTGTGAAGGGCCTTCCATCCCTTTGAAGCACAGATCCAGTAACCAGATGGTGGTGCAGCTGGTTGAACACACAGGTTACCATTTGCAAGGCCCTAGATTCAAGCCCCAGTCCCCAGTTACCTCTCCATCTCCCCAACCCCTGTCAATTTCTCTATGTCCTATCAAATAAAGAGGGAAAACTAGCTTGATTGGTTGGAAGATACATGAAGTAACATTGGTGGCAATAAAAAAATGTTTTAAATTTTAAAAAAAGAAGAAGCAGGGCTGGGGATACAGCATAATGGTTCTGCAAGACTTTCATGCCTGAGGCTCTGAGGTCCCAAGTTCAATGCCCAGCACCACCATACACCAGAGCTGAGCAGTGTGCTCTGGTCTTACTGTTTGTTTTGTGTTTTTTGTTTGTTTGTTTGTTTGTTTTACTTATTATTGGATAGAGACAGAGAAATTGAGAGGGGAGGAGGAGATAAGGAGGGAGAGAGACACCTGCAGCTCAACTTCACCACTCATGAAACTTTCCCTCTGCAGGTGGGGACCAGGGGCTTGAACCTGGGTCCTTGAACACTGTGGTGTGTCCACTTAACTAGGTGCACCACAACCATCTGGCCCCCAGTCTTACTCTCTGTATCATATTCTCTCTCTCTCTTTCTCTCTCCCTCCCTCCCTCCTTCCCTCCCTCCCTCCTTCCCTTCCTCACTCTCTCTCATTAAAATAAAATAAAATATCTTGGGGCTGGGTGGTGATATATCAGTTGAGTGCACTTGTGCATCTTACAATGCACAAGGACCCAAGTTCAAGCCCCCAGTCCCCACTTTCAGGGAAAAAGCTTTGCAAGTGGTGAAGCAGGGCTGCAGGTGTCTCTCTGCCTCTCTTCTCCTCTATCTCCCCCTTCCCTCTCAATTTCTCCCAGATCCTGCTTAGACCCTCTTGATTTCTGACTGTTTCTATCCAATCAATAAATTAAGATAATAATAAAAGAGTTGTATAGTAGTGCAGCGGGTTAAGCGCAGGTGGTGCAAAGCAGAAGGACCAGTGAAAGGATCCCGGTTGGAGCCCCCGGCTCCCCGCCTGCAGGGGAGTCGCCCTCACAGGCGGTGAAGCAGGTCTGCAGGTGTCTTTCTTTCTCTCCCCGTCTGTCTTCCCCTCCTCTCTCCATTTCTCTCTGTCCTATCCAACAACAACAACATCAATAACAACAAAAACAAAACAGCAAGGGCAACAAAAGGGAATAAATAAATAAATATTTTTAAAAAGTCAAAATATGGGAGTCGGGCGGGTTAAGCACAGGTGGCGCAAAGCACAAGGACCAGCATAAGGATCCCAGTTCGAGCCCCCCGGCTCCCCACCCACAGGGGAGTCGCTTCACAAGCGGTGAAACAGGTATGCAGTTGTCTATCTTTCTCTCCCTTTCTCTGTCTTTTCCTCCTCTCTCCATTTCTCTCTGTCCTATCTAACAATGACATAAATAACAAGAATAATAACTACTACAATGAAAACAACAAGGGCAACAAAAGGGAAAATAAATAAATATTTAAAAAATTTTTAAAGTCAAAATACTTTTAAAAAAAGATAATGATAAAAAATTTAGAAATAAAAATAAAATATCTTTTAAAAAGAAAAAGTTCTGTCTCCCTTCCCTGAGCTCAGAATGGTATGGGATCTTCAACTGCCTGACCTCCTTGGGGATCTATTATATTTAGTATGCAACTAAAATTACTTTCCTTCCTACTTTTAATCTTTTTGGGGGGTGGGGGGTTGGGGGAGTCTGAGTCAAGAACCTAGAGGGGCAGCAGGAAATTTCTCTCTTCTTTTAGAATATTTAGGATCAGAGTGTCAACATCCAATCTGTTTATACTTTTTTAAGTTAAATAACTGTCATTTACAATTCTGTTCTGCAGAGAAACACTTCTTTGAACCATCATTTCCAGTCATCCCTGAAACCCCAGTGCCACCAGGCCAAAGCACCTGCAGGCCACCTGCGACTATAAGAAAACCTTTCTGGGAGTCTGGCGGTAGCGCAGAAGGTTAAGCGCACACGTGGCGCAAAGCGCAAGGACCGGCGTAAGGATCCCAGTTGGAGCCCCCGGCTTCTTGAATCTGATGATGGCTCAAGAGGCTGCAAGAAGGGACGCAGTTGTTTCCCAAAGTATCTGTAAGTGGAAGAAAGGCAGAGAAGGAGGCTGGGGCACAGCTCTGGAAAGCTTTCATGTGTGCCTAGTTCCCTCTCCCTGCAACATGGGGAGGAGGAAGCAGGAAGCATGTTCGCTGTGTATCAGTATGTCAGCCACTTCCAGAGCAACATCACTCACAGGATAGCGGCCAACATTCCCGCTCCTCCTCAGAATCCTAGCCAGTTCCCCTTGATCAGGCCCTGCTGAAAAGATGAAGACAACCAAATACTCTGACTCTGGTTGGGGCCAAAAGGAAGAAGGCGGGGTGGCCCTCACAGTCCCCTTCACTGTCTGGATGACCCAAGAGAGCTCAGTCTTTATATGATAATGAGTGGAGTTCACGCTTCTTGTGCTTCCCTGACACTTTCCAAATTGCTAACAATTGAACGTACAAGGAAAACACTAAGTTTTTTAATAAACTCCTGGGACTGGGAAATAGCACAGTGGAAATGCAAAAGACTGCCCAAGGCCCAAGAAGTGGCACAGTGGGTAAAGTCTTAGACACTCAGGCATGAGGTCCCTAGGCCAAGCCCCAGTGTCAAATGAGCCAGAATGATGCTCTTAAATGTGCCAGAATGATGCTTTCACTCTCCTCACCTCCTCATACATACATAAATAAGTCTGTTAAAATTAAAAATTAAGGGAGTCGGGCGGTAGCACAGCGGGTTAAGTGCACGTGGCGCAAAGCGCAAGGACCATCGCAAAGATCCCGGTTCGAGCCCTGGCCTCCTCACCTGCAGGGGAGTCACTTCACAGGCGGTGAAGCAGGTCTGCAGGTGTCTATCTTTCTCTCCCCTTCTCTGTCTTCCCCTCCTCTCTCCATTTCTCTCTGTCCTATCCAACAATGACAACATCAACAACAACAATAATAATAACTACAACAATAAAACAATAAGGGCAACAAAAGGGAATAAATATATTTTAAAAATTAAAAATTAAATTAAAAGACTCGTGTTGGAAGCTCCAAGGTCCCAAATTTAATCCCCAACACCACTGTAAGCCAGAGTTCAGCAGTGCTCTGGTAGAAAAGGAAAGGAAAAGAAAGAGAAAAAAGGGGAAAGGGCAGAAGAGACAGCACAGTGGTTCTGCAAAAGGACTTTCATGCCTGAGGCTCTTGAGCCCCAGGTTCAATCCCCAGTACCACCATAAGCCACAACTGAGCAGTGCTCTGGCATCTCTCTAAAAAATAAATAAATAAATAAATAAATAAAGTATATATATATGGAAGGAGGGGAAAAAGAAGCTCTTTTCATGCCTTGCTTGTCTTGAGCCTCCTCCTACCCAAAGTGCCTGCCATGTGTCTGGGAGTGCTCTAAACTCTGAAAAAGATGAACAGAGCTCTTGGCCCTGGAGCTGGCGAGTGACACTGCAGAACCGAGACCATGGCAGACAGTGCACAGAGAAAGAGCCTTTTAGAAGGGCTTATGGGGAGGGGAAGATACACTGAGCACCCACGGAATGCCTGCCCTGAACTCAACACGAAGAAGCACAGAGAACACAGGGCCACCTGGCTGGAAACTCCACCTGTCTCTCACCTGGAGACACTCAGAGGCCCGGCCAAGGGCACAGGACAGAGGGACCCTCCCCTCCTGCAGCCAGCTCAGCCAGGGATGGGCCATGGCCCTGTGGGCATTCAGCAGGGGGAATGAGCATTAAATGGATGGATGGATGGATGGATGGATGGATGGATGGATGGATGACAGACATGAATCACTGCCCTCATCCAAACCAGAGGTCTGTGCAAGGCACAAAACCAGCTCTGAAGCTCCCCCCAATCTATCCCTCTGTGAAGGGAAGGTCCCCACCCTGGCTGGTCTGCAGGGACACCCAGGGGTCCCAGGTCAGAGGGAGGGGAGGTGGGATCTGGGGGAGTTTCCCAGCTTGATGCCTGTACCTCCCCCTGGAGGATGACCTGCATCAGGCTGCAGGCTGCAAGCTCCATTGGCCCAGAACCCCAGGACCCCAAGCTTTAGCTCTTGGTGGGGAAAGGCTCTACTGCTCCTCTGTGGTTTCCTGTACCCCTCCTCTTCTCCACTTGCCCAAGTGGAATATGCTGTCTGTTCCTGCCCCCAACTGAGCCGGTCCCCAAGTGGAACTTGTCAACAAGACACAGAAACAGTCGGAGAGCCAGCTGCCAGTGGGTTAGCTTTCCAGAAGGTGAGCTGGGATGACAGGCCTCCACCTGCTTCTCTGAAGGCGGGGCAGCCCAGTTTTCTCCCTGTGGTGTGATCACCCAACAGTTAATAAAGTTGAGGAGAGAGTTTATTGTTGTTGTTGTACCTGGGGTTAGAAAGTTAAAAAGTCCCCATGGTGCCAAGGAAGAGGAAGCAAAAAGCCAGTCTCTCTGAAATGCCACAGTGCTCTTCTTTTTTCCTTGTTGCTGTCACTGGGGCTTCACCACTCTGGGTCAACTTTTCCAGATAGAAGGAGAGACAAAGAGGGACAGATACCACAGCACCACAACTTTCTCCAGTGTAATGGGGCCCAGGCTTGAACTTGGGGCACTTACATAGCAAAGTGGCTGCAGTATCCAGTGAGCTAATTTGCTGTGGCTGTGGTTATTTATTTATTTATTTTACAAAAGACAGTTTCACACAGCACAGAGAAAGTGGTCCGGGAGGTGGCTAGGTGGATAAAGCACTGGACTCTCAAGCATGAGGTCCTGAGTTTGATCCCCGGCAACACATGTACCAGACTGATATCTGGTTCTTTCTCTCTCTCTCCTCCTATCCTTCTCATTGATAAATAAATAAAATATTTTTAAAAGGAGAGAGAGAGAGAAAGTGAAAGAGAGAAACCAGAGCACCACTCCAGCATATGTGATGCCAGACATTGAACTAGAGACCTCAAATATGAAAGTCTAAATACTACTCCACTTGAGTTATTTCCCCAGGCATTTTTTTTTTAATGAGAAAGCAGGTGGAGAGAGAAAGAACCAGACATCACTCCGGCACATGTGCTGCCGGGGATCGAACTCAGGAACTCATGCTTGAGAGTCCAAAGCTTTATCACTGCGCCCGGACCACTTTCCCCAGACATTTTTTTAAATTTGTTATTATCTTTATTTATTTATTAGACAGAGATCGTCAGAAATGGAGAGGGGAGAGAGAGAGACAGAGAGACACCTGCAGCCCTGCTTCATCACTTGTGAAGCTTTCCCCTTGCAGGTGGGGGCCGGGGTCTCGAACCAGGGTCCTTGGGCATTGTAACATGTGTGCTCAACCGGGTGCACCACCACCTGGCCCCTCCCCAGACATTTTTTAAACTAATTAATTAATGAAAGAGGAAGAAGAAAGGGAGAATCACTCTGGCACACGTGATGCCAGTGATCAAACTCAGGACCTCATGCTTGTGAGCCAATGTTTTGTTTTTTTATCTTTTTTAATTTATTTTACTTGATAGAACAGAGAGAAACTGAAAGGCAAGAGAGACCGAGAGACATCGCAGCACTGTTCCATCACTCTTGAAGCTTTCCCCCTGCAGGTGGGAACTGCGGGCTTGAACCTGGGTGTTTGTGCAGGGTAATATGTGCACTTAACCAGGTGCACCACCACCTACTTTTTATCCACTGCACCACCTCCCAGGTCATACCAACTCTTTTTTTAAAATATATTTTAAATATATTTTTAAATATTTATTTATTAATGAGAAAGGAGAGAAAAAAACAGGCATTACTCTGGTACATGTGCTGCCAGGGATGGAACTCAGGACCTCATGCTTGAGAGTCTAATACTTTATCTATTGTGCCACCTCCCGGGCCACTCATACCAACTCTTTTTTTTAAACAGAGCCAGGCCCTTACACATGTGGATCTCACCTCTCATTCAGATAGAGACAGAGAAAGAAAAGGAGAGACACCACAAAGCTGGAGCTTCCCCCAGGGGCTTTGGCACTCCCATATGGTGCCAGGGCTCCAATGGGGTTGTAAGCATGACAAGACACACACCATACCAGGTTAGCAATCTCTCAAGGCCTGCCCTCTCTCCACCACACACACACACACACACACACACACACACACACACTGTCCTTTTCAACAGGGAACACATGAAGGGTTCATGTCCTGACCCCAAGATTCCATAAAAGGCACGCACTACACACCCCCCAGTGGGGCCACTGTCTCTGTAGTAAAGCAAAGTGACATGCAAATGACTGGCTGTGAGGGCTAAGAGTGCAAGAAGGTAGTGAGCAGAGAAGTCACTAACAGCCCAGTCATTTGGTCCTAGGTCACCTATTCGTGTCCCCACCACCACCACCACAGAGACAAGGCAGGGAATGAGGAGACAAGCCCAGCAAGGAAATAGGTTCACCTGAAGTTCAGTGAAGGGGGTGAAGGGGGGGCAGGGACAGGGAAGGCCTGAGAGGCCGGATGGGCACATCACACATGGGCTCACAGAGACACTGGAGACCCTGGTGTAGGGTCTCTTCCCATCAGCTGGCAGGAGGGCTCCATGATCTCAGCTCTGAGCAGTCACTGCCTTCCCACCATGCCCCTCAGGACACCCACCAACACTACCAATGTGCCTAGTGACATCTCAGCACCTGTGACTCAAGGACAAAGGTCACAGAGCACTGGGGTGTTGGGGGTGGCCTTCACCTGCTGACTAAACTGATAGGGAGAGGAGTGAGGCAGAAGGAAGCCACTCACATGTCACTGCTCCCGGAAGTGCCACTTCCTCTTAGCTGTCAGGGGCCCTGGGGGAGGGGGAGCAGTAGGTGGGAAAACCCAGGTCTGGAGGAACAGGGGGTCCCCAGGACCCAAGCCCCTACTCACAGAGGAAAAGCTGAGCTGGGTGCCTTGACTGTGAAGTGAAATTGACCCCCCCTACACACACACACACACATATACACACACTCTGGTAGCACACACTCTGGGCTCAGACCTGGGCTCCCCTGGGGTACCAGCCTCCTGTGCAAATTGGGGGTGATGCAGCACCCCCTCCCTCCTCTTGCAGACAAGGAGCTGGTAAGAACCTGAACTTGAGTGGGCACCTATGAAGGGCCCTTGGGGGATGGTAGGTGCTGGGGGAACCTCACCCACTCTGTTCCCAAAACCTCCATGTTTGCTCTTCATGCAGAGAACCTGAGGCTCCAGGCGCTGAGGTGACTGGCTGAAGCCCGAGGGGGCAGAGGAGCTTGGAAAGCGCAGGGGCATCCCCCTGGGAAGCTGAATATTCCTGCCCAATGCCACCAGCATGGGGACTGGAAGTGAGGGTTCCCCACATGGGCCAGATCTTCCGCACGTGGTTGGGGTCGCCCAACCCCAAGCGACCAGGGTAGATAGAAGAGTACTCTGAGCAAGGTCTGTGGGAGCAGTGTGGGGTCCTTGGAATGGCGGGTAGGCTTGGGCGGGGTAAGCGCAGAGAGGACACAGCCAGGCCGGGTCTCCACATAGAGTGTCGCCCCCACCCCGCGCACGGTCCCGGGTGCAACTCCCCGCTACTCCCCTTGTATACTACGGGGAGCGCCCCCAGGGCAAGGTACGCCCAGTTCAGGAACAGTCTCCCTCCCCTGCACAGTACTGGGATTCTCCACATCACGGCGCGCCCCCTCCCCTCAGCACGTCCTTGGGAACAGACTTGCGCACCCCCCATCCTGCATAGTACAGGGGCCCCCACCCCCACCCTCCCACGGTCCAGGAGGTAGTTCCCGACCCCAGCACGTACCCCTAACACACACACACTCACACACGGCACTTCTCCCCAGCCCCCCCCCATGCACGCCGCCCCCTTCCCTGAGGGCCCCCCTACCTCTCCTGAACGGCATAGCGATGCGCGCTCCCTGCGCGGGGACCTGGACCCGAGCCGGCAACATCCGAGACCCGCCCCGCCCGGGCCTGTGGGAGGGGCCGCATCGCGGGCGGGCGGGGCGCCGGAACCCCGCGGGCGGCCAGGGGGTGGGGCCTGCCGGTCTCCCCCCGCACCACCGCGGCACCCGGGCTGCGCTGCTCCGCAAGGGCTTGGCGCCTGCTCTGACCCAAACACTGGAGAGATGGTGGGCGCTGCTTTACTTGAACTGCAGGCCACCAGGCTGGAGGGAACCACTTCTGGAACTTGGGGCTCCTGGCTTTGGTCTCAGAGCTTTGCCAAGACAGATTTTCCTCATTCATCCACTTCCTTTTGCCCAAAATCTAGCATAAGAGAAAACAGTGAATGATTATAACGATGACTGTCTTAAGGGACCTAGAGAAATGGGGGTGCCTGCCCATCACGAAGTCTTTCCCCTTTTGTAGAGGCCAACACCTCACAACCTTCAACAGCTGGCAGACAGCCCACCTCCCCAGCCAAGGAAGGGTCACCCTGTGACAATCACCCATTTTTGCATTGTGTCCCTAGTACCTGGCTCCCATGGAGTGAAAACTAAGCTGAAGGCTGGGGCCGCAGGTCTTTAGACCTTTTCTGGAGGGAAAGGGCAGTCAAGGGACAGCTAAAGGGATCTCTAGTGTGATGGCACCGGAACTTTGGTACTTGTTTCCTGCTTTGAGTCCCATACACACCTATATACTGGTGTGAACCTGTACACCTGAAATTTTGTAATGCATGCTTTAACAAAGCCATTTTGTAATGTTACAAATGGTTTTAAAATAATTTAAACAGGGAGCCAGGCGGTGGCGAACCTGGCTGAGAGCACATGTTATAATGCATAAGGACCCAGGTTCAAGCCCAGATCCCCATCTGCTGCGGGAAAGCTTTGCAAGTGATGAAACAGTGCTGCAAGTGCCTCTCTCTCTCTTCCTGTCTCTCCCTCCCCTCTCGATTTCTGACAGTCTCTAACCAATAAATAAAGATCATAAAAAATAAATAAATAATAAAATAAACAGGGTTAGACAGGGGAGTTAGTATAATGGTTATGCAGAAAGACTCTCATGCCAGGGTCTCCAAAACCCCAGGTTCAACCCCCTGCACCACCATAAGCCAGAGCTGAGCAGTGCTCTGGTAAAAATAAATATGATATGAAATAAAATAATAAAATACAGGGTTGGGGAGACAGCCTAGCATTAGAGCATAGGGTTTGTATGAAAAAAACTGCTGGTTAGATTCCCCAGAATCACAGAGGCCAGAGCAAACAGTACACATGTGCATTCTCTTTCTGTCTCCTCTCATATATAAGTCCAATAAAAAACTCTGAAAGGGCTCTTTTTCCAGACTACCACCACAATGTAAGTCCCTTTAGTTTCTTCTCTCTCTCTCCCTCTCTCTCTTTTTCTCTCTCTCTCCCTCTCATACCCTAACATCTTTGTTGTTTTTTTTTTAAGAATTTATTTATTTATTCATGAGAAAGATAAGCGGAAAGAAAGAACGAGACATCACTCTGGTACATGTGCTGCCAGGGATTGAACTCGGGACCTCATTGTTGAGAATCCAATGCTTTGTCCACTGTGCCACCTCCTGGACCACTTTATGTTTTTTTTTTAAGTATTTTATTTTATTTATTTATTCCCTTTTGTTGCCCTTGTTGTTTTATTGTTGTAGTTATTATTGTTGTTGTCGTTGTTGTTGGATAGGACAGAGAGAAATGGAGAGAGGAGGGGAAGACAGAGAGGAGGAGAGAAAGATAGACACCTGCAGACCTGCTTCACCGCCTGTGAAGCGACTCCCCTGCAGGTGGGGAGCCGGGGTTCGAACCAGGATCCTTATGCCGGTCCTTGCACTTTGCGCCACCTGCGCTTAACCCGCTGCGCTACAGCCCGACTCCCCCACTTTATGTTTTTTAAATAAAGTTTAATTTACCTGGGGGGAAAAAACTCTAAAAGGAATAAATAAAATTCTTTCTGGTGTCTCTATCCCTGCTTTTTGTATGCATGTGTTTACTTTTGGTGTGTGAGGGGCTTTGGGGCTTTGTGCCTGCACTATTCCATCCCTTCAAGCAGAATAATTTTTTTTCCCTCATATTAAGCTAGAACTAGAAAGAGAAGCAGAATACAGGTCCAAGAAGGATGACAGAGGACCTAGTGGGGGTTGTGTTGCTGTATGGAAAACTGAGAAATGTTATGCATATACAAATTATTGTATTTACTGTTGAATGTAAAACATGAATTCCCCAATAAATAAATTAAGAAAAAAAAATTCAATGAAAATGAAGACACAACCTATCAAATATTTGGGACACAGCTAAGGCAGTACTGAGAGGGAAGTTCATAGCCATACAAGCACACACTTCAGAAACAAGAAAAAGCACAAATAAACAACCTGGTAGCTCACCTTAAAGACCTAGAAGAAGAAGAAGAACAAAGGAACCCTAAAGCAACCAGAAGGACAGAAATCACTAAAGTTAGGGCAGAAATCAGTAACACTGAAAATAAGAAAACCATACAAAAGATCAACTAAAGTAAATGTTGTTTCTTCGAAAGAGTGAACAAAATCGACAAGCCTTTAGCCAGACTCATAAAACAAAAAAGGGAGAAGACCCAAATAAATTGGATTGCAAACAAAAGAGGAGATATCACAACACACACCACAAAAATTCAACATATCATGTAAGGCTTCTATGAACAACTATATGCCACCAAGCTAGCAAACCTGGAAGAAATGGACAATTTCCTAGATACCTACCAACTTCCAAAATTAAATAAAGAGGAACTAGATAATATGAACAGGCCCATCACAGCTAAAGAAATTGAAACAGTTATCAAAAAACCTTCCCAAGAATAAAATTCCTGGACCAGATAGTTTTACAAATGAATTCTATAAAACCTTCAAGGAAGAGTTAATATCTCTACTTTTTAAAGTCTTCCAGAAGACTGAAGACACAGGAATCCTCTCTTCTAGCTTCTATGAAGCCAGCATCACTCTGATACCAAAAGCAGACAGGGACACAACCAAAAAAGAAAACTAAAGACCAATATCTCTGATGAACATAGATGCAAAAATATGAACAAAATTCTAGCCAACTGGATACATCAGTATATTAAAAAGATTGTTCATCATGACCAAGTGGGGTTTATCCCAGGCATGCAAGGTTGGTTTTCTTCTTCTAGCGTTTGCCCTTCTTCCGTAGCCAGTCAACAGCATCAGGTTGAGCCTGATGTAAAGTTTCGAGACCTCCTTTGAATCTGGAGAGGTGGCAGTCGTTGACTATGTGGGTCATAGTCTGTCTGTAGCCACAGGGGCAGTTCGGGTCGTCTCTGGCTCCCCAGCGATGGAACATAGCGGCGCACCGGCCATGGCCTGTTCGATAGCGATTGAGGAGGGCCCAATCATAACGTGCTAGGTCAAAGCCGGGTTGACGCTTGCAGGGGTCTGTGATGAGGTGTTTGTTCTTTACCTCAGCTGACTGCCAGCTCTGTTTCCAAGAGACTGGAACAGAGAAGTTCAGTGTAGGCATAGGGGACCAGATTGGATGATGAGACGTCAAGCGTTGGACAGGGTGGGCGAAGATATCCACGTATATTGGCAGGTCCGGTCGAGCGTAGACGTGGGAAATGAACTTAGATGATGCCGCATCCCAAGGAATATCTGGCGGGGCGATGTTGCTAAGAACTGGCAGCCATGGAACCGGGGTGGAATGGATGGTTCCAGAAATTATCCTCATGGAGGAATATAATTTGGAATCGACCAAGTGTATATTATGTATATTATGTATATTATATTATGTATATTATGTATATTAAACCAAGGTTGGTTTAATATACATAAATCAATCAACGTGATCCACTACATCAACAAAAGCAAGACCAAAAACCACATGGTCATATCAATAGATGCAGAGAAAGCCTTTGACAAAATCCAACATCCCTTCATGATCAAAACACTACAAAAAATGGGAATAGATGAAAATGTCCTCAAGATAGTGAAGTCTATATATAGTAAACCTACAGCCAACATCATACTCAATGGTGAAAAACTAGAAGCATTTCCACTCAGATCAGGTACTAGACAGGGCTGCCCACCATTACTATTCAACATAGTGTTGGAAGTTCTTGCCATAGTAATCAGGCAGGAGCAAGGAATTAAAGGGATACAGATTGGAAGAGAAGAAGTCAAACTCTCGCTATTTGCAGATGACATAATAGTATACATAGAAAAACCCAAGGAATCCAGCAAGAAGCTTCTGGAAATCATGAGGCATGATACAGTAAGGTGTCAGGCTACAAAATTAACATTCAAAAATCAGTGGCATTCCTCCATGCAAACACTAAGTTAGAAGAAGTTGAAATCCAGAAATCAATTCCTTTTACTATAGCAACAAAAACAATAAAAGATATAGGAGTAAACCTAACCAAAGAAGTGAAACACTTGTATACTGAAAATTATAAGACACTACTCAAGGAATACACAATTGAATACTATTCTGCTATTAAAAATGGTGACTTCACCATTTCAGCCCATCTTGGATGGGCCTTGAAGAAATCATGTTAAGTGAAAAACGTTAGAAACAGAAGGATGAATATGGGATGATCTCACTCTCAGGCAGAAGTTGAAAAACAAGATCAAAAGAGAAAACACAAGTAGAACCTGAAGTGGAGTTGGTGTATTGCACCAAAGTAAAAGACTATGGGGTGGGTAGGGGGGAGAATACAGGTCCAAGAGGGATGACAGAGGACCTAGTGGGGGGTATATTGTTATGTGGAAAACTGAGAAATGTTATGCATGTACAAACTTTTATTTACTGATGAATGTAAAACATTAGTCCCCCAACAAAGAAATTTAAAAAGAGAGAGAGATGCTGGGGGCTGGGCATCAGGTTAAGTGCAGGTGGCACAAAGCACAAAGATGGACATAAGGATCCCGGTTTGAGCCCCCAGCTCCCCACCTGCCAGGGGGGGTCACTTCACAAGCAATGAAGCAGGTCTGCAGGTGTCTTTCTCTCCCCCCTCTGTCTTCCCCTCCTCTCTCGATTTCTCTCTGCCCTATGCAACAATGACAGCAATAACAACAATAATAGTAACATCAACAATAAATAACAAGGGCAACAAAAAGGGAAAAATGGTCTCCAGTAGTAGATTTGTAGTGCAGGCACCAAACTCCAGAAATAACTTTGGAGGAAAAAGAAAGAAAGAAAGAAAGAAAGAAAGAAAGAAAGGAAGGAAGGAAGGAAGGAAGGAAGGAAGGAAGGAAGGAAGGAAGAAAGGAAGAGGTGTCATGGCCCACATGGTTGAGGATACACAAGAATCCAGGTTCAAGCCCCCAGTTCCCAGCTGTAGGGGGAAGAGGCTTCATGAGTAGTGAAGCAAGTCTGCAGGTGTCTCTTTGTGTCTCTCCTTCTCTCTATTTTTTAAAAATTTATTCATTGGATAGAGACAGCCAGAAATTGAGAGGGTAGGGGGAGACAGAGAGGGAAAGAGACAGAGAGACACCTGCAGCCCTGCTTCACCACTCACAAAGATTTCCCCCTGCAGGTGGGGACTGGGGGCTCAAGCCCAGGTCCTTGCACATTGTAACATGTGTGCACTCAAGCAAGTGCCACTGCCACTGCCCACCTCCCTTTCTATTGTCCCTTCTCTCTGTTTCTCTACCCCATCAAATAAATAAAATAAAATAAAATAAAATAAAATAAAATAAAAGTCCCTCACCAGAAGCCCAGTCTATTGGCCTGAGGCAGTGGGGACAGGAGACCCCCACAGCAGGAGAGCAGGTCAGACAGGTAATCAGGCACCCATCTCCGAGCCAGGGAGTCTGGGGTGCTGTCCAGGCAATGATGCCCTAGCCAGTGTCTCAGCAGATGGGACAGCACAAGCTCTTCAGCTTCCCTGCACTGAGACCTACCCACTGTGCAGTGTCTGGGTTGTAGAGTGGGGCCAGGAGCCCCTGAGCCCCTTTTTCCCCAATCATAGCTGAGGCCACCAGCAAGTTCCTGGGGCAGGAGGCGCCTTGGCCTCTCTCTGTTTTGCTTCACTGCGACAAGAGAAACGCCTACTTGGTCAGCGTCTTTGGACTCTGGAAGCCTAGCCACAGTACCCCCGTTGGCCAGTCTCTGCAGTGCAGCTTGTTCCCTCTTAACCATAGTGAGATTTTGTCTGCAGGGAAGAATGCAGGTCCCAGAACTTTCTGGAAGGAGATCAGGGGTCCTTGGTGATGAGGACTGTGTGGGAAGAAGAGCACTGGGGCAGGCCTGGGGAACCAAGACACTCTGGAGAACCCCAGCCCTGCCACCCTCATGTGAACAGAAGGGACTGTCCTCATTTCACACCCATCAGCATTGGAGGAGGCAAGTAGCTAAAAGACCCTCTCCCTTGGAGCTCCTCACACCTGTCCCAATGGGGTGGGATGGGTGGCGTGGGAGAGAGGGCAGACCTGCAACCAAGGGTAGAACAGAGAGCACCAGTCTTGCAGACTCTGGCAGCGCAGTTGTGGGGGTTCCCCCCACTCATGCCCAGCTCCTTGCAGGGGACCATTCCCCATCTTCAGAAGAGGACAGGGATGACCATATTCGATTAACTATCCTTTGATGGCCATGGGGACTCCGCCCTCAGTGAGGTGGTCCTGAGGACTTCAGAGACCACTCAGAGTGGCTTTCAGGAAGTCCCCTGCAGAGCAGAGCTGTACACAGGGTTTATTTCAGTCATTGCCACAAGGCCTTTTCAAGTGTTTTGTCAGGGCATCAGTGCAGACAGGCAGCCTGGGCTGGGGGTGAAGGGAGGGAGTGGTTAACCAGCCCACTACAGACTAGAGGGGCCTGTCCCAGAGGCACAGCCTACCAGTGTTCTCTGCTGCCTGGGTCCCTGGATGTGACAGGCCCCAGAGAGACAGCCAGGCCTGGAGCCAGTCCTCATAAGTGACTCTAGGCAAGAAGCCGGTTGCCTCTTTCCTAGAAATCAGGGGACTTTTGTGTGAGGTCTGCAGTGGCCCCATTTGGGGTACTTTCAGGGACCCAAAGAAGGGGATGCCTCTCAGTTGAGGTCTTTTTTTTTTCAGTTTTTTTTTTTATTTTAATTTATTTTTAGTGCAAGAGGGATACAGAGAGAAAGATACACAGAGAGAGCTAGCTACCAGAGCACTGCTCAGCTCTGGCTTATGGTGGAGCTGGGGACTGAACCTGGGACTTTGGAGCCTCAGGCTTGAAAGTCTTTTGCATAACCATTATGCTGTCTCTCCAGCCCCAGTTTTTTTTTTTAATCTTTATTTATTTAATAGAGACAGTCAAAAATCAAGATGGAAGGGGAAGATAGAAGATAGAAAGGGAGAGAGACACCTGCAGACCTGCTTCACCACTTGCAAAGCTTTCCCCCTGCAAGTAGGGACTGGGGACTCAAGCCTATGTCTATTAGCATTGTAACATGTGAGCTCAGCCAGGTATGCTGCCACAACCGATTCCCGGTTCTGAGGTCTTATTTCACCTATAAAAGGACACTGGGGGGCAGTGAAATACCTCCCTTAGATATAGTGCTGCTTTGCCATGGGCATGACCCAGCTTTGAGCCTAGCCCCCCTACAGAAGGAAGCTCTGGTGTTGGGGTCTCATTCACTCTCTTCCTATCTAAAAGACAAATAAAAAGCAGTAACAATAATGACAATTAAAAAAAAAAAATTTAGGGGACTTTAGGACAAGCCTAGGAATGAGTGAGCTTGGCACATGTGACATCAACTCACCTCATTCTTTTTTTTTAAATATTTATTTATTCCCTTTTGTTGCCCTTATTGTTTTATTGTTGTTGTTATTGATGTTGTCATTGTTGGATAGGACAGAAAGAAATGGAGGGAGGAGGGGAAGACAGAAAGGGGGAGAGAAAGACAGACACCTGCAGAACTGCTTCACCGCTTGTGAAGCGACTCCCCTGCAGGTGGGGAGTCAGGGGCTTAAACCGGGATCCTTACCCCAGTCCTTGCACTTTGCACCACCTGCGCTTAACCCGCTGCGCGACCGCCCAACTCCCAGGACCTCATTCTTGTACAGTACTCACTGAGCCACGTTCCAGGTCACCCTTCCCAAGATCTACTGGTTTTTTTTGTTGTTGTTATGTTTAGTTTTTTTTTTAAGATTTGTTTTTAAGGACCAGGTGGTGGCGCATCTGGTTAAGCACACATAGTAACAGTGCACAAGGACCTGGGTAAAAGCCCTTTGTCCCTACCTGCAGGGGGAAAGCTTCACAAGTGGTGAACAAAGGCTACAGGTGTCTGTCTCTTCCCCCCTCTATTTCCCCTCCCTTCTCAATTTCTGTCTCTATCCAATAATAAATAAGTAATATTAAATTAAAATATTTATTTTTCTTAAGGGGAGAAAGAGAATCGTTCTGACACCATGATGCCAGGGATCAAATTCAGGATCTCATGCTTTGCAGATTTTTGCTTAAATCCCAAGTTCTACCCATTCCTCAGTAATGGACCATGAGGTGGTTTTTTGTTGTTGTTGTTGTTGTTGTTTTGTTTTGTTTTGTTTTGTTTTTAATATTTGATAGGACAGATGTCACTTCCCGTGAGCTAGGGGTCCTTGCCACCCACAGAACCCTGATAAGGGCCCAGGCTTGAATTCCAGCTGGTGAGGGAGGCCTCCCTGGTGCCTCAGTGTCCTGACAATTGGAATCTACAAGTGATCCAGAAGAGCCCATGGGCATCGCTCTCCCCAGTCTCTCCAGCTGCCAGTGTCTGGCTGACACTTGGTGACTCTCAGGATATATTGCTGGGCCCCTCCCACACCTGACGTTCTACCAGAGCATCTGGACTGGGTGGGATTTTTTATTTTCCTACTTGTCCTGTCAGGCCTATGAACTTTCACCTGGTAAAGTGACAAGAGACGATCTGGTGGGGTCCTAGGGTTGGAGTCCACCATCACGTAGGCACTAGGGGTAAGTCCTTTCCAACCACTGTGTACCTTGGACTTGTCCCTACCTTTCTAAGCCTGTTTCCTCAACTCAGCAGTGGAAGTAGTGGTGCCTGCCTTGGGCAGCCTCAGTGAGGACTGGGGATGATTAAAGCAGCCCCACCCCTAACCCCAGTGGAGACAGCAGCACAGAAGAGAGGGCAGGTCTTTATGAAGCAGGGGTGACAGACTCTATTTAGAGTCTCCACTCAATGGCAGTCACTTAAAATTCAAAAATCATAGGCAGAAGCCATGAGAACTTTGGAAGATTAAGCAACTCAAGTAGTCTGGGAGGTGGCAAACTCGATAGTGTTAATATCTTAGGACTTCAAGCATGAAGTCCTGAGTTCAATCCCTGGCAGTGCATGTAGCAGAACAATGCTTTGGTTCTCTCTTCTTTCTCTCTCATTAACAAAGTCAGAAAGAAAGAAAGAAAGAAAGAAAGAAAGAAAGAAAGAAAGAAAGAAAGAAAGAAAGAGAGAAAAAGAGAGATGGAAATAAAAGATCTAGAATTTCCAAAACAATCTTGAGAAAAAAGAATAGAACCAGAGGCATCACACTCCCAGATCTCAAATTGTATTATAGGGCTGTTGTCATCAAAACTCCTTGGTACTGGAACATGAACAGACACACTGAGCAGTGGAAGAGAACTGAGAGCCCAGAAGTAAGCCCCCACACCTATGGACATCTAATCTTTGACAAAGGGGCCCAGACTATTAAATGGGGAAAGCAGAGTCTCTTCAACAAATGGTGTTGGAAAAAATGGGTTGAAACATACAGAAGAATGAAACTGAACCACTGTATTTCACCAAATACAAAAGTAAATTCCAAGTGGATCAAGGACTTGGATGCTAGACCACAAACTATCAGATACTTAGAGGAAAATATTGGCAGAACTCTTTTCTTTATAAATTTTAAAGACATCTTCAATGAAATGAATCCAATTACAAAGAAGACTAAGACAAGCATAAACCTATGGGACTACATAAAATTAAAAAGCTTCTGCACAGCTAAAGAAACTACTACTCAAACCAAGAGAGCCCTCACAGAATGGGAGAAGATCTTTACATGCCACACATCAGACAAGCGGCTAATAACCAGAATATATAACGCACTTGCAAATATAAACAACAAGACAACAAATAACCCCATCCAAAAATGGGGGTAGAAGTAGGGCACCAAAGTAAAAACCCTGTGGTGAGGGTGAACATGCGGCTTCCTGGGCCGGTGGGGGGTGGGGGTGGGTGGGTGGGATGGGACACAGTCTTTTGGTGGTGGGAATGGTGTTTATGTACACTCCTAGTAAAGTGTAGTCATATAAATCACTAGTTAATTAATATGAGAGGGGGAAAATTAATTGTATGTCTCAAAGTTTTTAAAACACAGACTGAGTCTTTTTAATATACAGGCTGTGTATTTGATATGCAGACACTCACAAAAGCCTAGACCAAGTAGATCAGAAGCAACCAGTGGCACAGCTATATAAGACACTGGGTACTATACAGCAAACCCTAACAAAAGGACTTTTCAAAGTTAACCCAATTACCAAATAATGTGATGATAGCATTAACTATCCATTGTCTTTTTGAACAGCAGGAACCTCACATCTCCACTATAGAGCCTATATTTCCCCCAGTCCTGGAACCTTAGGATACGGCCCACTTTCCCGCATGCCTCTCCCAATCCATATCAAATAACATTGCATCTGCCGATCGCAACCTAATCAACACAACGATTGCCACCTCAACATGCTTCAGCTCAGACTGTGTCCAGAGACTTCAGGTGTGGAATGAAAACCTTCAGCTTCATTACTCAGGTGAGACCTTTCCTTTCATAGTATTCTCTAATTCCATCCCAGGTGGATCACTTTCTAACAAAGTCCCAAAACCTAGATATAGACCAGGTTCTGTGAGAGAGAGCATATGTTCACACGTATCCATAAACTAGTGCAAAATATATACCTGAAAGCAGAAGTACACTAGAATTTGCAGTGAGTACCCCCCAACACTTCCTCTCCACTATTCCAAGCTTTGGGTCCATGATTGCTCAACAATTTGTTTGGCTTTGTATGTTAACTCTCTTTTCAGCCACCAGGTTCCAGATGCCATCAGGATGCCGGCCAGGCTTCCCTGGACTGAAGACCCCCCACCAATGTGTCCTGGAGCTCCGCTTCCCCAGAGACCCACACTACTAGGGAAAGAGAGAGGCAGACTGGGAGTATGGACCAACCAGTCAACGCCCATGTTCAGTGGGGAAGCAATTACAGAAGCCAGACCTTCCACCTTCTGCAACCCAACTCTGGGTCCATGCTCCCAGAGGGATAGAGAATGGGAGAGCTATCAGGGGAGGGGATGGGATATGGAGATTGGGTGGTGGGAATTGTGTGGAGTTGTACCCCTCCTACCCTATGGTTTTGTTAATTTATCCTTTCTTAAATAAAAAATAAATTTTAAAAAATGGGGGGGGGGAGGACATGGACAGAATATTCACCACAGAAGAGATCCAAAAGGCCGAGAAACACATGAAAAAATGCTCCAAGTCTCTGATTGTCAGAGAAATGCAAATAAAGACAACAATGAGATACCACTTCACTCCTGTGAGAATGTCATACATCAGAAAAGGCAACAGCAGCAAATGCTGGAGAGGTTGTGGGGTCAAAGGAACCCTCCTACACTGCTGGTGGGAATGTCAATTGGTCCAACCTCTATGGGGAACAGCCTGGAGAACTCTCAGAAGGCTAGAAATGGACCTACCCTATGATCCTGCAATTCCTCTCCTGGGGATATATCCTAAGGAACCCAACACACCCATCCAAAAAGATCTGTGTACACATATGTTCTTGGCAGCACAATTTGTAATAGCCAAAACCTGGAAGGAACCCAGGTGTCCAACAACAGATGAGTGGCTGAGCAAGTTGTGGTATATATATACAATGGAATACTACTCAGCTATAAAAAATGGTGACTTCACCGTTTTCAGCCGATCTTGGATGGACCTTGAAAAATTCATGTTAAGTGAAATAAGTCAGAAACAGAAGGATGAATATGGCATGATCTCACTCTCAGGCAGAAGTTGAAAAACAAAATCAGAAGAGAAGACACAAGTAGAACCTGAGAAAACACAAGTCACTATTTTTAATAGCTGAGTAGTATTCCATTGCTCAGCTTGCTCAGCCACTCATCTGTTGTTGGAAGGGTTGTCATTCCACACCTGAACTGGAGTTGGCGTATTGCATCAAAGTAAAAGACTCTGGGGTGGGTGGGTGGGGAGAATACAGGTCCAAGAAGGATGACAGAGGACCTAGTGAGGGTTGTATTGTTATATGGAAAACTGGGCAATGTTATGCATGTACAAACTATTGTATTTACTGTTGAATGTAAAGCATTCATTCCCCAATAAAGAAATTTTTAAAAAAATAAAAAGGTTAAGAATGTTAAAGAGAGAGAGAGACGGGAGTCGGGCAGTAGCACAGCAGGTTAAGCGCAGGTGACACAAGGCGCAAGGACCAGGGTAAGGATCCCGGTTCAAGCCCCAGCTCCCCACCTGCAGGGGAATCGCTTCACAGGCAGTGAAGCAGGTCTGCAGGTGTCTTTCTCTCCCCCTCTGTCTTCCCCTCCTCTTTCCAGTTCTCTCTGTCCTATCCAACAACAATATCAATAACAACAATAATAACTTCCACAAGGGCACCAAAAAGGAATAAATAATTTAAAAAATATATTTATATTTATTTATTTTCCCTTTTGTTGCCCTTGTTTAACCTGACGCTGTTTGTTGACTGGCTACGGAAGAAGGGCAAACGCTAGAAGAAGAAGAATGTTGTGGTTATTGATGTCGTTGTCATTGGATAGAACAGAGAGAAATGGAGAGAGGAGGGGAAGACAGAGAGGGAGAAAGACAGACACCTGCAGACCTGCTTCACCGCCTGTGAAGCGACTCCCCTGCAGGTGGGGAGCCGGGGCTCGAACCCGGATTCTTATTTATCCCCTTTTGTTGCCCTTGTTGTTTTATTGTTGTAGTTATTATTGTTGTTGATGATGTTGTCATTGTTAGATAGGACAGAGAGAAATGGAGAGAGATGGGGAAGACAAAGAGGGGGGAGAGAAAGATCGACGCCTGCAGACCTGCTTCACTGCCTGTGAAGTGACTCCCCTGCAGGTGGGGAGCTGGGGGCTCGAACTGGGATCCTTATGCCGGTCATTGTGCTTTGTGCCATGTGCGCTTAACCCACTGCACTACCACCCCGACTCCCTATTTATTATTTTATTTATTCTTTTGTTGCCTTTTTTATTGTTGTAGTTATTATTGATGTCGTTCGTTGTTGGATAGGACAGAGAGAAATGGAGAGAGTTGGGGAAGACAGAGGGGGAGAGAAAAATGGACACCTGCAGACCTGCTTCATTGCCTGTGAAGGGACTCCCCTGCAGGTGGGGATCTGGGGACTTGAACTGGGATCCTTAAGCCGGTCCTTGTGCATTGCACCACCTGCACTTAACCCACTGCACTAGTAAGCAATAAATTAATAGTAATAATAATATAATAATACATTAAATAATAGGCCCGAGTCCCTATTTATTTTTTTAACCAGAGCACTGTTCAGCTCTGGCTTATGGTGGTGCAGGGGATTTGAACCTGGGACTTTGGAGCCTCAGGCATGAGAGTCTGTTTGCATAACCATTATGCTATCTACCCTCCGCCCCTTTTTTTTATTCATGATTAATAGTAGGTTACAAGACTGTAAGATTAGTGTATAGTTACACACCACACCCACTACCAAAATTCTGTGTCCCCACCCTTTTCTATTTATTTCCTGTAGTGAAATGTTTGAAACGAAAATGAAAGCTGGCTTCTAGCTCTCCCACTAGGGAGTCTCCAGTCCAGATGCAAGCAGAGTTTTCCCTGTCACTCAGGTCTGCTGTCACAGGGTCCCCCAGGAGTTGGTCCTCAGTGATGTTAGTTTCCAGGAGCCGTGCGGGCACATGCTGGTGAAGATGGAGAGGAGGAAGCAGTGGGATAGGGAAGACACAACAGCCAACACTCAAACCTTGGTTGGGATTTCCTCCCAGCTTGTGGAAGGAACCAGACATCCCACACAGAAGCCCGCCCACAGGCCAAAAGGCAGCTTCCGGAATTGGAGATGCCCCAGAGGAAAGGTGGACCACCGAAACTGCTGAGGTCACTGTCAGCAGGAACTCTGTGCAGGGCCTGGGGACACAGCCAGACCCCGTCCTCACCCTTCACCCTTTCTGCAGGTGCTGTTCGCAGCCTGGCCACTGAAGGGCGGCCCAATCCAGGCGGAGCTGTCCCTATTTCATAGGGCGGGCCGGGCGTCACTGAGATTCTGGGGCCAATCTTGTCTGTCTTGGGGTTCAGAGCACACCAACTTAGATTCCAGTTGGAAGTCAGACTGTGGCGACACCCACAAATGGATGAGAAGGGGAAAGAACTGCAGTCAGACTGCTGTGCACGTAGGTCCTGGGCACGGAAGCAGTGGAGCTCCTCTGCCCATGGAGGGACAGCTGCTGACGTGCTTGGCCTCTTTTCTGCCCCAGCACAAAACACCAGCCCTGGGGGACTGAGACTTGTCACCAAGGCCTAGGGTTTCTATGATAGTAACATTTCCTCGAGACTTCTGGCTGGCTCTGGGCTGAGGCAGCCACAGCGAAGAACTTGTTAGACAGACAACTTTGTTTTTTAAAGACTTTATTTTTGAACAGAGAGAAACTGAGAGGGGAGGAGAAAGGCAAGAGACAGAGAAACACTTGCAGCCCTGCTTCACTGCTCATGAAGCTTTCCCCCTGCAGGTGGGGACCAAGGGCTTGAACCTAGGTCCTTGTACACTGTAATGTGAGCATTTAACCAGGTGCACCACCACCTGGCCATGCCAGACAATTCACAGCTCGGTTTACCTGTCTCCCTGTCACTTACTTAGTCTGATGCTGTTGCTGGAAACCAGGCCCGATGGATGGCTGAAGCAGAAAAGCAACCCAGCCAGCCCCCCATACTGTGCTCACCCAAGGCCAATGGAGAGTCCCACCCCAGCCTGCTCCCCTTAGCTTTGGTAGATGAGATGTTCCCTGACCCTAGGAGGAAGTTTTTATGATGCCAGCCGAGGGGTGTGTGTGTGTGTGTGTGTGTGTGTTCGAAGCAAGGATGTGTGGGTGACTGGTGGGAACCTAGAAGAACAAGTGAGGAGGAAGGTTTATTTCTGTCCAAGGGCAGAGGAGGCTATGCACAGTCAGCTATCAAAAAGAAGGTGACTAGAGACACCAAACCCCACAGAAGACCAGATGTGCCTTTACTGCCTAGAGATGCAGTTGGGGTTTTCCAAGCACCTTCCACTGGGAAGTCTACAGACTCGCTTAGTGGAAATGCTCCACTCACATGGCAAGAAAAAGCAGAGGCTCCTTGGTTCCAAGCTCTGGCTTTGAATAGCAGAGTGATCAGGATGTGCAGGAATAAACTTGGAAGTACCAGGCGCCAGGGCTATCTCCCACTTTGCTCCAACTCTTCAATGCTGAACAGAGCTGGGAAATGACAAAGCCAGGAAGCCACCCTGACCTACTCTGGCACTTTGAGATGTGTTCAAGGCAAGGGTGGAGGTTGAGGGGGTGACAGGCACATCTGTTAAAGGCTACAGAGGCGGAAAGAGCAGCAAAGCTGGAAGGGACATACTCTGCAGGGGAAGTCTGACAGACCAGCAGGCCAGGTGAGTCACAGCTAAGACCATGGTGACTCACCCTCCCTTCCCAGGAGGAAACACACCTTCAACAAAAGCCCTGGGAGCCTCCGACTCACTGCAGGCTGCCTTTTGTTTGGTTGGGGGGACCCAGAGTCTTCACCCAGAAAGGTTTTCCCTCTGAGGTTTCTCCCCAGTGTTCACTCATAGCTGCAGGAACCCCAACTCTCTATGCTCTGGAAGGTGAACGAATACCTTCACAGGAAAAGCTGCGACAGTGTTTTCAGAGCAGCATGAGAGACACACACACACCTCATTCCAGGACACAGATGACTGTGGTTCTTAGTTCCCAGGGTGCTCCCAACAGGAGTACTGCCGGTGCTGACAAAGTGGGCTTTGTTACCCTAAGAGTGTGCTACAGTGGTCCAGGAAGTGGCACAGTGGATAAAGCATTGGACTCTCAAGCATGAAGTCCTAAGTTCAATCCCCGGCAGCACATGTACCACAGTGATGTCTGGTATTCTCTCTCTCATTAATTAAAGTAGAACTTGACCTAGAGTTGTTGGTGTATTGCACCAAAGACTCTGGGTGGAGGGGAGAGGGCTCATCATCCTGGAACATGATGGCAGAGAACCTAGTGGAGGTTGAATGGAAATGTCACACATCTACAAACTATTTTACTATTGACTGTAAACCATTAATCCCTCAATAAAGAAATATTAATAATAATAAAGTGCTACTACTTTGACTCCATTGACCTTCCTGTTTCCCAAGATCCATCAGCAGGAAACCCACTCCCCCACCCCACCCCACCCCAGCCATGGGGCCACCTATGCCACAAACCCACCTCTGGCACCTGAGCTCACCACACACTTCAGCGTACTCATGTGTGATATGCTTAGGCAGGGCACGTACGCTGGAGAGCACAGGGGAGGGAGGAAGGTGACTGCAGAGGAATAGACTAGCTGTTTTCAAGCCCAAAATCCCCAAGAACACTGCCAGCATTTAAACACTCAGCAGACCACAGAGCCTTTACAGGAAAAGGCACAGGGCCAGCAAGATGGCACACTAGGGAGCATGTGACGCAGGCTCAAGCCCCTACAGCACTGGGGGAAAGTTAGGTGCTGTGGTCTCACCGCCCCCCCAAAAAGTTGACCTGGTGACGAAGAAAATTAATGAAAAATAAAGGGATAGTAAATAGAACACTCTTCTTCTGTTATCATAGTCATGTGAACCCAAAGTAATGTTTTAAAATTGCCACCAGGGTTAAAAATCAAACTTGTGGGGGCTGGACGGTAGCGTAGCAGGTTAAGTACATGTGACACAAAGCGCAAGGGCCAGCATAAGGATCTCAGTTCGAGTCCTCAGCTCCCCACCTGCAGAGGAGTCACTTCACAAATGGTGAAGCAGGTTCTGCAGGTGTCTATCTTTCTCTCTTCCTCTGTCTTCCCCATCTCTTTTGATTTCTCTCTGTCCTAACAACAACAGCTATGACAACAATAATATTAACAACTACAACAAGGGCAACAAAATGGGAAAAAATAGCCTCTAGGAGTAGTAGATTCACAGTGCAGAAAAAAAAAAATCAAACTTATTTTGTTAATGTCTAGTTGATGACAAACAGTATTTAATAAACAGCATCTCACAGAATAGGATCTATGTGTTGTTCTTCATTTAGCAATTATCATCTTAATAAGTTCTGAGTAAGAGGAATGGACTTCTAGAAGAAAATTGCTCATTTCCGCAAATTTTTGATATGCATTTACATGAAATGCCACAGGTAAGTTGATTGCTTTATTTCATTGTTCAGCTCTGGCTCATAGTGGTATGGGGGATTGGGGTTGAACCTGGGACTTTGGAGCCTCAGACACAAGAGTCTCCTTGTATAACCATTATGCTGTCTCCCCTGTCCAACCTAGTTTTTAATATCTATCCTGCTTAAAAAAAAAAAAAAAAAACTCACACAACTGCACTTATTTATTTTAATTAGTTATTTCCACCAGAGTTGTCAGTGAGACCCCGTGCCAGCATCACAAACCCACCGCTTTCCAGTAGACATACCTGTTTTATGGCTCATGAAGTGTTTCCCCTACAGGTGGAGAGCGGGGCTTGAACCCACATCACTGCTAGTGTTAACAGGCACACTTAACAGGGTGCATCACTGCCCGGCCCCCATTTAAATCTTTCTAGACTTTTCTATGTCTGGCGCAGGCCTCATCTCGCTGCCTCATATCTGTAGTCACAGAGGGAACAAAGAGATGGCCCAATGTAGGAAGAAACTGATCCAAAGTCCAGAAAAACAATAAAGTAGGAAAACACATGAGGGAAGAGGACATTGTAGAAATGGTGCCTAGACGGAAGTCGAAAAACAAACAACAACAAAAAAAAAGAAGTTGAAAAACAAGATCAGAAGAGAAAACACAAGTAGAACCTGAACTGGAGTTGGCGTATTGCACCAAAGTAAAAGACTCTGGGATGGGGGTGTCATCCAAAAAGGATGACAGAGGACCTAGTGGGGGTTGTATTATTATGTAGAAAACTGGGAAATGTTATACATGTACAAACTACTGTATTTACTGATGAATGTAAAATATTAATTAATGTAAAACATTAATTCCCCAATAAAGAAATTTTTTTTAAAAAGGTGCCTAGAAAGTTTCCAAAGTACAAACTCAAGAAGATGTGATTTTCTTTTTTTTCAAATATTTATTTATACATTTTCCCTTTTTGTTGCCCTTGTTTATTGTTGTAGCTATTATTGTTGTTACTGATGTCCTTGTTGTTGGATAGGACAGAGAGAAATGGAGAGAGGAGGGGAAGACAGAGAGGAGAGAAAGACAGACACCTGCAGACCTGCTTCACCACTTGTGAAACGACCTCCCCTGCAGGTTGGGAGCCAGGGGCTTGAACCAGGATCCTTATGCTGGTCCTTGTGCTTTGTGCCACCTGCACTTAACCGCTGTGCTACCACCTGACTCCCTTCTTTTTTTATTTTTAAGTATTTATTTATTCATTCCCTTTTTGTTGCCATTTTTTTTGTTGTAGTTAGTATTGTTGTCGTTGTTGCTGGATAGGACAGAGAGAAATGGAGAGAGGAGGGGAAGACAGAGAGGGGGAGAGAAAGATAGACACTTGCAGAAATGGAGAGAGGAGGGGAAGACAGAGAGGGGGAGAGAAAGATAGACACTTCATGGCCTGTGAAGCGACTCCCCTGCAGGTGGGGAGCCGGGGGCTCGAACCAAGATCCTTACACTGGTCCTTGCTTCAAGCCAAGTGCTTCGCGCCATGTGCATTTCATCCGCTGTGCTACTTCCCAACTCCCAGGATGTGAATTTCTAAGTTGATACCCTTTCCCAAAGCCCAGCATGGGGAAAAAGACAGCAGGTCAAATGCATAATGTGCCAGAGCCCTCCATAGACAAGAAAGCAGATCATAAAAGCATGAAACTCATCTTCTTCTTAAAGTGTTTATTATATATATGAGAAGCCAGAGCACCATTGCAGCACATGGGATGCAACACAGAGCAAGTCCTGTGTTCAATCTATTCAATCAACTTTCAGATCACTGATGTTCTCTCTGTTAAGCTTTTTAAAAATATTTTATGTATTCATTCATTGGACAAGACAGAAAGAAACTGAGAGGGAGCTAGAGAGGGGGAAGGCAACCTGCAGCACTGCTTCACTACTTGTGAAGCTGCCCCCAAAACAGATGGGGGGACCAGGGACTTGAACCTGGGTTCTTGTGCATGGTAAAGTGTGCACTTAACCAGGTTTAGCACTGCCTGTCCACCCTCCCCCCCCCCCCCCGTCACACACATACACTGATTTTCTTAAAAAGCAATGTAGGAAGGTAATCACACCTTTAAAATCCTGAGAGAAAACAGGTTTTAACTATAAATTTCAATTTCATATTTAGTCAAACTATCACCTAAGTATAAAGATAGAATTGGGTTATTTTTACATGCAAGGCCATTAAGATAAATCCTCCATGTCTTTTTGTCTCTTTTCTCAGGAGGTTGAGCTGCACCAGAGAGCTCTTTTTCCTCGTGTCAAAAAAAATAATAATAAGGGGGGGGCCAGCACAGAGGATCCAACATGGGAGAGACATGATTTTAATAATCCACTGATTTCTAAAAAAAATGGAAGGTAAGTGTAGTGTGGCTAGGGGCACAGCTCAAGTCGTAAGCATCGAGGCTTGCATGCCCGAGGTTCCCAGTTCAATCCCTGAAGTGCTACTGTTCTGGCTTCTCTGTCTCATAGGAAATGCTGCCTGTCAAGTGTAATCAGTAAAATACTTTTTTAAAGACAGAGTTCAGTCTTCTAACTCTCCCTCTGCCCCTACTATTCATTCAAGTTAGTTACAAAGCAACACTGAAAAATAAAACAGTTATCAGTATCTTTACAACACTGTGTACTGCGCTCTGTGCTTACCCCTTGTGTATTTCTCACCATTACACTTCACCCGAACTGAATCAGGGCATGGAATAAACCCATTTCATTTCCCCCTAAAGACCACCCTCTTCTAAACCTGGATCTCGAGTGGTGGTGGTTGAAGCGGAGTTAAGAACAGACCTTTTGGAAACCAGGTGGAAAAAAGTCTTAACAGTTTTGTTTTTCCTATGCAAAAATGTATCATAGTGTGATCTGGCAGGTGACACAGTGGATAAAGTGTTGGACTCTGAAGCACGAGGTCCTAAGTTCAATTCTCAGCAGTACATGTACCACAAAGATATCTGGTTCTTTCTTTTTATTTTATTATTTTTTTAATATTTATTTATTCATTCCCTTTTGTTGCCCTTGTTGTTTTTATTGTTGTAGTTATTCTTGTCATTGTTGTTGGATAGGACAGAGAAATGGAGAGAAGAGGGGAAGACAGGGAAAGAAAGAGAAACACCTGCAGACCTGCTTTACCATTTGTGAAGCGACTCCCTTGCAGGTGGGGAGCCGGGGGATCCTTACACCAGTCCTTGTGCTTTGCGCCATGTGTGCTTAACCCACTGCGCCACCGCCCGACTCCTGGTTCTTTCTCTTAATGGTAGTCAGATAATTTTAAAAGCAATAAAAGATCACAACTCTAAACTCAGGATGCAAGGAAATTTTCCTATGACTGGTATCACTAAGAACCTCTGGGGTCGGCTGGAGGTGCAACAGATTAAGTGTACATAGTACTATGTGCAAGGACCTGTGTCATTTTCCAAGTTTAATGGCCAGCAGCACATGTTCCAGAGTGATGTCTGGTTCTTTCTCTCCTCCTATCATTCTCATTAGTAAATAAAAAAATAAAACCGAAGGAAAAAAGGAATATGCAATTAACTAAATTACTGTGTACACTAGCATCAGTCTTAAATCCAAACTACACTACATCATATAACATTTCTCTCTTTCATATTTCTTAAACATTTTATTTATTTATGAGATAGGAGGAGAGAGAAAGAACCAGACATCACTCTGGCACATGTGCTGACAGGGATCAAACTTGGGACCTCCTACTTGAGAGTCCAAAGCCCTATCATTGTGCCACCTCCCGGACCACTCTCACTTATTTTTTATATTTTTATTTTTTAAAAATATTTATTTATTCCCTTTTGTTGCCCTGGTTGTTTTATTGTTGTGGTTATTGTTACTGACATCATTGTTGTTGGATAGGACAGAGAAATGGAGAGAGGGGGAGACAGAAAGAGAGAGAAAGATAGACACCTGCAGACCTACTTCACCGCTTATGAAGTGACTCTCCTGCAGGTGGGGAGCTGGGGGCTCGAACTGGGATCCTTACATTGGTCCCTGCGCTTTGCACCATGTGCATTTAACCCACTGTGCTACCGCCCAACGCCCGTCTCTCATTTTTAAGAGCAGAGCAATACTATCACTGGGGCTCTGTGCTGGCAATACAAATCCAATGCTCTTGGCAGCCATAATTTTCTTCTATTTATCTTCTTTCTACTATATTTGATAGGGCAGATAAAAATTGAGTAGGGTGATAAGGGATAGGAAGACAGACACATGCAGACCCGCTTGACCACTCACAAAGCTTCCCCTCCTGCAGGTAGAGAGCTGGGAACTGAACCCAGGTCCTTGCGTGTGGTAATGTGGGCGTTCATGTATGCCACTGCGTGGTCGGTCCCCCACTTTTTTCTTCTTTGCTAAATATAATTCAATATCCTTTTGCGTTTATGTTTAAAACTGTAATGGGGACAAGGAAATAGGTCAATGGCAGAGGGCAGAGTACTACCTCCTCACCAGGGATGAAGGCCCAAGATGAAGCCAGCACTGCATGGGAACACTACAGCAACCAGGAGAAGCTCCACAGCTGGTGGGGTGTGTTGGTATGCTTCTGGATTCTGCTTGTGAGACCTTCTGTTTTGATCATCACATTGGGTTCGCTTTGTATTGCTTGCGATGTGTTCTATTTGCATATCCACTGTTGGCCCTCACTCCCCCTGCCTCCGGGACATTGGTTTGGCCCTCGCTACCCCTGCCTCTGGGACATTGGTTTAGTCCTCGCTGGTTCGCGCTTTCTCCTTCTCCCCGCCCCCTATCGCATGTACTTCCTTTGTTCCTGAAACTTCCGCCTCAGGAGGGAGGCAGGATAGAATTGTGCTGTGATTAGAGATTAGTTTTTTGAACTACATCCCCGCTCGTGAATAAAGATTGAACTGCGTTCTCAGCTCAGCCATGAGTCCCTGGTCGTCTCTCTCTCCGCCCACGAAGCTAATCCAGCAGGGGTGGAACTGTTGTGCCTCTCTATCTGAAAGAATGAAACCGTCAGTCCAGAAAGGGTGGAGTTGTGCATACGTGTGGCCTTGGAACCACAGAATAAATTAGCAAATTGTAATGAGTAAGTGAGGAAAACCTAACCAGCACCTGTCATAATCTGTAACAAGACAATTATGTTGCAGCGCACCATGTCGCCACGATAGGAAATGATCTGTAATTTGTCAGTTACAACTTGGTTTACAAACAAAAGATAACCCTCTTACTTCAAACATTATACATTCTCCAACTTTGTCATATTTCCCACATTATTCCTTGGTTCCAACTTCCAAGTCTTTGTATCTCCTGCACCAAGCTCTGAAAACAAAAGAAAAGCAAATCAATTCAAATATTAAGGATACTTCACAAACATAGATATGAAGTGTGCAAATTCTTTCATGATGGCAACACAATGAAATCTCAACACAGTAGTAATTTCTAGCCAGTCAGGACCCCAAACTCAGTATCTTTTTAAAAAGCAAAGCAAAAGGGAGTTGGGCGGTAGCGCAGAGGGTCAAGCGCAGCTGGCTCAAAGCCCAAGGACAGGTGTAAGGATCCCGGTTCCAGCCCCCGGCTCCCCACATACAGGGGAGTCACTTCACAAGTGGTGAAGCAGGTCTGCAGGTGTCTCTCTTTCTCTCCTCCTCCTCTCTGTCTTCCCCTCCTCTCTGCATTTCTCACTCCAAGAACAATGACAATAATAATAACTACAACAACAATAAAACAACAAGGTATGCAATAAAAGGGAATAAATAAAATATCAAAAAAAGCAAAGCAAAAATACACAGTAAGTTTTGTAAAGAGTTGTACATGAGGATGAGGATCAAACATCAAATTGAACAAGCTACAGAAGAAGAACATCTGGCAACTCCAGTTTTCTCTCTAGGATTCAAAAGGACAGGAAGACAAACTGTCCCTAAGGCCCTTTTCTTATTTCTTTAAGGTTTATTTTCTGAGCTGGGGAGACAGCTTAATGGTTATGCAAAAGACTTTCATGCCTGAGTTCCTAGGTTCTTCAAAAAGCCTCAGGCATGAGTCTATTTGCATAACCATTATGCTATCTCCCCCACCCCCAAATTAATATATTTATGTATATATTTATTTACTTTCCCTTTTGTTGCCCTTGCTGTTTTTTTTTTTATTATTGTAGTTATTATTGTTGTCGTTGTTAGATAGGACAGAGAGAAATGGAGAGAGAAGGGGAAGACAGAGAGGGGGAGAGAAAGACACCTACAGACCCTGCAGATGGGGAGCTGGGGGCTCGAACCGGGATCCTTACGACAGTCCTTGTGCTTTGCACACGTGCGCTTAATCCGCTGTGCTACCGCCCAATTCCCCCAAAATAAATATTTTTTTAAAAAATGCTTTTGGGATTCAGGCAGTAGCACAGTGGGTTAAGCGCAGGTGGTGCAAAGCACAAGGACTGATGTAAGGATCCTGGTTCAAGACCCAGGCTCCCCACCTGCAAGAGAGTTGTTTCACAAGTGGTGAAGCAGGTCTGCAGGTGTCTATCTTTCTCTCCCCTTTTGGTCTTCCCTCTCTCCATTTCTCTCTGTCCTACCCAACAACGGTAACATTAATAGCAACAATAATAACTACCACAATAAAACAACCAGGGCAACAAAAGGGAATAAATAAATATTAAACATATTTTTTCTAAATGCTTTTAAAAAAATATTTATTTTATTACCCAAGAGAGCACTTCACATGAGACAGACGAAGGCAGCAACATACCACTCCACTACATGCGGTGCCAGGGACTGAACTGGGAGCCTCAGCTCTGCCATCTAAGTTACTGATCTAGACGCAGTCAGGGTTAATAAAAAGAAACTGGGTGGGGTGGGGTCGGGCGGTAGCGCACAAGGTTAAGTGCACATGGCACGATGTATAAGGATCCTGATTTGAGCCCCTGGCTCTCCACCTGCAGGGGTATCCCCTCCTCTCAATTTCTCTCTGTCCTATCCAACCACCACAACAAAATACAGTAACAACAAAATGGAAAAAATGGCCCCCAGAAGCAGTGGATTCGTAGCAGGCACTGAGCCCCAGCGATAACCCTTGAGGCAAAAAAAAAAAAAAAAAAAGAAGAAGAAACTGGGGTGGGGAAGATACCATAATGGTTATACAAACAGACTTTCTTGCCTGAGGCTCCAAGATCTCAGGTAAAAATTTTAAAAATAGAAGTAGGCGGTAGCGCAGTGGGTTAAATGCACATGGCGCCAAGTGCAAGGACCAGCATAAGGATCTGGGTGCGAGCCCCCGGCTCCCCACCTACAGGGGGGTCACATCACAAGCGATGAAGCAGGTCTGCAAGTGTCTTATCTTTCTCTCCCCCTCTCTGTCCGTCTTCCTCTCCTCCATTTCTCTCTGTCCTATCCAACAACGACAACATCAACAACAATAATAACTACAACAATAAAACAAGGGCAACAAAAGGGAACAAAATAATTTAAAAAGAAAAGAAACTGTTTGCACCCAGACTAGGACCAACTCCACAAGGAGGAGCTACTCCACTCTCAGAGGTGCAACACACTGCTCCAAGGTACGCAGCCCCCACACCAAAACAGTGCTCGGAGCCAGACCCCAAGAAAGGCAGCACTTGCTCTCCCAGCAGTGTAACACTGGCCAAGGCACCAGGCAGCCTGGCAGCTGACAACCACTGGATGACTTCAAACATTTTTAAGTAATTACTACAGTCTTGAATACTTGGTTAGCAAATGTCATTTAGCCACAAAGAAGACAAATAGTCAAAACAATCCTAACAGAAGAAACAAAAATAGATCTTATTTCCTGGCTTCAAACTAGGATACAGTAGTAACAACAGCATGGAACCGGAATAAAAACAGACATGCAGAACAGTGGAGAAGAACTGGGAGCACATATATGGATGACTAGTTTATGACAAAGGAGCCATAGCATCCAATGAAGAAAACAAAGTTTCTTCAATAAATGGTAATGGGAAACATGGACAGTCATGTGGAAAAAATAAAATTAGACTACTATCTTACACAACACACAAATATTAACTAAAAATAACACTGAAAGTACACTCCTTGACACTAGCCTGGCAAAGTGAAAAAAAAAAAAAAAAAAAAGCAAACAAATGGGTCTAAAAAGTGCCTGTATCCATCACTGGTCACTTTTATCAGGAACACCATCAGACAAGCCCTCTTGTGGGCCCTCTCAAGAGCAGCTACGGTAGGGACTGCCCAGTCTCCAAAGGGAGGCCAGTTGGGTCCTGAAACAAGTGCAGCCTGCAATGTTCCCAGCTGTGAGCTCAGACCAACAGGAGCTTAGAGGTTACACAGGCTCTGGTGCTAAATATAAAATATATATATATACATACATGCCCTGGATTGAGTGGAGGGAGGTAAATAGTTAATTCTATTCACAGAATTTTTTCAATGGGAGCTACTCTCTACCCTAATCCAACTCTCTAGTTCTTTTCTCTACTCTGATACCGATTTCTCAGACAACAGTCTTATCCAACTTCATACTAGCTATCAAATTCAAGCAAAAACTACTGTAGTTGTGGGCCCCTAGAAACATGCCTAAAATGGACTTCAGAGCTTTCTCCCAATGTAAGATCCCTAATCTCATCTCCTCTGTTCCTACTTTTTGGTTCCTGTTCTTTAATCATTTTGTCTCACTTTATGTCCTGCCACCTTCCAGACACCAAGTTGCAGACACGATCATGATTCCACACTTATTTCTCTGGGCAGACAACCCTACCAATATGTCCTGGAATCTACCTATTTTTATTTATTTATTTATTCCCTTTTGTTGCCCTTGTTGTTTTAATGTTGTAGTTACTGATGTTGTTGTTGTTGGATAGGACAGAGAGAAATGGAGAGAGGAGGGGAAGAGAAAGAAAGATACCTACAGACCTGCTTCACCGCTTGTGAAGCAACTCCCCTGCAGGTAGGGAGCCGGGGGCTCAAACCTGGACTCATAAGCCGGTCCTTGCACTTCACGCCACGTGCGCTTAACCCGCTAACGCTACCACCAAGACTCCTGAAATCTCAACTCTTTAGAGCCCTACCCCACTTGGGAAAGACAGAAACAGGCTGAGGGTACGAACTGACCCACCAACACCCAATTCCAATGGAGAAGCAATTACAGAAGCCAAAACTCCTACCCTCTGCACCCCAAAAACAACTCTGATCTATACTCCCAGTGGGGGAGAAGTGATAGGAGGAAGAGAATAAGAGGGCTCTGAACTCCAGCTCCATCAAGTCCAAGAAAGAGAGGACGAAAAGGACAAAGATATTTGGATGTAGTAATAGGGTGATGTGTGGCTTGGAGGGGAAGAGAGACCTGGAAGAAAAAGGGGACAAATACGTACAAATGCAGACAGTTAGTTGTAGAGATGACAGTTAACCCCTATCTGTAAACTTGGGGGAACTGCGGTGGTCTGCAATGGAGGGACTTGGGATTCAGAACTCTGGTGGTGGGAATGGTATGGAATTATACCCATGGTGATAAATAATTTTACTGAATCTCGTGGTCCGGGAGGTGGTGCAGTGGTAAAAGCTTTGGACTCTCAAGCATGAGGTCCTGAGTTCAATCCCCGGCAGCACATGTGCCAGAGTGATGTCTGGTTCTTTCTCTCTCCTCTTATCTTTCTCATAAATAAATAAAATCTTTTTTTAAAAAATTTTATTGAATCTCTAATAAACTAAAAAAAGAATGCTTGCATAGCAAAACCACTCTCTAAACAAAAGAAGCAACTTGGTGAATGGGAGAAGATATTTGCAAACCATTTACCAGACAAAGGGCTAGTAGCCAATATATCTATATAGATATACAGATCATAAAACTGATCAAGAAAACAAACAAACAAACAAAAAAAACCAAACAGCCCAATTAAAGAGTAGGCAGAAGCCAGCCAGGGAGATAGCTCCACTGACAGAATTCGGGCTTTACCGCAGCGGGTTAAGCACACATGGCGCAAAGTGCAAGGACTTGAGTAAGGATCCCGGTTTGAGCCCCCGGCTCCCCACCTGCAGGGGAATCGCTTCACAGGTGGTGAAGCAGGTCTGCTGGTGTCTGTCTTTCTCTCTCCCTCTCTGTCTTCCCCTCCTCTCTCCATTTCTCTCTGTCCTGTCCAACAACGATGACATCAATAATAACTACAACAATAAAGCAACAAAGACAACAAAAGGGAATAAATAAATAAATATAAAAAAATTAAAAAAATAAATAAAGAATTCGGGCTTTACACACCTGAGGGTCCCTGCCTGAACCCTGGTGTCGCAAGTACCCAAGTGGTCTTCTCTGACTTCCCTCATGTGAAACTGTCCATCTAATGCAAAATAAAACAATCTTTTTAAAAAATGGGTAGAGAAGCTGAATAGACATTTCATCAAAGAAATCCAGGTGGTCAGTAGACACACAAAAACAACTAGTATCAAAAAGATAAGAAATCACTAAGCACTGGCCAGCCAGGAAGGGAAGAAAAGGGGCACTTGTGCACTGCTGGATGGAATATAAACTGATGCAGCCACACCGTGATGTTCCTCAGGAGGACCAGAAATAGAACTATCACACAACCCAGCAATCTTATCTCTCAGTATTTACCCAAAGAACGTGAAAACACTCATTTGAATGTTCACTGTGGCACTGTTTATGACAGCCAAAACACGGAAACAACCTAGACACCATTTTTCATGCGTCCTTTTGTCTGTTTTTTACTACCTCCCCATCCCCCAGCTCCTTCTCTCTTTCATGTTTTCTTTATCCATTCATCGTGAAGGATGAGCAGATAAAGAAGTTGTCATGTGTAAACACAATGGAACACTACTCAGCTATGACAAGGGATGAGGCCGGACCATTTGCAACAAGGAAAGGTACACTGAACAGATCCATGCCAAATGGGCTAAGCCAGAAAGACAAAGATAAATAGTTTCATTCATACCTGAAGGTTAATCAAAGCAGGGAGGGGGCCGGGTGGTGGCGCATCTGGTTGAGTGCACATTATAATGCACAAGGAATCAGATTTGAGCCCCCAGTCCCCACCTACAAGGGGAAAGCTTTGCAAGTGGTGAAGCAGTGCTGCAGGTGTCTCTCTTCCTCTCTATCTCCCTCTTCCCTCTAGATATCTGGCTGCCTCTATCCAATAAATAAAGATAAAAAAATTTAAAAAGACAGCAGGGGTAGATAGCATAATGGTTATGCAAACACACTGAGGCTCCGAAGTTCCAGGTTCAATACCCTGTACCATCATAAACCAGAGCTGAGTAGTGCTCTGGTAAAAAATAAGAAAAAAATTTTTAAAAGAATCAAAGCAGGGATTGGGGATTTCAGGCGCTCATGTGTGCTTGTTTGGGTGGGGATCAGTGCTTCTAACCCCTTGATGTTCAAGGGTCAACATTATCTACGTCCCTGAGTCATCTGTAAGCATCTAGGGGACTAGTCCCCAAGCAAAAATGCAGAGTGGGAGAGACAGCATGATAGCTATGCAAAGAGATTCTCATGCTTGAGGGTCTGAGGTCCCACACTCTGAGTTCCCGGGTTAAATCCCCCATACCATAAGCCAAAGCTGAGCAGTACTCTTGGGGGAAAAAATAATAATAATAAACAAAACAAAACAAAGAGACAGACTTATTTGGGATTAAAGCATCCACTCTGCTTTATTTAAAAAGATTTTTTAATATTTAATTTTTTAATATTAAAATATTTAATTTTTTATTTAATATTTATTTATTCTTTTGTTGCCCTTGTTTTATTGTTGTAGTATTTATTTATTTATTTATTTATTTATTTATTTATTTATTTATGAGAAGGATAGGAGGAGAGAAAGAAAGAACCAGACATCACTCTGGTACATGTGCTGCCGGGGATTGAACTCAGGTCCTTATGCTTGAGAGTCTCATGCTTTATCCACTGCACCACCTCCCGGACCACTATTGTTGTAGTTATTATTGATGTCATTGTTGTTGGATAGGACAGAGAGAAATGGGAGAGAGGAGGGGAAGACAGAGAGGGGGAGAGATAGACACCTGCAGACCTGCTTCACTGCCTGTGAAGTGACGCTCCTGCAGGTGGGGAGCCAGGGGCTGGAACCAGGATCTTTAAGCCAGTCCTTGTGCTTTGCGCCACCTGCACTTAACCCGCTGTGCTGCCTAACCTGCTGCGCTGCCTAACCCACTGCGCTGCCTAACCCACTGCAGCTACAGCCCGACTCCCTCCCATCAGCAGCTTCTAAGCAGCCTGTAGGATCCATGCACATTCTACTTCCTTCCCACTATAAGTTAGCAGACCTTGGGGGTGCCTGGCTCAGGCTACAGCCCAAGGGATTAAGCAACACGCTGACCACTGGTGAACATACTTCAGTGACTCCCTCAAAGTGAGGCAACTGGCCCCTCAGGGTGGCTGCCCCCTAAATCTGTCTGCAGACAGGTCCAACCGAAAGGGAGTTAAGCTAAGCTGACCTAAAGTGAACTGGAACTGCAGGCTGAACACTAATGTTGACCTGACTCACTGTAACAGCATTCAGTGTGGCAAGAACAAATCACCAACTAGGCACCAACCACCAAGAGAGTGCAAAACAGTGTGGCATCACGAAACAAAGTAGACGAGAATAATAAAGTGTATGTGTACCTGGCCTGGGGATCCTCTTCCATGGCGCGCCATCCACTTCGGCCTTGTCTCCCCACTTGCTCGTCTTCTTCATTGACAAGGTCATGCTCAGCCCCTGCTCATGCTTCCCCAGATCCTGGGCTTCCCGGGAACTGTAATTCAGCATGACTTATGTGCCACTATGCTGCTGGGAGAGGAAAAAGAAGAAGGGCCTTTACACCTAAAGTCATCAGCAACAGCACAAAGTGGGTTTCACATCATGACTATCTCCTTCTGGAAAGAGAGTAAATTCTACAAGAGCTTTGACGAGGGCATATGCAATTACCACTGGGCCATTGGTGGAAGGTGTGGGGCTGTGCAGGATGAAACAGAAAAGGCTGGGGTGGTACACCCCATGGAGTGCACACGTTATCTTTCATGCACAAGGGCAGGGCCCATGCCCCAGGTCCCCACCTGTGGGGGGGAGGGGGCATCACCTGAAATGGTTATCAGGAAACAATGGTGGAGTTGTATGGGCACTGAGCCCTGATGGCAAAAATAAATAAAATATGAGAAATATAGGGGCAGAGATAGCATATTATATATGCCAGACACTGCAATGTCGGAAGGAAGGAAGGAAGGAAGGAAGGAAGGAAGGAAGGAAGGAAGGAAGGAAGGAAGGAGGAAGGGTGGAAGGAAGCCATCCAGTGACAGAAACTCAGACATCCTGAGTTTAGCTCTAAGATTAGGGAAATACTGGTTGTCCAACTGAATGCTATGGTCCCTGATACACACAGCTTATAAACTCAGGACTCACATGTCTCAAGGGGTCAGAGAACTCTGCTCCAACAAGCACTGAACCCACATTTTCTCACAGAAAGCATTTCCTAAATACTCCATTTGAGCAAGCTGTTCTCAGGCTGCAAACCAGACTGGAAACTGATGACCACACAGCAGCTTCCCTCCCTCAGCACGTTACAGATTTCTTACCTATCTGATGTTTTAAGTCTTTTAAAATATTTACTTAATTTTGGATAGAAACAAACTGAAAGGAAAGTGGGAGATAGAGGGGGAGAGAGAGACCTGCAGCCCTGCTTCACCATTTGTGAAGCTTTCTCCCTGCAGGTGAGGACCAGGGGCTTCAAACTGGGTCCTTGCACACTGTAGTGTGTGCACTCAGCTGGGTGTGCCACTTACCTCTTTCAAAAGGGGCTTCAAGAAACCAGGCAGTGGTGCATGTGTTTGAGCCCACATGTTACCATGCACAAGGACCTGGGTTCAAACCCCTGATCCCCATCTGTAAGGGAAAATCTTTGTAGTGCCGTAGGTGTCTGTCTCTCCACCCCACCCCCAACTTTCCCTTTCTCTCAATTTCTGTCTCTACACAATAAATAAGACTTGAAAATAATAATAAGAAGAGTGATCCGAGAGGTATCGTGGTAGAAAAGGCACTGAACTCTCAAGCATGAGGTCCTGAGTTCAATCCCTGGCAGCATATGTACCAGACTGATGTCTGGTTCTTTCCTTCTCTCCTTCTATCTTTCTCATAAACAAACAAGCAAGCAAATAAATAAATAGGGGACTGGGCGGTAGCACAGCAGGTTAAGTGCACACGGTGCAAAGCACAAGAACCCGCTTGAGATTCAAGCCCCCAGCTCCCCACCTGTAGGTGGTCACTTTACAAGTGGTAAAGTAGGTCTGCAGGTGTCTATCTTCCCCCCCCCCCCCGTCTTCCCCATCTCTCTCAATTTCTCTCTGTCCTATCCAACAATGACAGGAACAAAATAATGGACACTTCTGTGGGCCCCTATAGGACTGTGCCCTCAATGTGGATCAATAATGGTAGAGATTGTTCCATTCTCTGAAGGGAGGTTGGGCAACATACTCTACCACCCAAGGAAGATGGGTCCTGAAATCAGTGCAGCCTGGAACGTTCCTAGCTGTGACCACAAAATATGAGCTCAGATCTACATGGATGCAGATATTATATAGGCTCCTGTGCTGAATATGGGCCTCAGATTTAATCAGTGGGGTTTACGGTTAACAATATTTAGATACTTTTCCCATATTTGGGAGCTACTTTCTTCCCTGATCCAGCTTTCTAGTTCTTTTTCCAAATATGACATCTCCCCTAGACAATACCTTGGTTCCACCTGAATGTCAGACTGTCAGACTCAGGCAAAAGCTAGTAAAGTCTTAGGACCCTTGGAATATACCTAAAATAGACCTACTAGCTTTTGCCAAAATGGAGACTCCAAATCTTCATCTGCAATATTCTTGCCTTTAGGTTCATTAGTCAACAATATGTTCTGCTTTATATCTTAATTCTTTTTCAGCCACCAGGTTCCAGATGATACAATGATGCCAACCTGATTTCCCTGGGCAGATGACCCCACCAATGTGTCCTGGACTCCCGCCTCCCTGAGGCTCTGTCCCACTAGGAAGAGACAGGCTGGGAGTATGGATCTATCTGTCAAAGCCCATGCCCAGTGGAGAAGCAATTACAGAAAATATACCTTTCCACCTTTTGCATCCCATAACGATGCTGGGTCCATACTCCTAGAGGGATAAAGAATAGTATAGCTGGGAGTCGGAGTCGGGCAGTAGCACAGTGGGTTAAGCGCAGGTGGTGTAAAGCGCAAGGACTGGCGTAAGGATCCTGGTTCGAGCCCCCAGCTCCCCACCTGCAGGGAAGTCACTTCACAAGCGGTGAAGCAGGTCTGCAGGTGTCTTTGTCTCCCCTCCTCTCTCCATTTCTCTCTGTCCTATCCAACAACAATGACATCAATAACAACAATAACTACAACAATAAAACAAGGGCTACAAAAGGGAATAAAAAAAATAGTAAAGCTAGGGAGTTGGGTGGCAGAACAGCGGGTTAAGCGCACTTGGCACAAAGGACTGGTGTAAAGATCCCAGTTCGAGCCCCCAGCTCCCCACCTGCAGGGGAGTCGCTTCACAAGAGGTGAAGCACGTGTGCAGGTGTCTTATCTTTCTCTCCCCGTCTTCCCCTTCTCTCTCCATTTCTCTGTCCTATGCAACGACGATGACAACAATAACTACAACAATAAAACAAGGGCAACAAAAGGGAATAAATAAATATTTAAAAAGAAAAAGAATAGGAAAGCTAAAAAGAAAAAAAAAGGAATAGGAAAGGTTTCAAGGGAAGGGATGGGATATGGAGTTCTGGTGATGGGAATTTTACCTCTTATCCTATGGTCTTGTCGATATTTCCATTTTGGGAGTTGGGTGGTAGCGCAGCAGGTTAAGTGCACATGGTATAAAGCGCAAGGATGTAAAGATCCCGGTTCGAGGCCCCGGTTCGAGGCCCCGGCTCCCCACCTGCAGGAGTCACTTCACATGCAGTGAAGCAGGTCTGCAGGTGTCTTTCTTTTGCCCTGTCTTCCCTTCCTCTCTCCATTTCTCTCTGTCCTATCCAACAATGACAACAAGAATAAGTACAATAAAACAAGGGTAACAAAAGGGATAAATGAAAAAAAAAAAACTATTTCCATTTTATAAATAAAAAAATAAATTAAATTAAAAAAGAGGAAAAAAATCTTTGTTTCATCTTAATAAAGTGCTACTCACTCTTTAAAAGGCTCTTAAGTGACCCATTGGGCTGGTGAAATAGCTCACTTGGAGAGTGAACTACTTTGCCATGTGTGTGACCTAGGCTCAAGCCCAGCCTCTGTGACACTAAAGGATGCTTGGAAGAAGCTTCAGTGTTGTGGTCTCTTTTATACTCTGCCTCTCTCTAAAAAACAAACACTAAATAAACCTTTGGTCTGAACCCTTAAGCTTTTCTATATGTAATGAATAAATCCCATCAAGATCCTCTAATGGCCAGGCATCTGGGAACCTGCCTTATCTAACTTTTTCTTTTTTAACTTTTTATTTATAAAAAGGAAACATTGGCAAAACTATAGGATAAAGGGGTACAACTTTGCACAATTCCCACCACCAGACCTCCGTATCCCACCCCCTCCACTGATAGCTTTCCTATTCTTTAGCCCTCTGGGAGTATGGACCCAAAGTCATTGTGGGATGCAGAAGGTGGAAGGGGTCTGGCTTCTGTAATTGCTTCCCCGCTGAACATGGGCGTTGGCAGGTCGATCCATACTCCCAGCCTGTCTCTCTTTCCCTATTGGGGAAGGGCTCTGGGGAAGCAGAGCTCCAGGACACATTGGTAGGGTTGTCTATCCAGGGAACTCTGGTCGCGTCCTGCTAGCATCTGGAACCTGATGGCTGAAAAGAATTAACACACAAAGCCAAACGAATTGTTGAACAATCATGGACCTAAAGGCTGGAATAGTGCAGATGAAGTGTTGGGGGGTCCTCCATTTTGTAGATAGCTAGTAGGCATATTTTATATTTCAAAGGGCCTATAGCTATACCAGTGTTTTTTGTTTTTTGTTTGTTTGTTTGTTTTTTTGCCTGAGCCTGAAATCTGATATGCTGGTGGATCCAAGTTATTGTCTGGGGAAATGATGTCATCACGGCTGGGAAAAGGACCAGAAAGCTGGATCAGGGAAGAGAGTAGCTCCCTAATATGGGAAAGGGGTATAAATATTGTTGACTGTAAACCCCATCGATTTCATGTGATCTGGGGCCCATAATTAGCTTAGGAGCCTGTGTGACCTCTGCATCCCTCTAGATCTGAGCTCACATTCTGTGGTCATGAGTAGGAACATTCCATGCTGCCCCAGTATCGACCCATCTTCCTCAGGTGTAGCATAGAGTATGTTGTCTATCCTCCCTTCGGGGATGGATCATTCTCTACCATTGTTGATCCAAGTTGAGGGCAAGGTCCTATGGGGGCCTACAAAGGGGTCTATTTGTTGTTCCTGATAGAAATGACCGGTAACAATGGAGAGAGGGATCTATTTGAGTTCCAGGCCCATCAAGTCTGTTTGGGAATCTTAGGACTCCCCGATTAGGGTCCCAGCTGGTCTTATCTAACTTTTTCATCTCATCATCAGTCATTGAGATTGTGGACTATGATCTTCAACCCTAGTTACACATCAGAGCCAACAAGGCAGTTCTGCAGAATCCAGATGTTTAAGCCCCACACCCAGAGACTGGTTTCAACCTGGGCTTCCAGTTTGTCAGGAGTTGGCACACAACAGCTATTTAGCAATTTCATGACAGCTGTATGATCATCTTTAAAAAGATTAACATAGGGAGTCGGGCGGTAGCTCAGTGGGTTAAGCGCACGTGGTGCCAAGCGCAAGGACGGGTAGAAGGATCCCGGTTCGAGACCCCGGCTCCCCACCTGCAGGGGAGTCACTTCACAGGCGGTGAAGCAGGTCTGTGGGTGTCTTTCTCTCCCCCTCTCTGCCTTCCCCTCCTCTCTCCGTTTCTCTCTGTCCTATCCAACAATGACGACATCAATAACTATAGCAATAAAACAACAAGGGCAACAAAAGAGAATAAATAAATACTAAAGAATATTAAAAAAAAAAGATTAACATAGAAAAAAATGTGAGAGGTATTATAAAAATACTAGGGAGTCGGCGGTAGTGCAGCAGGTTAAGAGCACGTAGTGCAAAGCGTAAGGACCAGCCTAAGGATCTGGGTTCGAGCCCCTGGCTCCCCACCTGCAGGGGAGTCACTTCACAGGCGGGGAAGCAGGTCTGCAGATATCTATCTTTCTCTCCCCCTCTGTCTTCCCCTCCTCTCTATCCAACAACGACATAACAATAATAACAACTACAACAATAAAACAATAAGGGCAGCAAAAGGGAATAAATAAATAAATAAAATTTTTTAAAAAGTACTAGGGAAGATTATATTTTCTTGGGATTGTTCGTGTGCGGACCAACCAGGAAGACTGGAGCCATCAAATGATAGGTACATCAGACTAATTCCAATGCACAGACTGAAGAAAGTGTGGATTTTTTTTTTTTTGGTCATGTCAGAAGACAAAGGACAGAACGCATATCACACATGTTCAAAGAAACGGCAGAAGAATGGAAGACACTGCCCCCATTGGGAAAGTCATGGATTAAGAGCAAGAACTAGATCATTACTTGTTCTGGCACACCTGGCAGTACGGACCAAACTTGGAACATCACTCATGCAAGTCTGGCGCTCTACACTGCAACTTCCTGGACCACAGACTCTCAAATGGTCTCTGAAACCACCAAATAGGAAATATGTCAAGAGACCTACTATTTATTTTAATAATTTTTATTAATTATAATGATTTTTAATAATGCTGCAAATACACAATGCTGGAGAAAAGAAATATTACTTTAAAAAATTCACTATAAAGACATGGGTGCAAGGGAGCGACAGTTTAGAGATGCACCTGTCCACACCGGCAGTTTTCTTTTCTTTTCTCTTTTTGGCCAGAGCACTGTTCAGCTCAGAGTTATGGTGGTACAGGGGATTGAACCTGGAACCTCAGATCTTCAGGCATGAGACTCTCTTTGCATAACCATTATGCTGTCTCCCCCACCCTCCCAGCACAGCTTTTTGGGTCATTTCATTTTTCATTTTACACTTGGAAAAAAATGACTGAAGCAAAGAACCCCCACAACTGGGTTAAAGAGCTGTGTGTCAGAACAGAGTAACTGTCTTTCCCTAGGAGGCCCAGCAGGTGTGATGGCCACTGCTCAACCCAAGAAAAATCTCACCCACTTGAGAAGGAAAGTCTCTGGCAAGACACATCAAAGACCGTGACCTGTGGCATGTTATATCACAGCCCCTCCCAAGGACAGGAAGGAAAAGACTGATAACCACACCCCATCATCAGGATTCAATATCTACATACAGGATTTAAAACAAAGAAAACTGGCAAAAGGGAGTGGGGGTAGATAGCATAATGGTTATGCAAAAGAGACACTCATGCTTGAGGCTCCAAAGTCCCAGGTTCAATCCCCTGTACCACCATAAACCGAAGCTAAGCTGAGTTATGGTGAAAGAAAAGAAAATTGGCAAAAGCCAAACAGACAAAATTACTTTTTCCTAGCAGGCATTAAAGAGTCCCAGAATGTTAAATATTTTAGGGGGAGCCAGTGTACATACAGTTATTGAGGGGCCTGGACTAGATAGAACACAGGGAGGACTTGAAAGGAAAAATTCCTTTATGTTTCTTTTAAATATCTCTATATTTCAATCTTGTCACTAAGGCCTAAGGGACTGACTGATTCTTAAAAGTAGGTAATTTTTGGGGGTCGGGCGGTGGCGCAGTGGGTTAAGCGCATGTGGCGCAAAGCGCAGGGGCCGGCGTAAGGATCCCGGTTCGAGCCCCCAGCTCCCCACCTGCAGTGGAGTCGCTTCACAGGCGATGAAGCAGGTATGCAGGTGTCTATCTTTCTCTCCCCCTCTCTCTCTGTCTTCCCCTCCTCTCTCCATTTCTCTCTGTCCTATCCAACAACAAAGCAACGTCAACAATGGCAATAATAACCACAACGAGGCTGCAACAACTAGGGCAACAAAAAAGGGGGAAAAATGGCCTCCAGGAGCGGTGGATTCATGGCACCAAGCCCAGCAATAACCCTGGAGGGGAGAAAAAAAAAAAAAAGAAGTAGGTAATTTTTCCCATGATCCAGGAGGTAGTGCATTGAATAAATGTTGGCCTCTCTAGCATGAGGTACTCTTTCTCTCTACTTCTGGTACTCTCTCTTTCTACTCCTATCTCTCATCAATAATAATTTTTTTTAAGTATTTTTCATGGAGGGGCTGGGTGGTGGCGCACCTGGTTGAGCGCACATGTTACAGTGCAGAAGGACCCAGGTTCGAGCCCCCAGTCCCCACCTGCAGGGGGAATGCTTTCCAAGTGGTGAAGCAGTGTTGCAGGTGTCTTTCTGTCTCTTCCTTTTTATCACCCCTTCCCCCTCGAATTCTGGCTGTCTCTATCCAATAAATAAAATAAAGATAATTAAAAAAATTTTTAAAGTATTTTTCATGGGCCAGGAGATGGTACACCCAGTTAAACACACACATTATAGTGTTCAAGGACCCACATTCAAGCCCCTGGTCACTACCTGCAGGCAGGAAGCTTCACAAGCAGTGAAATAATGCTGCAGATGTCTCTCTCTTTCTTCCCCCTTTCCCCCTCACTTTCTGTCACTATCAAAAATAAGTAAGTATGTAAGGATCCCGGTTCAAGCCCCCCAGCTCCCCACCTGCAGGGGAGTCACTTCACAGGCTGTGAAGCAGGTCTGAAGGTGTCATACCTTTCTCTCACCTTCCCCTCTCCATTTCTCTGTCCTATCCAACAATGACATCAATAACAACAATGATAATAACTACAACAACAATAAAAACAAGGGCAAGAAAAAGGGAAAATAAATCTATAGGTCTCCTTACAAAATAATCAGTCAATCTGTAAACTGGAAAGAAGACACCAGAATATACTCAGCCTGTGTAGTGGATTCTGCAACAAGTTGTCAAAAGCCAAGCATCTGCTGATTAGTGAGACGGCCATGGGACATCCAGACTGCCCTGGACTCAGAATGTGCTTGAAGCAGTGTTCAATAGCACTCAGCTGGAGTCTATATTTACACTTAACTCATACCAGGCACTCAAAGGCTTGAAACTGGGAACGGATACAAACTCACTCCTTTCCAACTCAATTAGTATTTGAAAATAACTCTCTAGCAGCCTTGGCTGTGCATTTAGCAAGACTAGGCCTGCCTGAGGGCCAGGCATAAAACAGAGCTCATGGGTAGAACCCACTACGTGTCTCATGTTAAAAATGACATTACAGGCAAATCAAGATCTTGGACAAGAAATGAAACCTGAGGGTTGGGCAGTAGCGCAGCAGGTTAAGAGCACATGGCACGAAAGCATGGATCAGCAGAAGGATCCCGGTTTGAGCCCCGGCTCCCCACCTGCAGTAGGGGTTGCTTCATAGGCGGTGAAGCAGGTCTGCAGGTGTCTTTCTCTCCCCTTCTCTGTCTTCCCCTCCTCTCTGATTTCTCTCTGTCCTATCCAGCAACAATGATAGCAATAACAATAATAATAACAATGAAAACGATAAAAAAGGGCAACAAGAAGGGAGAAAATGGCCTCCAGGAGCAGTGGATTCATAATGCAGGCACTGAGCCCCGGCAATAACCCTGGAGACAAAAAAAAAAAAAAAGAAAGAAAGAAATGAAACCTATATAGTCAGCAACACATGATGTTTGATAAACAGCCCACTCATGGCAGTGGACTTTTTATTTAGGCCAGATGTCACCAGACAGTACCATCTAGGTTTGCGTAAGTACTTAAGCAACAATGCACTCACCCCGTAAATCTAAAGCTTTCAGTTCCTCAGAGCCTCAAACTTCTCACCCTGAAAATGGAGATAGTCACAGAGCCTACCCTGAACTGCTGTGGGGTGTGAGGTGATCTATGGAATGTTCAGAACACAGACTGGACTTACTGGACAGTGAAAGATTTACATTTCTTCCTTAAATCTCAAAAAAAAAAAAAGAAGTCAACTAGCGATCAAAAAAATATGAAGCTAAAAGCAGCAGCAGCCCCCTCTCAAGAATAAATACTGCTTTAGTGATAACTGTGCATTTACTTTAGCAGGACTGCAACTCAGTTCATAAAACTGAGATGTGTGAGACCTTACTTACAGAGGACCTATTTTTATCAGGTTGTCGGGAAAATTAATGATGTATTTTTTTTTGTTTGTTTCTCTTTGCAAAAAGTGTGTTATGGCTTTTCCAACAACCCAATTAATTTCTAGTTCCCTGCTTTCCACAAGGCAGAGAATGAAACTAAGGAGTTATGTAGTTTCCTCAAATTCATCATGCCAAAGTAAACCTTCCGGAAGTACATGCACTGACTCTGTTCAACACTTAAAAATGCAGTCGGTCTGTCTGTCTGTGCTCTATTTAAATAACTTTTCCTCTGGAAAGTCAGTGATCTGTATTTGTGAAACAGACGCTGTCTCTTCACATTTATTAATCCTTGGGCTCCCAACCACCTTCTGACATTTATATGATGACTACTCTGAGTTATCCTCAAAGTCTGTAGAACTTTTTCTGCACATAAAGCTCAGTCAGCAACTTCTTTGAATTCTACTACCCCCTCTCCCAACCCAGTATCAACAAGTTTCTTTTTAAATCTTCCTTCATTTTACTATCAACATAAGTAATAAACACCAGAATTTTTTTTTTTTTTTTTAACAAAAACACTACTCAGCTCTGGCTTCTGGTGATGCAGGGATTGAACCTGGGCCTTTGGGGCCTCAGGCATGAGAATCTCTTTGCATATCTATTATGTCAGCTAGCCCCACCCACACCAGAATTCTTTACAAGCCAAAAATTAAGACAGGACTGAAGATATTTCAGAGCCAGACAATGGTATAACCATTGAGGTTTTTGCATTACTAAGTTTAAGGACCGAGGTTTGAGCCCCAGCTCTTCACCTGCTGGGGAGAAGCTTCACAAGTGGTGAAGAAGGCCTGCTGGTGTCCATATGTCTCTCTGTCCTATCAAATAAAATGGAAAGAAAAAAAAAAAAGGAAAAAATGGCTGCCTGGCTTGGCTCACCTTTATCTGCTTGAGAGTCATATTCTTCACCTGTAGCTGAGCCTGCAGGAGCTGGACCAGCCTTCCATTTCACTGGTCTCCACACCCAGGTTGTGGTTCATGAACATTTTCCTTCCCATTTAATGCTGAAAGGCAAGGAGGCTGGGATTAACGGATGCAAAACATAGTTCTCACCTTCTCCTGATAAAATGGATATTAAAAAAAGTAATGAAGGAAATCACCTAGTCCAAGACGACACATTGATGGAAGCCAAGATTATTCCCCAAACAACCAAGGCACTTTCTTTTTTTTTTTTTTTTTACCGCCTGTGAAGCGACGCCCCTACAGGTGGGGAGCCGGGGGCTCGAACCGGGATCCTTATGCCGGTCCCAAGGCACTTTCTAACACTCGGAGTTACATTCATGCACTATTCCACAAGTAAATGTCAAGACTTAACTTTCCGATCTTTAAGATCGGAATAGTGGGCAAATAAAGCGTGAGGGAAATCATTCTGTTGTACCGCACCGATGAGTGAAGCCCTGGATTCGGGGCACCACCGATCACACAGCTGTTCGTCTCAAGAACAAAAGCTCCACGGGGCCAGGCTCGCCTCCAGGGTTCCAGGCCTGCAGCCCACTAGGTGCACCCCCTCGGCTGGGGGAGGTTTACAGGACCCCCTCCAGCCTCGGGCCCAGGAGGTGGGGACACGTGGTCTGAACTGGGCGAGGCTCCAGGGTGCCCGAAAGTGGGAGCTCCGGGCGACCATCCGCTCTTCCCGCCTGCCAGGTGAGTTGACCCCGCGAGGTGCTGCTACAGTTGGGAGTTCCCGCCCGGGAACCCTCTCTCGGCCTCTGACACCTGGCCCCCTTTTTTCCAAACAAGGTCGTCCTTGGAACAGGGACGGGGCAGCGGGGAGGGGCCCGCGCGCGGCGAGGTTACGCTCATGGGTCAGCGAGGACCAGAGAGCCGCGGGCTCGCGCGTACCGCCGTCTTGGACGCGCTCGCCAGTCGCCGTAGCCGTCACCCGGCTGACCTGTTCGCCTCGCCACACCCGACGATCGCGCTAATGGGAGCACGCGACCAGCTGAGCTCCCCAGGAACAACGCGGAGCGCGCAGGATAACGGGCTCTGCGTGAGTGCGTGCGTGAGAAAAGGCGCGCCCGGCCTGCCCTGCGTGGGCACATCGCCCACAGCGTCCTCTAACCGTGGAGGACCGCATAGCACCTGGAGGAGTCATAGGGAGCCACTTTAGGACAACTCCTCATTAAGGTTGCAAAGATTTTTTTTTGGGGGGGGGGGTTTGGGGAGAAGCTAAAATTTATTTATTGCATTATTATTATTGTGGTTGTTATTTCTGTCCCATTTATCTCTGTGCGAAAGGTAAGAATGAATCATCCCAGGGAGGTGAAAGGGGGAACTGAGGCCAAACAGTTGGCCAAGAACATTGGATCAAGATCAAGAAAGGACAAAAAAGATTGCAGAAAAGAAAAGAAGTATTGGGGCCAGACAGTGGCGCACCTGGTTAAGTGCTCACATTACAGTGTTTGAGGACCCAGGTTCAAGTTCCTCGTCCCCACCTGCAAGGGGAAAGCTTCACAAGTGGTGAAGCAGGGCTGCAGGTGTCAGTCTCTTTCCCTCTTTAGCTTCCCCTCTCCTCTACAACAATAAATAAAATAAAAATATATTCCCTCCAAGGGCTCCGGGGCTTGCTGAGAAGGTGAGGAGAGGGAGCTCAGCTGGGCGGGTCCCCAACCACCCGGCCCCCACCACTGTTCTAAGAACCTAGACCATGAAATAGCCCCAGAGGCCTCCACTTAGGCACCAAAGGGAGGTCAGAATTGTCAAGAGGTTGTAAGACCTGGCACAGAGCGAGCCACCGGTGCCAAGAGCACCCACCTGGGTGTTTCTTGTGAGCCATTGATCTTGGCAACTGGCCTCTATGGGCTACGTTGTGCACAGGGTAGGGTGCAGGACTCAGCGCTGTAAGGGTCTTATTTGCCTGCAGGCAGGCATGCGCGTTCACACACACACACACACACACACACACACACACACACACACTAGGGCAAACAAACCTACTTCTTTTGAAATTTTGGAATCTGCTGCAAAAGGAAAAGGTTGAACTAAAGCTTCCTCTCAGGTCCTTCTGATTTTGATTTTCTTTTCTTTTTTTTTAAATATTTATTTCATTTATTCCCTTTTGTTGCCCTTGTTGTTTTATTGTTATAGTTATTATTGTTGTTGTCATTGTTGGATAGGACAGAGAGAAATGGAGAGAGGGAGGGGAAGACAGAGAGGAGGAGAGAAAGACAGACACCTGCAGACCTGCTTCACCGCCTGTGAAGCGACTCTCCTGCAGGTGGGGAGCCGGGGTTCGAACCGGGATCCTTATGCCGGTCCTTGTGCTTTGCGCCACCTGCGCTTAACCGGCTGCGCTACAGCCCGACTCCCTTTGATTTTCTTTTATAATTTTTTTAAATTTATTTATCCCCTTTTGTTGCCCTTGTTGTTTTATTGTTGTAGTTGTTATTGTTGTTGTTGTTGATGTCATCATTGTTAGATAGGAGAGAGAGAAATGGAAAGAGGAGGGGAAGACAGAGGGGGAGAGAAAGACAGACACCTGCAGACCTGCTTCACTGCCTGTGAAGTGATTCCCCTGCAGGTGGGGAGCTGGGGGCTCGAACTGGGATCCTTACGCCAGTCCTTGCACTTTGCACCACATGCACTTAACCCACTGTGGTACTGCCTGACTCCCCTGATTTTGATTTTTTTAAAGTATTTATTTACAGGCGTGGGGGAAGGACTAGAGCAGAGAATCACTCAAGCATCTGTGATAATGGCAGTGATTGAACTCTGGATCTCATGCTTGAAGTCCAACACTTTATACACAGTGCCACCTCCTGGATAGCAGGTCTTTTCTGCCACTAGGAATCCCATTCCTGCTGATCTTTATTGGAATGATAAAGTTGTTCTCCTAATCCCCATACTCATGATTGCAGCACCAATCTGTGGGTTGGGTTGTGGATGGAGTGTGTGTGTGTGGGGGGGGGTCTCTTTCTACTTTTCTGACAGTTCTTCCAGCCACCCCCCACTTTGTCCTTGGACCCTACACTTGGCTGTCTATCTGTGGCTAGTCATCTCTCTCTTGTCACCTCCTGCTGCAATGATCCCGTCTCCTCAGATTGCTTACTTCCTTGTCTTGGGGCTCAGGGGGAATGTGAGTCTAAAAGTGATCACAGTGGTGGAGTCACTGACCTAATAGGTGTGAGGAAAGAAGATAGGATCTTTGCTTTCAGAGAAGGAAGGGATTTCTAAATTTTATTTTTAGTATATTTATTTCAGAATCTAGTAGGGTTACAATGGAGCAGAAAGTGACTTGAAGTAACTACAGCCCCAGTTGTGTTTGTAGCAATACAGGGGAGCACTGGGAAAAGCACTTACTTCCCAGCTCCTGTAAACATTTGGAGTTAGGGATTGTTCCTATTTAACTAAGAATGGAAGGTTAGAGAATATGGAATTTATGACTAGTAGGAGCTGTGCATGCTATTAAGGATTCCAAGATATCCATGCTCTAGGCCCAGATCCTACTTTAAAGTCACTGCTTACAAGTCCCTGGAGCCCAGAGATTCTAGCCAACATTTACTCCATTCACCTGCCACCTAAATCTGGAGATACACATTCTATAAGATTATTTTGTTCACAGATTTGTCTTTAATTTGTAGCAGATGGAGCAGAAATTCTCAGTCATTATGCCCAGAAAAGTAAATGTCAATAACACCTAAAGATTTGCCTCTGGGGGGGTCGGGCAGTGGCATAGCGGGTTAAACGCACATGGCGCAAAGCGCAAGGACCAGCATAAGGATCCCGGTTTGAGCCCCTGGCTCCCCACCTTCAGGGGAGTCGCTTCACAGGCGGTGAAGCAGGTCTGCAGGTGTCTATCTTTCTCTCCCCCTCTCTGTCTTCCCCTCCTCTCTCCATTTCTCTCTGTCATATCTAACAATGAACAACATCAACAATGGCAATAATAATAACCACAATGAGGCTATAACAACAAGGGCAACAAAGGGGGGGGAAATGGCCTCCAGTAGCTGTGGATTCATGGTGCAGGCACCGAGCCCAGCAATAACCCTGGAGGAAAAAAAGAAAAGATTTGCCTCTGGAGTCGGGCAGTAACATGGGTTAAGCGCACTTGGTACAAAGCGCAAGGACAGGCTAAGGATCCTGGTTCGAGCTCCAGCTCCCCACCTGCAGGGGGATCGCTTCACAAGTGGTGAAGCAGGTCTGCAGGTGTCTGTCTCCCCCCCTTTCCCTCCACTCTCCATTTCTCTCTATCCTATCCAACAACAACGACATCAGTAAAACAAAAGGGCAACAGAAGGGGATAAATAAAGAAAATTTATTTAAAAAAAAAAAGATTTGCCTCAATATTAAAAAGATAGGCACCTGGGAATCTGTGTGTGTTTCGATCTTAGGTTCCTGTACCATTTAACTGAGGCCTTAACCAATTTCTTTTTCCCTTCTTTGTCTCCTTACCAGAGCTCTGCTCATCGCTGGCTTATAGTGGTGCTAAGCACTGAATTTGGGCCCTTTGGTGCCTCAGGCATGAACATTATACTATTTCTCCACCCCACCTCAAGTCCATTATTTCCAACTCTTTGTGTTCTATCCTGATTGAAATAATCCATATAGAAATTTCTATTCCCTTACAAATATGGGTCTGTTTTCTTGCAAAACATCCTTAAGATTAGGTTAGGAACAAATCACCACAGTGGGGTGATAGAGAATCAGGTAAGTGCTTAGAATCTAGTGCAGTGACATAAAGGTCAGAGAAAACTGAACAGGGCTGCCCCACGGCCGGAGAATCTTGTCCGTGAGCTGATCAGTTCAGAGGAAGCTCAGTAGACAGTGTGTTAGTCACCTCCATCTCTTCCGGTGATACTTCTGCCACACACACATATGTCCCTCAGCAGCCAAGCCCCACACTTATGGCTTCATTCTTCTGGGTATGAGCGCCCCATCTGAAGTGCAGCTGCATGTCTGCACCCTCATGTTGGGCAGGCTGACCACCCGGGTCCTGAGCCTCCCCCCTTCTCTGACGCTGACAATCATGGGCAGTGCAGTCATCTCTGAAGCCACACACTGCCGGGGACCCAGGAATGGCCACTTGAAGGACAGAGGCTCTGGGAGCTGCTGGCAAGTGCCCACACACTCATATGCCAGAAAGCCCGGAGGCTCCAGGACCCAATTCTCAGCCCACTTCATCCCCTGCAGGTCAATGTACAGTTCTCTGCGGCAGCAGCGGGTGGCCTCGCCCATGGGCACCTCAGGGTCACAATTGCCCTGAGCCCTGTGGGGAAAGAGGAGAGGCAGGGTCAGAGGTCAGCTATAGGGCATTGGGTTGGTGGGTAGCTAGTAGGGCACCTGGAAGGAATATTTATACTCCAACTCTTTTTTTTTTTTTTTTACTAGAGCACTGTTCAGCTCTGGCTTATAGTGGCGTGGGGGATTGAACCTGGGACTTCGGAGCCTCAGGCATGACAGTTTGTTTGTATAGCCATTATGTTCTCTATCCCTGCCCCTATACTCTAACTCTATGTTCAGATGGCTGGCACGGGCCAGTGAAGCAGCACACCTGGGGGCTGGGGAGACAGGTAGCCTCCCAGGGTGCTGTGTTTATGTAAAAGACTTTCATGCTGGAGATTCTTTTTTTAAAATATTTATTTTCTTTTGTTTTCCTTGCTGTTTAATTGTTGTAGTTATTATTGTTGTCATCAGTATTGGATAGGACAGAGAGAAATGGAGAGAGGAAGAGAAGACAGAGAGGAGGAAAGATAGACACCTGCAGACCTGCTTCACCGCTTGTGAAGTGGACCCTCCCTGTAGGTGAGGAGCCGGGGGGCTCGAACTGGGATCCTTATGCTGATCTTTGGCTTTGCGCCACCTGTGCTTAATCTACTGCACTACTGCCCAGCTCCCCATGCTGGAGATTCTAAAGTTCCAGGTTCAATCCCCAGCACCACCATAAGCCAGAGCTGAGCAGTACTCTGGTTTTGCTGGCTCTCTCTGTTTCTCTCTCTCATTAAAGTAAAATAAAATATTTTAAAAAGATGTAAACTTCAAATTGATGCTTAAAAAATAACTCACCTGGATAGTGTGCTGCTTTGTCATGTGCTTTACTCAGGTGCAAGCCCAGCCCCCACCCAAATTTCCAGGGCTGGAGAAACAGCACAAGGGTTATGCAAAAGACTTGCATATTCTCTACTATTATCACCAGAGCACCGCTCAGCTCTGGTTTATGGTGGTGCTGGGGATAGAACCTGGGATTTCTGATGCCTCAGGCATGAAAGTCTTTTATAGGGGTTGGGCATAGTGCATCGAGTTATGCACACAAAGCGCAAATCGCAAGGACCTACATAAATATCCTGGTTTGAGCCCCTGGCTCCCCACCTGCAGGGGGGTCTTCTCCTCCTCTCTCAGTTTCTCTCTGTCCTAGCCAACAACAATGACAGCAACAACAACAACGATAATAAACAACAAGGGCAACAAAGGGGGAAAAATAGCCTCCAGGAGCAGTGGATTCTTAGTGCAGGCTCTGAGCCCCAGCAATAACCCTGGAGTCCAAAAAAAAAAAAAAAGAAAGAAAGTCTTTTACATAACCATTATGCTATCATCCCCCCCACACTCTCTGTCTTTCTCATTAAAATAAAATAAAAATATTTAAAAAGAAAGAAGTTTCCATTCTATAGTCTCGGTCTCTCTTTCTGCCTCTCTACCACTCTACGTTTACTAAAGAAAGAGAGAGTGTGGTCCAGGAGGTGGTGCAGTGGCTAAGGCACTGGACTTTCAAGCATGAGGTCCTGAGTTCGATCCCCGGCAGCACATGTACCAGAGTGATGGCTGGTTCTTTCTCTCCTCCTATCTTTCTCATGAATTAATAAATAAATAAATATTTTAAAAAATAATAAAAATAAATTTAAAAATAAAGAAAGAGAGAGAGAGAAGAAGAAGCTGGACATCTGTGATCTGGATAACTATAAACAGCCCCAAGCCCAGTAACAATGGTTATTCTTCCTAAGCACCCACGGGAACCCTTTACACACTCAGTCCTTCCCACGGCACCCTGGGAGGCTACCCGTCCCCCAGAGAGCCAAATGCACCCCCTGAGCCCGGGCCTACCCATAGTCCCTGAGGTCCAGCGTGTGCAGCTCCAGCTGGGGCTCCCCGTGGGCGGCACCCCCCTGTTCCTGGGAGGAGAAGCGCACCAGGCGGTGGGCGCCAGAGGCCAGTGGGCCCAGGTGCTCCCTCTGCACGGACACCTGCAGGAGCAGCGGCTGGCGGGGCCGGCTCAGCTGCTGCCAGAAGTTCACGGCCTCGGTCACGTCAAAGGTCTTCCAGCCGCTCTCATGGATGGACACCAGCCTGAGGCAGGGACACAAAATTATTATTATGATCCTTGTGAGTCATTCCCACACCCCTGGGGGTTACAGACATGCTCCTGTCTCACCTTACCAACCCCCCCCCCCTCCAGCCATGACCTTCCCACCTGGAGTCAACAAGGGAAGTGCTGTTGGAGCCATCTTCTCGGACCTGCAACCACTCAATAGTGACCCGGGCTGGAGCACTGCTGGCAGACAGCCTGTGCAGCTCAACCTCGGGGATTGGCTCCTGGAAGAGGTGCAGCTCAGCCTGCATCAGCTCACTGTTGGGGGGCAGCCGCTGCTCCATGCTGAACACCAGCAGGTAGGTGGAGGCCTCAGACACTAGGAGCCTGCCAGTCACCTCTGGGAACATGAAAAGGGTCAGGGGGACCTCCAGGGACCCAGGCAGCCCTGACTGGGCCGCTAAGGAAGTGGCCATGATTCCCCCAGAAATCCAGGGAGAATTGGGGAGTATGGAAAGGGTGGGAAACTAATGGTTCTGATTGGAAGAGAGCACCCCCCAAAACACTCCTGAACATTTTCAGGCCAGGCCCTGCCTTCCAAACATTTGGAAGTGGGGCTTGTTTGCTAGCCTGTTCCATCCTTAATGGCAGCCAAGATTTTGGGGTTCCAGGCTGAATCTCATTAAGTAAAAATGGGGGCAGCCTGACACTGGAGGAGTGTGGGGAGGGGGAGGTAGGGAACCCTCCAATGGATCTCTGTGGTCACCAGCTAGCTGTACCTGACTTTTAAGTGTCGGGAGACCTAAACTATCATCTTCAATTTGGGGCTCATGTCTGGTAACTAGTAGCACCAAGAGGAAGGGATCAAGGATGCTTGAGCAGCAGCTGAGGCTCGAGGTGCAGTGCAGACACATCTAAGATGTCCTGCTCAGAAACAGCAGGCAGTCTGTCCCCAACCTCAGACTCCAGTGACAGCTTGAGCTCCTGAGCAAACAGCCAACGACTCAAACATGACTCCCCCAATCCCAACCTGGAAGGCAGGGTGAGAGAAGATCTAACTTGCACACTGAGGAGGTAATGCCAACCTCAGGGCGATAGGAGGCAGCAGCATAAGCTCCAGACTTGAGACATGCTGACAGGACCAATTCAAACAATGAACTTGAAACTTCTATGCTAGGTAGCAGGGAAAATGGCTTAGCTGGTAGAGATTCCTGATTCGATCACCAGAGTTGCATGTACCAGAGTGGTGCTCTGGTTTCTCTGTTTCTTGCTGTCTCATATAAAACTCATATGTAGCAATAACAAAATAAATCTTAAAAAAATATCTTGAACATGGTCCGGGAGGTGGTGCAGTGGATAAAGCAATGGATTCTCAACCATGAGGTCCTGAGTTCAATCCCCGGCAGCACATGTACCAGAAGGATGTCTGATTCTTTCTCTCTCTCCTATCTTTCTCATGAATAAATAAATTATATATATATATCTTGAGGCAGGGCTGGGTGGTAGTGCACCAAGCTAAGCTCACATAGTACTAAGCTCAAGGACCCGGGTAAGGATCCTGGTTCTCCACTTGCAAGGAGGACGCTTCACAAGCAGTGAAGCAGGTCTGTAGGTGTCTCACTCCTTCTCTATCCCCCCTCACTTTCTCTGTCGTATCCAATAAAATGGAAAGAATGGCTGCCAAAAGTAGTGGATTTGTAATGCATGCATCAAGCCCCAGCAATAGCCCTGGAGACAAAAAAAATCTTGGGGCTATGCAATGGTTCACCTGGTTGAGTGTGCATGTTACAAAGCACAAGGGCCCGGGGTTCAAGCCTCCCAGTCTACCTGCACAGGGGAGCCTCATAAGTGGTCAAACAGTGCTTCAGGTCTCTCCTACTCACTCTCTCCCTTTCCTCTCAATTTCTGTCTTTATCTAATAAGTAAAATAATATAAAAATCTAAGGCTCAACCAGTAGAGCACACATATTACAGTGTCCGAAGACTGAGGCTCAAGCCTGGGTCCCCCCCTGTAGGAGGAAAGCTTCACGTACAGTAAAGCAGTGCTGTAGGTGTGTGTCTCCCTCTACATCGCCCCTTTTCCACTCATTTTCTGTCTTTGCCCAAAATAAATAAGAAACAAATATCTGTACATATAATATCTTACAAGCTCTAGGAAGCAGTTAGAGCTCATTTAGTCTCATTTCCAGACAAGTCAACAGGCCCAGAGAGGTTCAGTGACTTGGCCAACATGAAACAGCAAATTTCCCAGCTGACTACAGACCCAGGCCAGTTACCCTCCCTGCCGCGTGGGACATAGCCCCAGCCACCCCCACCCCAAAACGAACACGCCCAATCTCAGTACCAACCCCTCCCCGCACCCACCCCCCCAGTTTGCAGTGGGCAGAGCAGCCTCACCTCGAAAGTTCTGGCTGAACCGCTTCCCTCGCGAGTGCGCCCCGTGGCTGCGCCGCAGCAGGGCCACGTACTGGGCGCGCACGTGGGCCGGGGTGACCAGCTGCCCCACGTCGGCCGCGTCAATCACCGGCGCCTCGCGGAGGTGCAGCTGCCGCAGCAGGCTGCCCAGGACCTGCTGCCCGGTCAGCGCCGCCCCGGGGCGGGCCAGGGCCAGCGCGCACAGCGCCCAGCAGAGCCACGGGGTCCTCATGGGGGATCAGCAGCAGCAGAGGCCGAGGCGGAGAGCCTGGGAGCTGCGGGAGGGTGCTGGCGGGGTGAGCCGGGCGGCCCCGCAGTCTTTATAGGCGGCGGGGGCTGGGGCTGGGGCTGGGGCTGAGAGGTCACACCCCCACCTCCCGGGGGCGCGGCGGCCAGACAGGTCCTGAGCCTGAGAAGGGGGTTGTCTGACTGGCCTGTGGACTGCTGGCCACTGCTGTTTGTCCAGCAGTCTTAAGCCTCTGCTTGGGTTATCAGATGGAAAAACCTCTGCTTGGCCTATCAGATGGAAAAGCTTCTTTGCTAGAGAAGTCGTAGGGGTCTCATTCTGGGATAGATCCCCCTCCACCCACTACCCCCCCCCACACACACACACACATACGAGGCAGAAGGGCCTGGGCTCCCAGCTGTGTGATTCTAGTCTTGTTCTTGGCTACAGGGAACGCTGAGCAGGAATTAAACTGATTGCTCACCACCAGGGTGCTCTCAGGCTGGCCTACCTGCTTGGTAGTCTGGCACAGTACTTGGTAGGGGACGTTTGGGGAGGGACACTGAGCTCCTGGCTGTCCGGACTTGAAACCAACCCAGTGTTTCCTCTACTCTGAGAGTTAGAAGCTGAGAACAGATTCCACCGGTGACATTTGCTCCATTAAGGAAGCCCAGCTGCTCCCCCTTCTTGACTGTTCTAGAAATGGGAGAATCATCCAAACAGCCCCCTGCTTCCATTTTCAAGTGTAGAAGTTGAGGTTCAGAGAGGTGACAAGGGCCCAGGCTCACATAGGTAGTGATGGGTGTGTCTGTATTACAAAGTCGTATCTTCTTTCACCCTCTCGAACATTCTAAGCTGAATACTGCTTGGCTCCTCAAGCTAGCCAAGCTGACTCAGTTCAGTCTAGAAGGGGACATGGGGTTAGCCTCCCAATTTCCTGAGGTTTCTCTGATTTAAATGTGGAGTTGAGGGCAGCTGGGGGGTTTTACCAGGGAAAGAGAATACTCCTGTAATCTGCCAGGGAGAAATGTGAAACATCACAGTTTTCTGTAGACCTAGACTAATAGTTTATTCTGTGGATCTAAATTCACATTTGAACAGGAGACCTCTGCTACATTGGACAACACTAGCCAGAGGCCAGAAGCAAGTGAATGTGGATTGGAAGAGATTTCATAATGGGCTGATTAGCAGCCAGGTGGGAAGGCAGCCCACCTTTTGTCATGCAGAAAGAGGCAGATTCCCCTCTCTCCCACCCCACATAGATCTGACCCAGCTCTGCCAGGTCACCTCCCCCTGAAGTGGTCAAGTGACCTCTAATCAGATTTTCTGTCCTAAGAAAATAGAGGACAAGAGATTGGGGTGAAGTACCCCATGGCCACTTTTCTGCCCCTGATAGGACAGGATTTGACCACCACTAGAACCCAGACTGCCAGAAGAAAGCCACAAGATGTGTATGTCAGAGCTCACCCTGCAGCCACCATTGTGGGACCATGCTCAGAACCAAAGGGGACTCAGAGGTCAGTAGAGGAAGCAGTTCGATTCTGGGTTAGAGCCTAGAAGCCCCAAGTCTCCAGAATGATGCCCTTTCCTCTCCAAAAGCAGACATACTGTGGGCACCCCTGAAACAGGGTTCCCCAACCCGGAAACACGGGGTGGCCCAAATCCACCCAGACTTGTTCCCAGTGTGTCCCCCAGGAAGCCTCAGGGAATGCAGACTGCCCTGAGAGCGTGGTTGCCTGAGGGACACGCTGGAAATAAGGACCCAGGACCCAGCACATACAGCCCTTTCCTGGCTATTAATTGGGATCCTGAAGGGGCCCAGGAAGGTCACCCTTACCCCCATAGCAGTATGTAGATTGGGTGTTGGCTCTGAGTTCTCGTGCCTGGCCTCATTTCATCCTCAGCATGAGTTCATGAGTGTGATTAATGTCTCAGTGATAAGGAGTCTGGGGGTTGGTGGGTGCTGAACTAGTCCCAGGAGACAGGCGGGGCTCAGCCCCCCTATGTGCTCTCATTAACAGTTCTGGCCTCAGGTAAGGGGCTTAACTACTCTCTCTGTGTCTTCCCTGAGTGTGAACTGAGGGAGGGCTTGACTGTCCCAGCCTTCCTGCAGGGCCAGCCAGAATGCCCTCGGGCTCCTGTTTTATGGGGGTCCTTCATCTTCCTCAGGTCTCCCATGATGCATTTGAACTTTCTTTTGTCCCAAACCTTTCCCCTCCCCAGCTGCCCCCCACACACACAAGAACACAGAAAAGAAGCAAAGCCATCCATTTGCTTAATTAACTGTAGAGAGAGAGAAGCATAAAGAGGAACATATAGAAATTCTTCAGGGTAAGATTTAGGGAAAGAGACAGGGTTATGATGATGTTTCTCTTTTTATGCATTAAAATTATTATTATGAAAAAATAAAATAAATTTTAAAAATTATAATTATGGGAGCCAGGCAGTGGCACACCTGCTGAAGTGCACATATTACAGTGTGTGAGGACCCAGGTTCAAGCCCCTGGGCCCCACCTGCAAGGAAGAAGCTTCATGAGCAGTGAGTCAGTGCCACAGGTGTTTTTCTGTCTCTCTCCCTCTCTATCACCCCCTCCCCAATCTATCTGTATCCAATAATAAATAAATAAATAATATATTTTAAATGAGAGAGAAAAAAATTGAGAGGAGAGGGAGACATAGAAAGAAAGAGCCAGAGAGACACCTGCAGTACTGCTTCACCACTTGTAAAGCTTTCCCCCTGCAGATGGGGACCAGGGGCTTGAACCTGGGTCCTTGCACTGCAGTATGAATGCTTAACCAGGTGTGCCACAGCCTGCCCCCCTCAATTTCTCTATCCAATAATAAATAAATAATATTTAAAATTATTACTTAATCAGAGCATTGCTCAGCTCTGCCTTGTAGTGATGTTATAGATCCAAACCTGGGGCGTTGCAGCCTCAGGCATGAAAGTCTTTTGTAGAACCGCTATTATTATCTCCCTAGCTCTAGCATTTATTTTTATTTGGGAAGAAAATAAGAAACTAACACTGTTAATAACTCTTCCCCCAGAGAAAGAAAGAGGGAAAGAGATAAGATGCAAACCAACAGTAACTTTTTTATCATTTTAGTTTTGATTTACTTATTTGTTCACCAAATTGAGTGTTTAATTCACAACGACTGCAGAAGTAGTGCAAGATCATTTAGTTTTAAATTAGACTCATTTATCAACCACTGTTAGTTTTTATTTATCATTTAACTGTAGCTATTTTTATTTTTATGACTTGTTATTTATTTATTCATTCCCTTTTGTTACTCTTGTTGTTTTATTGCTGTAGTTATTACTGTTGTCGTTGTTGTTGGATAGGACAGAGAAATATAAAGAGAGGAGGGGAAGACAGAGAGGGGAGAGAAAGATAGACACCTGCAGACCTGCTTCACTGCTTGTGAAGTGACTCCCCTGTAGGTGGTGAGCCAAGGGCTTGAACTGGGATCCTTACGCTGGTCCTTGCTCTTTGTGTGACCTGCGCTTAACCTGCTGCACTACAGCCCGACTCCTGATATTTTTATTTTTATTTATTGGATAGAGACAGCCAGAAATTGAGAGGAAGGGGGAGATAGAGAGGGAGAGAGAGGGGCCAGGCAGTGGCTCACCTGGCTAAGTACACACATTAGTGTGCAAAGACCCAGGTTCTGGCCCCTGGTCCCCACCTGAAGGGGGAGAGCTTCACGAGTGGTGAAGCAGGCCTGCAGGTGTCTCTCTGTCTCTCTCCTTCTCTATCTCCCCTACCTCTCTTGATCTCTGGCTGTCTCTATCCAATAAATAAAGATAATAAAAAAAATTTTAAAGAGGGAGAGAGACAGAGACACCTGCAGCCCTGCTTCATCATTCATGAAGTTTTCCCCCTGCAGGGGACCAGAGGCTTGAACTCGGGTCCTTGAACACTATAGTGTGTGCACTTAACCAGGTGCCACTGCCTGTCTCCTAGTTTTTATTTAACCTTTTACCAGATTAGCTCTGGTTTACAGTGGTGCAGGGAATTAAACCTGGACCCTCAGAGCCCCAAGGCCTGACAATCTATTTACATAGCCATTATGCTATCTTTCTTGCCAGTAATTTTTTTTTTTTATCGAGGCAATGCTCAGCTCTGGCTTATGGTGGTACAGGGGATTGAACTTGGGACTTTGGAACCTCAGGCATGAGAGTCTCTTTGCATAACCATTATGCTATCTACTCTCTGCCCTAATTTTTTCTTTTGAGTTGAGAAGTTTAACAAGTGAAATTTCATCACTTCAGGCCAATTGTTTCTTTCTTTTTCTTCTTCTCTTTCTTTCCTTCTCTTCATTGAATACTAGATGTTTCTGCCTTTACTGGTGGGTGGTGCTGAGGCCAGATATGCAGATAAAGATACAGATAAAAAATTAATTGGGGGAGTTGGGCGGTAGTGCAGCGGGTTAAGCAAGGACCGGTGTAAAACCCCCAGCTCCCCACCTGTAGGGGAGTCGCTTCACAGGTGGTGAAGCAGGTCTGCAGGTGTCTATCTTTCTCTCCCCCTCTCTGTCTTCCCCTCCTCTCTCCATTTCTCTCTGTCCTAACAACTACGACGTCAATAATAATAATAACTACAACAATAAAACAACAAGGGCAACAAAAGGGAATAAATAAATAAAGTTAAAAAAAAAAGTAAATCGGGTCTGGGAAGTGGCACACTAGGTTAAGCACACAAAGTACTAAGCACAAGGACCTACTCAAGGACCAGGGTTTGAGCCCCCACTCCACACCTGCAGGGGGGACACTTCACAAGCGGTGAAGCAGGTCTATAAGTGTCTGTCTTTCTCTCTCCCTTTGTATCTCCCTCACCCTTCTCAATTTCTCTGCTCTATCAAATAAAATGAGGGGGGTAGTTGCTGGGAATAGTGGATTTGTAGTGCTGGCTCTGAGCCTCAGCGATAACCCTGGAGGAAAAATAAGAGAGAGAGAAAGTAAATTGACCCAGCCAAACCAAGCCAGCTTTCAGTACAAAGCTTCTAAATAAAAGTGTGAACCATTTCTGGTATTCAGTGATGGTTCTTAGCCAGAAAATTACTCACTTGGGGGAGCTGGGCGGTAGCTTAGCTGGTTAAGCACATATGGCACAAAGCACAAAGGCCAGCATAAGGATCCCAGCTCAAGCCCGCAGCTCCCCACCTGCAGGGGAGTCACTTCACAATCGGTGAAGCAGGTCTATAGGTGTCTATCTTTCTCTCCTCTTCTCTGTCTTCCCCTACACTCTCAATTTCTCTCTGTCCTATCCAACAACGACAGCTATGACAATAATAACAACTACAACAAGTGCAACAACAAGGACAACAAAATGGGGAAAAAGGCCTCCAGAAGCAGTGAGTTTGTAGTGCAGGCACCAAGCCCCAACAATAACCCTGGAGGCAAAAAAAAAAAAATTACTCACTTGGATAGTGCATTGTTTTGCCATGTATGCAGCAGAGCCTGGCCCTTACCACACTGGAGGAAGCTTTGGTTCTGTGGTCTCTTTGCCTCTCTCTTTCTCTCTCTCTTTTTGTCTGAAAAGTTAGCCCAGAGAGGTGAAGCTCTAGCAGTAACCAAAATAAATAAACAAATGACTAGTTGTATTTATGCATTAATTTGTTCATTTTCTTTCTTTTTAAAAATATTTATTTATTCCCTTTTGTTGCCCTTGTTGTTTTATTGTTGTAGTTATTGTTGTTGTTATTGATGCTGTCATTGTTGGATAGGACAGAGAGAAATGGAGAGAGGAGGGGAAGATGTTCATTTCTAATATATTTATTTCAGTTCTGGGCAAGATGGGATACAGTCCTGGGCAGGACCTCCTACCAAGACAGGACACATGCTCACTCACTCACTCAGACTGAGACACCCAATGAATATATCATGCCCCTCTGGGCATAAATTCTCCACCAACAGTGTTACCTGGCCAGGAACTGAGTATTTTATTTTATCTTTATTTTATTTTACCATAGCACCACTCAGCTCTGCTTTAGAGTTTAGGCCCCCTGGCCACCACATGCAACTATGGAGCTTATAGCATAAACAGAAAAGTTGATAGGAAACAGTAAAGTAAGGCTGTTAAGAACAGAAACAAGGGGCCTGGGAGGTGGCACTGTGAGTAGGACATTGAATTTAGAAGCCTGACATCCCAAGTTTGATCCCTAGCAAACTGTGTATCAGAGTGATGCTTTGGTTCTCTCTCTCTTTCTTTTTTTTTTCTTTTAATTTTTTTAAACTTTATTTATTTCCCTTTTGTTGCCCTTGTTCCTTTTTATTATTGTTGTAGTTATTATCATTGTTCTTATTGATGTCGTTGTTGTTAGATAGGACAGAGAGAAATGGAGAGAGGAGAGGAAGACAGAGAGGGGGAGAGAAAGATAGACACCTGCAGACCTGCTTCACAGCCTATGAAGGGACTCCCCTGCAGGTGGGGAGCCGGGTCTCTCTCTCTTTCTAATTGTGTTAATAAATAAAATCTTAAAAATAAAAGACCAGAACATTGGAGAGACAGCATAATGGTGGTGATTCCAAAAGACTTGCAAGCCTGAGACTCCAAAGTTCCAAGTTCAATCTCTGGCCACACCATAAACCAGAGCTGAAGTTTGCTCTGGTAAAATATAAAATAAAATAAAATAAAATAAAATAAAATAAAATAAAATAAAATAAAATAAAATAAAAAATACCTGAGGGCAGGGGAGATAGCATAATGGTCATGCAAAAACACTTTCATACCTGAGGCACTAAAGGCCCCAGGTTTAATCCCCAGCACCACAATAAACCAGAGCTGAGTAGTACTCTGGTAAAAGAAAAATAAATTAGCTAATTAATTAAAAATAAAATTAAAAGACTAGGAGCAAGAGAATTATATCTAGCACCATCACTTCTATTTAACTTTGTTCTGGAGACAGAAGCTAATGAAATAACAGAAACCAGATGGATAAAATTTGAATAAGCAGAATTAAGTTATTGTTATTGGCAAATATTAAGATTTTGGGGCTGGAGTATAATGGTTATGCAAAAAGACTTTCAGGCCTGAGGCATCAAAGGTCCCAGATTCAGTCCCCAGAACCTTCATAAGCCAGAGCTGAGCAGTGAGTTAAGCGCAGGTGTTAAGCACAAGGACTGGCCTAAGGTTCCTGGTTCGAGCCCCAGGCTCCCGACCTACAGGGAGTCTCTTCACAGGCAGTGAAGTAGGTCTGTAGGTGTCTGTCTTTCTCTCCCCTTCTCTGTCTTCCCCTCCTCTCTCCATTTCTCTGTGTCCTAACAACGACGACATCAGTCACAACAATAATAACTACAACAATAAAACAACAATGGCAACAAAAGGGAATAAATAAATAAAATAATAAAATATTTTTAAAAAATTAGTCAGGAAGCTGTCCTATCTAAACAACAACGAACCAATAACAGCAGTAATAACTACAGCAACAATAAAAAAATAAGGGCAGCAAAAGGGAAAATAAAAAAAATTTTAAAACATGAGAGTCAGGGAGTTGGAAGATAGCACAGCGGGTTAAGCGCAGGTAGTGCAAAACCCAAGGACTGGTGTAAGGATCCCGGTTCGAGCCTCCGGGAGAGCGGTGGGGGGGGCACCTCAAACCAGGATGCTTACACAGGTCCTTGCACTTTGCGCCACCTGGGCTTAACCCGCTGTGGGCCTTTTTTTTTTTTCTTTTCTTTCCTTTCCTTTTCTTTTTTTGGATAGGACAGAGAGAAATTGAGAGAGGAGGGGAAGATAGGTAGACACCTGCAGACCAGCTTCACCACGTGTGAAGCAACCCCCCTGAAGGTAGGGAGCCAGAGGCTGGAAAAGGGAGGGATCCTTGCATGAGTCCTTGTGCTTTGTACTATGTGAGCTTAGCCCAATGTGCTACCACCCAGCCCCCTGGAGATAAGGGTCCTTTTTTTTTTTTTGGCTGGGGCTCGGTGCCTGCACTATTTTCTCCATTTTGTTGCCCTTATTATTGTTTTTTTTTTTATTACCTTTATTTTATTTACTGGATAGAGACAGCCAGAAATCAAGAGGGAAGGGGGTGATAGAGAAGGAGAGACAGAGAGACACCTGTAACATTGCTTCACCACTTGCAAAGCATTTCCCCTGCAGATGGGAACTGGGGGCTCGAACCTGGGTCCTTGTGCACTGTAACATGTATGCTCAACCAGGTACCACCACTTGGCCCCGCCCCTGTAATTGTTATTGTTGAACAGGACACAGAGATGTTGAGAAAGGAGGGGAAGACAGAGGAGGAATTTTGAAAGATAGACATCTACAGACATGCTTCACCACTTCTGAAGCAATTCCTCTGCAGGTGGGATCTGAGGACTAGAACCCGGATCCTTATGCTGGTCCTTGTGCTTAGCTTCATGTGCTGTATTTCATGGTCCCTGAGTAGAACTTGGGGACACACATACACAGAAGAAAGGCTGTGTAAGAAGGCTGTTGTCTGCAGGTCATCGAGAGGGCCCTCATCTTGAAATTAGATGGCCCACCACCTTGATTTTGGACTTCTAGCCACAAGGATTATGAGAAAAATTAATCCTGTTGTTGAAGTCATGAAGAATATGGTTTTTGCTGCAGCAGTTGGATCAAATGAACATATCAAGTGTCACCAGGAGGTTGTACTGCTATGCCACCCAGCTGACAGCAATGATGAGACAGATTGTTTTAATTATTTTCTTTCTTTCTTTTTGCCTCCAGGGTTATCGATGGGACTCAGTGCCTGCACTCCGAATCCACTGCTCCTGGAGGCTATTTTTTTTTCCTTTTTGTTGCCTTTGTTGTTTATCATTGTTGTTATTATTGTTGTTGTTGTCATTGCTGTTGGATAGGACAGAGAGAAATGGAGAGAAGGGGGAAGACAGAGGGGGAGAGAAAGATAGACACCTACAGACCTGCTTCACCTTCTGTGAAGCAAAACCCCTGCAGGTAGGTGGTGAACCAGGGCTCGAACTGAGATCCCTAAGCCGGTCTTTGCGTTTTGAACCATGTGCATTTAACCTGCTGCACTACCGCCCACATCCCTAATTATTTTATTTATTTTATTTAAATACACAAAGATACAGAGAGAAAGACCAGCACACTACTCAGCTCTGGTTTACCGGTGGTGCTGGTGACTGAATCTGGGACCTCAGAGCCTCAGGCATGAAAGTTTTTTTTGCATAACCACTAAACTGCCTTCTTAGCCCCAGATTCTGGTTTCAAAGAGGCAGAAGTATCAGTCAGAGAGAACACTAATTGCCTCTGAATCAATTGCCTCTCCAGGGGAACAGGAGCCTAGAGGCAAGAATTGGGAGAAACTTTTACTGTACTGTTTCAAATATAGAATGGGAGAGGGTCAGGCGGTGGCACATCCTGTTGAATACATGTTTTCTGGTTCAAGTTCCCAGTCCCCACCTGCAGGAGAAAGCTTCACAAATGGTCAAAAAAAAGGAAAAGAGAAGAAAGAGGTTAAAAAAAAAAAAAGGGAGTAGGGCAGTAGCGCAGCGGGTGGAGCAATTGGAGCAAAGCAAGGACAGGCCTAAGGATCCTGGTTCAAGCCCCCGGTTCACCACCTGCAGGGGAGTCACTTCACAAGTGGTGAAGCAGGTCTGCAGGTGTCTATCTTTCTCTCCCCCTCTGTCTTCCCCGCCTCTCTCCACTTCTCTCTCTCCTATCCAACAACAATGACATCAATAATAACTACAACAATAAAAAACAAGGGCAATAAAAGGGAATAAATAAATTGAAAAAAAAAAAGGAAAATAATGACTGCTGGCATCAGTGGATTCTTTGCAAACTGTACTGTCTCCTTATTTTTATTTTATCAGATCACTGATCAGCTGTGGCTTATGGTGGTGCTGTGGCTTTAACTTGAGACCTCAGAGCCTCAGGTATGACTTTTTCTTTTTAAAAAATATTTTACTTATTTTGCTTATTTTAGTGAAAAAGAAAGAGAAACCAGAGCACTGTTCACTTCTGGCTTATGGTGGTGTTGGGGGTTAAACCTGGGCCATGGAAGCCTTAGGCATTAAAGTCTTTTGCATAACCATTGTACTATTTCCTCAGCCCATGGATATGCTGTCTCCTCAAGCCTGTAGCTTTCAATCTTTTTACTATTGTTATTATATATTTTTTAATTTATAAAATGGAAATATTGATAAGATGATAAGATAAGAGAGGTACAGTTCCACACAATTCCCACCACCAAAATCCAATTCCATCCCCTCCCTTGAAAGGTTTCCTATTGGGTAGCGCAGTGGGTTAAGCACACTTGGTGCGAAGCCCAAGGACAGGCATAAGGATCCCGGTTGGAGCCCCTGGCTCCCCACCTGCAGGGGAATCACTTTACAGATGGTGAAGCAGGTCTGCAGGTGTCTATTTTTTTCTCCCCTCCTCTCTCCATTTCTCTCTGTCCTATCCAACAACAGCGACATCAATAACAGCAATAAAACAAGGCAACAAAAGGAAAAATAAATAAATATTTAAAAAAATAAATTAAAAAAAAGAAAGGTTTTTCTATTCTTTATTCCTCTGGGAGTATGGATCCAGGATTATTATGGGGTGCAAAAGGTGGAAGGTCTGGCTTCTGTAATCGCTTTTCCACTGGATGTGGGCTTTGGCAGGTCGATCCATACACCTAGCCTATCTCTCTCTTTCCCTAGTGGGGCAGGGCTCCAGGACACTTTGGTGAGATCGTCTGCCCAGGGAAATCAGGTTATTTTATTTATTTTATTTTACTAGATTTTTAAATATTTATTTACTTATTCCCTTTTGTTGCTTTGTTGTTTTATTGTAGTTATTGTTGTTGATGTTGTTTTGGATAGGACAGAGAGAAATGAAGGGAGGAGGGGAAGACAGAAAGGGAGAGAGAAAGATAGATGCCTGCAAACCTGCTTCACTACTTGTGAAGTGACTCCCCTGCAGGTGGGGAGCTGGGGGCTTGAACCAGGATCCTTAGGCTGGTCCTTGCGCTTTGTGCTACCTGCGCTTAATCTCCTGCGCTACCTAATCAGGTTATTTTAATTAAAGTGATACAGAGATAAAGATACAGAAAGAAACCAAAGCACTGCTCAGCTCTCAGTTATGGTGGAGCTGGAGACTGATCCTGGGACCTCAGAACCTCAGGCATGAAGTCTTTGCAGAACTATTGTGCTGTAACTTTAAATCTCTACACTATGTTTATTAATTATAGAAACAACAAGTTGCTGGAGAGGTGGCTCCATCATAGAACACTTACTTTACATGTGTGAAACCCTCAGTCCCACCCCTGACACCAGTCAGAACAACAAAGACAAAATAAATGGAACTCCATGGGTGGGGAAACAGTGCTTTGGTCTCACTACCATTAAAAAAAGCAGGGGTAGATAGCATAATGGTTATGCAGACAGACTTCCATGTCTGAGGCTCCGAAGTCCCAGGTTCAAATCGCTGCACCACCATAAACCAGACCTTAGCAGTACTCTGGTAAAAAAAATAAAATAAAATAAATTAAAAAATAAAAAACTACAACAATAAAAAAGGGCAACAAAAGGAAATAAATAAATATTTTTAAAAAATTAAAAAAAAAGAGTGGTCCAGGAGGTGGCACAGTGGCTAAGGAAGTAGACTGTCAAGCATGAGGTCCTGAGTTCGATCCCCGGCAGCACATTTACCAGAGTGATGTCTGGCTCTTTTTCTCTCTCCTCCTAGCTTTCTCATTAATAAAATAAAATCTTTAAAAAAAAAAAAAAGAAAGAAAGGAATGAGTTCCTTGTGGCTGGGTGGTAGCGCACCTGGTAAAGCACTCACATTACAATGTGCAAGGACCTTGGTTCAAGCTCCAGGCTTCCACCTGCAGGAGGAAAGCTTCACAAGTGGTGAAACTGCTGCAAATGTCTTTCAGTCTCTTCTCCTCACTATCTCTCCCTCCCCTTTCAATTTCTCTCTGTCTCTATCTCCAAAAATTATTTAAATAAATAATTAATTAAAATTTTAAAATAAAAAAGCACTCCTGAACGCATAATGAGCTTAGAAAAAAAAAGAAAAGAAAGAAATGAGTTCTGAAGTTGCTGGTTAGCTCCACAGCACCTGTGCTCACTTCTCTTTCTTATATGAGACTCTCTTTCCTTCCCCCCTTTCTCATATGTAATAAATAAAATACATCTTTCAAATAAACAGATGAATAAATGTATCTGTCAAGAGTAGTGGAATCAAGCAAGTGTGAAACTCCAGGGAAGGGGCTGGGTGGCTGTGCAACTGGTTAAGTGCACACATTGCAGTGCACAAGATCCCAGGTTCCAGGCCCTCATCTGCAGGAGGAAAGCTTTGCAAGTGGTAAAACAGTGCTGCAGGTGCTTTTCTGTTTCTCTCCCTCTCTCCCTCCTCCTCCCCTGTCCATTTCTGGCTGTCTCTATCCAATAAATAAATAAAGATAATTTTAAAAATGGCGCAGGCGCCGCCATGCGAACTGCTTGACACAGTACCAGCTTCGCAGGAAGTTCAGCATGGCTGGACTCTCCAGGCCAAACTGAAACCATCTCGCCTTTTGCCATGATTAAGCTCTGTGTGGTCTTAATAATATTTACCTATTAAGAGCCTGACCAAATGACAAAAATAATGACAAAACCTGCACTGCACTCTGTAAGATTGAACATAATGGAACAAGCAATAGCAGTAATGCAGAATTTTTAAGGAGGCCCCAATAGGAAGAAATGTTTTCCCCTTTATCTACACCACTTCCTTTAGTATTCCCCCTAAAATATAGAGAAAGATTGGTGGTTCCCACAGTGGAGGGGCCACCTTACATAACATAAATAATTAATAGAAAGTTATGGTACCTGCCTAGATACAATGGGCTTTTTAATCTACCATCCACCATTATGCTCCCACCTCCTTAAGCAGGAATAGTACACAAGAACCTAGGTCACATAGTGAGCATACACAAAAGATGGATTCTAGATAGAGAGTTTAACTTGGAACAAAATAAAACAAAACTCCTGGATCAAACAATGGAAAAGATTTTTGTGAAAAATGGGCTGCTCAATTTGTTTAAGGCCCCTAGAAACATAACAAGCTTGAATTTTCTATAAACCATTGTCTTCTGATGCACAGAGCCAAGAAAATGGCATAAAAGGTAGAATATTAATCTTAATCAATAGGATATTTGCCTAGCACACAGGTACAGGAAAAACAAAAGACAAAGAAACGGTGATGTGATCTCTAGGGCAGAAAGTGCCCCTGGAATGTAAATGTTCCACAAAGCAGGAGGTGTTCCCTACCTGTGCTGTTCTTGGTGATTTTTGTTTCAATAATCAAAGCCTTGGTGATTTATGTTTTAATAATCAATACCTTGGTGATTTTTGTTTGAATGATCTAAGCCTTATGAGACTATAAAAATAAAGTTCTGCTTAAGTAAGACAGAGATGTCTGCCTGAGCTTGATTCAGCATCAACTCACTCCTCTCTCATCCTTCATTCTTTGCGGATGCCCCTCCTCCTTCAGGCTAACCCTAATAACCCTAATAACCTGCTGGGGCTGGACCCCGGCAAAAAAATTTAAAAGAAAAGAAAGAAACCCCAATGAATGGGGGCCGTGTAATAGCACACCGTGTGATATAGCACAAAGAGCAAGGACTCGCTCAAGATCCCGGTTCTAGCTCTTGACTCCCCACCTGTCTGCAGGGGGTGTGTGGGGTGTGGAGTCGCTTCACAAGCGGTGGGTTAAGTAGGTCAGCAGGTGTCTTTCTCTCCCCCTCTCTATTTTCCCTGCCTCTCAATTTCTCTCTGTCTTATCCAATACAAAACGGGAAAAGTGGCTGCCAGGAGCAGTTGATTCACAGAGGCCCAGCGATAACCCTGGAGGCAAAAGGAAAGAAACTCCAGAGGTCCCTGGTTTAATCCCCTGCATAATCATAAGCTAGTGTTAGCGGTGGTCTGGTAAAAATAATGTTGTTATTATTGTTATATCAGGCAGGAAAATTTAAGGTTATTGACTTAACATTTTAGAAAGTTAAACATTGTAAAGCTTAATTACTGTGTGAAAGGGCCCTACTATTTGCTGAGCACCTACTATGTACCAGGGATTGTGCTAAGCACACAATTGACATCGGAACACTAACATATTCCTTGCAGAAAAGTTCCATCAACCCCACTTCACAGAAGACAGATGCTGAAAAGGGCAGGAAACTCCCCTAAGGCTCCCCACATTAGCCTTGCCCATCTCCCCATAATGTCCCACCTGCCAAGCCCTCAGTCAGGACTGTTAGTTGTCCTTTCTTCTCCCTGTCCCACTGTCTCCTCCCATCCAGGAGCTGCTCTGCCTACGGAATGACCTCCCCACCTCTGGGCCTTTAGAAGGTCAGAGATCCTTAGGGACTGGAGATACTGTCTCCTCTGTATGACAAAGGGCGGGGGGGGGGGGGGGGCGCTCCCTCTCCTGACAGCTAATCTGCCTGCTGTAAATAGCTCCCCAATCCACAATCACTTAGCTCTGGCTGATTGCCCCCCCCCCCCCAGCAGAACTGTTGAAGCTGAGTAGAATCCACATCCAGGAACAGGGGTGTGTGTTTGCAGGGGGATAATAGGTCTGGGGGATTCGCCCCATCTGCTCTCCCAGTCACACTCCATCAGCCTTCTGTAGAAAGCCCTCACTGTCTCTCTGACCCCAGACCAGAAGGGTGGGGGGCAAGGGGGAGAGGATGTCTGAAGAGCATATGGCCAGTAGCTGAGTAGCTGAGGTTGTGGAAGGTGCCTGCTGCTTAGTGTCTTAAGTGATCTCTCCTAAGTGATTTCTGTTCCGCTGTGCCTTGTAGTAGTACTGGGGATTGAACTTGGGACCTCAGAGCCTCAAGGATAAAAGTCTTTTGCAGAACCATTATGCTTTCTCCCAAATGCCCTTCCACCTCTGCCTGCACCCTCTCAGAGATCAAATGAGAATGTTCCACCCTGTATCCAGCCAGACCTCCAGGCTTCAAGGTCATTCTTGAGTCCTAGAGTGCCCCATCCACATAACACATCTTGAAGTCATTCACACACACAATTTACCAGAGCAAGTACAGCTGCCTCCCTTTCCGTCCTTTGCCTCTCTGTAATCCAGAAGCTTTGACCAACATTATCCAGATATCATCTGATAATGGATTCACTAAAAAATGAAATCAGATACCTAAATGAAAAAGGCAAAAGCTATCAACCCCTAAGGAGAGAACATCGGAGAACATCGAGAGGATCCACCTATAGCCTTAGCAATGACTTTACTACATAAGATAGTTGAAGCCACAATCTGTAAAAGAAGTCACTGTTAAGCTGAACTTCATTACAGGGAAATACTTTTACTTTGCCAAAATATGAACCTCAGAGTGGGAGAGAACATTTGCAAAAGGCACGTCTGTTAAAGGACCTCTTCTAAATTCTATAAATAGCTCTTAAAATTCAACAGTCAGAAAAGAATATAGAAGCCCAGGAGGTGGTGCAGTAGCTAAAGGGTTGAACTCACAAGCATGAGGTGCAGACTTGGAGGATTGGCACTGCATTGTGCCAGAAGGATACCTTGGTTCTCTCTTCCTCTTCTCTCTCAGTACTTAATCACTTTTTTTATTTTCCCTTTTGTTGTCCTTGTTGTTTTACTGTTGTAGTTATTACTATTGTTGGATAGGACAGAGAGAAATAGAGAGAGGAGGGGAAGACAGAGGGGAAGAGAAAGATAGACACCTGCAGACCTGCTTCACCGCCTGTAAAGCGACTACCCTGCAGGTGGGGAGCCGGGGGCTGGAACCCGGATCCTTAGGACGGTCCTTGCGCTTTGTGCCACATGTGCTTAACCCACTGCACTACCACCTAATTCCCACTTAATAACTTTTTAAAAGAAAAGAAACAACCCAGTTAAGATAGAGGGGAAAAAAGGCCATTGTAATGAAAATTGCTTGGTACTAGAACATAAATAGACCAGTGGACTAGAATTGAGAGTCCAGAAATAAGCTCCTACATCTATGGACATCTAATCTTTAATGAAGGTGCCCAGACTGTTAAATGGGGGAAGGAGAGTCTCTTTAACAAATGATGTTGGGAAAAGTGGGTTGAAACACACAGAAGAATGAAACTGAACCACTATATTTCACCAGACACAAAAGTAAATTCCAAGTGAATCAAGGACTTACTTGGATGTTAGACCAGAAACTATCAAATACTTAGAGAAAAATGTTGGCAGAACTCTTTTCCACCTAAATTTTAAAGGCATCTTCAATGATACAAATCCAATTACAAAGAACACTAAAACAAAAATAAACCAATGGATAGTTTTTTGTTTGTTCGTTTGTTTTTGCCTCCAGGTTATTGCTGGGGCTTGGTACCTGCACCACAAATCCACTGCTCCTGGATGCTATTTTTCCCCTTTTGTTGGGCTTTTTGTTGTTGTTGTTGTTATATTTTTGTGGTTATTATTATTTTTAATGTTTTATTTAATTTATTTTTGAGAGAGATGAAGACAAAGACACGCACACACAGAGAAACACCAGAGTACTTCTCAGCTCTGGTTTATGGTGGTGTGGGGGATTGAACCTGGGACTCTGGAGCCTCAGGCATGAGAGCCTCTTTGCATAACCATTATGCTATTTCCCCCTCCAGTTGTGGTTATTATTGTTGTTGTTATTGATGTCGTCATTATTGGATAGGACAGAGAGAAATGGAGAGAGGAGGGGAAGACAGAGAAGGGGAAAGAAAGACGGACACCTGCAGACCTGCTTCACCGCTTGTGAAGCGACCCTTCTGCAGGTGGGGAGCTGGGGGCTCGAACCAGGATCCCTATGCCGGTCCTTGCGCTTCACGCCACGTGCACTTAACCCGCTGCTACCACCCGACCACTGAGTAGTTGGGTAGTTAATTCTTTTTTTTAAAAGGGGGGGGGGGCCTTCATTTTATTTATTTTTCCTCTTGATTGGGGGGTATGGGGTAATAGTTTACATACAGTACAGTTGTTGGCATGGAGGTACAACTTTTTTTTAAATATTTATTTTATTTTCCCTTTTGTTGCCCTTGTTGCTTTATTGTTGTTATTGATGTTGTCGTTGTTGGATAGGACAGAGAGAAATGGAGAAAGGAGGGGAAAACAGAGAGGGGGAGAGAAAGACAGACACCTGCAGACCTGCTTCACAGCCTGTGAAGCGACTCCCCTGCAGGTGGAGAGCCAGGGGCTTGAACCGGGATCGTTAAGCCAGTCCTAGCTCTTTGTGCCACGTGCACTTAACCCACTGCGCTACCGCCCGACTCCCAGGTATTTAATTCTTATCATTCAGCTCTTAGATCAAATGCCACCTCCCCACAAAGCTCTCTCCTGCCCCTGGATAAATATCATATATGGCTCTTCCTGCCTCCACCTGCCTCACTTACTCTCTCTCTTATCATCCTGGATTCTTTTCTCCGGGGTACTTAGTACTATCTGAAAGTATTTCCTCCTTTATTTGTTTAGCTGTGGATGGGCTGCCTCCCCATTACAGTGTAGATTCCAAAGGCTCAGTGACTTTGTCCAAACTTTTGTGTCTAAGTGCTGAGAACAATGACAGCACTTAGTGGTGGGAAACATTTCAGTGTTTGTTGAATTAATTCCTGAATCGATGGCAAACACCAATATCTCTGATGAACATAGATGTTAAGATATTGAACAAAATTCCAGTCAACCAGATACAGAAGTAAATTAAACAGATTGTACATCATGAACAAATGGGATTTACCCTAGGGATGCAAGGTTGGTTCAATACATGTAAATCAATCAATGTAATCCAACACATCAATAAAAGCAAAACTAAAAACTACATAATTATCTCAATAGATGCAGAGAAAGCCTTTGGCAAAATCTAACATTCCTTCATGATCAAAACACTACAAAAAATGGGAATAGATGAAAATTTCCATAACCTAATAGGGTCCATATACAGCAAACGTGCAGCCAATATCATACTCAATGGTGAGAAACTGAAAGCATTCCCCTTCAGATCAGGTACTAGACAGGGCTGCCCACTATCACCATTACTATTCAATGTAGTATTGGAAGTTCTTGCCATAGCAATCAGGCAAGAGCATGAAATTAAAGGCATACAGAAATGGAAGAGAAGTCAAACTGTCAGTATTTGCAGATATGATAGTACATATAGAAAAGCCTGAAGAATCCAGCAGGAAGCTCCTGGAAATTATCAGACAATATCGTAGGGTGTCAGGCTGCAAAATTAACATACAAAAGTCAGTGGCATTCCTTTATGCAAACCCTAAGTCAGAAGAAGAAATCCAGAAATCAGTCCCTTTTACCATAACAACAACAACAACAAAAATATCTAGGAATAAACCTAACAAAAGAAATAAAAGACTTGGGAGTTGGGCGGTAGCACAGCAGGTTAAGCGCAGGTGGTGCAAAGCGCAAGGACCAGCATAAAGATCGGAGTTTGAGCCCCTGGCTCCCCATCTGCAGGGGAGTTGCTTCACAGGCAGTGAAGCAGGTCTGCTTTTATCTTTCTCTCCCTCCTCTGTCTTCCCCTCCTCTCTCCATTTCTCTCTGTCCTATCCAACAACGACGACATCAATAACAACAACAATAATAACTACAACAATAAAACAAGGCAAAAGGGAATAATAAATATTAAAAAATACTTTTAAAAAAAGGATAATGTGGGAGTCGGGCTGTAGCGCAGCGGGTTAAGCGCAGGTGGCGCAAAGCACAAGGACCGGCATAAGGATCCCGGTTCGAACCCCGGCTCCCCACCTGCAGGGGAGTCGCTTCACAGGCGGTGAAGCAGGTCTGCAGGTGTCTATCTTTCTCTCCTCCTCTCTGTCTTCCCCTCCTCTCTCCATTTCTCTCTGTCCTATCCAACAACAACAATAATAACTACAACAATAAAACAACAAGGGCAACAAAAGGGAATAAATAAATAAAATAAAATATTTTTTAAAAAAAGGTTAATGTAAAAAAAAAAAAAGAAATAAAAGACTTGTAGGGAGAAGGGCAGTAATACCGAGGGTTAGTAACACATAGTACAAAGCACAAAGACTGGCTTAAGGACCCTGGTTGGAGCCTCCAGCTCCCCACCTGCAATGGGGTTGCTTCACAACTGGTGAAGCAGGTCTGCAGGTGTCTATCTTTCTCTCTCCTTCTGTCTCCCCTTCCTCTCTCAATTTTTCTCGGTCCTAGCCAACAATAGCAATAACAATAACAACAACAAGGGCAACAAAATGGGGAAAATGGCCTCCAGGAGCAGTGGATTCCTGGTGCAGGCACTTACCCCCGGCAATAACCCTGGAGGCAAAAAAGAAAGAAAGGGAGTCGGATGGTGGTGCAGCGGGTTAAGCGCAGGTAGTGCAAAGCGCAAGGACTGGCATAAGGATCCGGGTTCGAGCCCCTGGCTCCCCACCTGCAGGGGAGTCGCTTCACAGGCAGTGAAGCAGGTCTGCAGGTGTCTTTCTCTCCTCCTCTCCATCTCCCGTCCTCTCTCGATTTCTCTCTGTCCTATCTAACAACAATGACGACATCAACAACAATAACTACAACAACAATGAAAAACAAGGGCAACAAAAGGGGAAAAAATTTACAAAAGATCTTCATGATAAAAAAAGAAAGAAAGAAAGAAAGAAAGAAAGAAAGAAAGAAAGAAAGAAAGAAAGAAGGAAAGAGACACCTGCAGACCTGCTTCACCGCCTGTGAAGCAAATCACCTGTAGGTGGGGAGCCAGGGGATCCTTAAGCCGGTCCTTGCACTCCACGCCATGTGCGCTTAACCACTGCGCTACTGCCCCACCACGAAGACTGTATTTTATTGTCTACTGTAAACCACTAATCCTCCAATAAATAAAAAGGAAAGGAAGAAAAAAGGAAAGAGAGGTAGAGACAGAGGGAGCATAAAGAAAGGGAACAAATGTGATCCTTTGTAGCTGCCAAGATGTGAACAGCTCAGTGTGGTTCTTGAATGTGGTTGGCAGTTCGCTGGATCCTCTGGGTCAAGGGCTCAGGGTGCCCAGGAAAGTTTCTGTGTTGATGGGGGAGACACCCCTACAGTCAGTCAGCTTCCTATGTCGTGGATTTCAGGCTGGTCACCCCAGCAGGGAAACGGCCTCACTGCAGCTAAGGGGAGGGGCAGTTCTCCACTCTCTGCTGAAGGTGCTACAGCCCCAGTGGATGTTTTCATCCCATCATGCCTCCCTTGTCCTTATCCCCTGAGCATCTCCCCACTCCCCAATGTCCTAGGGCTACCTCCAGCCCCACTTCCCCAGGTCACCAAGGCCCTCCTCCTTGCCTTCCTCAGACTATCTGTTCCTGGGACTCCTCTCTCCCTGACTCCCTCTGGTCCTTCTCCCCTACAGTTCTGGATGTGTCTCCTCTCCCCTCCAAATCCATTCACTGAAACCCTAATCCCCCATCCTCAAGAATGAGGGGTTAACAGAGGAAGCTTCACAAAGGGTAGAGCAATGCTGTGCTATCTCTCCCCTCTGGCTCTCTCCCCATCTGTAGGGGGGAAGCTTTATGGATGGTACAGCAGTGCTGTGTCTCTCTTCTCTCTTTCTCTCTCTTGTCTCTCATCTTCTATCAAGAAAGAAAAGGAGAGGGAATGGATGCCAGAAGTAGTGGAGTAATCATGTAGGCACCAAGTCCCAGTGATGACCCTGGTGGCAAAAATAAATAAATAAATAAATAAATAAATAAATAAATAATACCAGGGACAGCAGAGACAACATAATAGTCACATAAGAAGACTTTCATGCCCTAGACTATGAAGTGTGAGGTCTGTATAACTATGAGGTCCCAGTTCAATCCCCAGTACCACTCCTGAAGCTTTCTCCCTGCAGGTGGGGGCCAAGGGGCTTGAGCCTGGGTCCTTGTGCACTGTAATGTGTGTGCTTAACCAGGTGCATCACCGCCTGACCCTCCCCAGTACCAACATAAGCCAAAGCTGAGTAGTGCTCTGGTAAAATAATAATAATAAATAATAATAATGCAAAGCTTCAACAGAAGGGGTCTTCAGGGTAGAATCCAATCCAATCTGAATGGGTCCTTAAATGAATAAATCAAAATACTGACACACAAAAGGAGGACTGTGTAGGGACACAGCAAGGTAACCACTGACAAGCCAAGGAGAGAGGCATTGGAATAACCAGTGCAGGCAACAACTCTGGAACTGTGAGGAAGGAAACCTCTACTACTGAAGCCCCATCCACTGCATTAGTGACAGCAGCCCTGGCAGACCTACAGACAAGTCCACTCAGCTCTAATTCACAGAGCCACATCTGGGCCTCCTCCAGCCTCTCCTGAGGCCCTGCCTTGGTCTCCACCTCAGACCTGGAGTGGCTTCATGGCAATACTGAGCACAGGCTCTGGTCTCAGCTGCTCTTTGAACTTCTTGCTTTTTCAAAGTGAGGATCAAAACATAGCCAGGTGGGGCGTCTGTCTGAGGGCCTGGGAAGGTGGGGAGTAAGGGGTTTGACCTGTACTTGGTACTCAACAGACACTCAACAGCTGCAGCTTTTATTATTCCTCACCAATCTGCTTTGCTCCTGGCCTTTCCCAGGCCTGCTCCAGGAGTTGCCCCACGGCCTGCTTCCCCTCACCGGCCCCCACCCATCTATGTTTGCTCCATTAGCTGACAATCCCCACCCGCAGTGGGAGAGCTATTGCCACCAGGAGAGTATCTGCTTCAGGTGCTCTGTTTAAACACTGATTTTTTTCTTCTTAATTCACTAATGACATTACTACGGAGCTACGGAGCACTAGGGCAGCGGGGTGGGGGAGTAGGGGGTGGGGAGTAAGGGGGATTAAGAAAGGAGGATTCTTGAGTGTGGGAGACAGCATAATAATTATGCAAAAAGACTTTCATGCCTGAGGCACCAAAGGTCCCAGGTTCAATCCCCGGTACCACTATAAGCCAGGGCTGAGCAGTGCTCTGGGGGGTGGGGTTGAGGGTGAAGGGACTCTAGTCACAGTTCCCTAAGGGTTTCCTTTCTCAGAGTTTCCATTCTTTAATTATTATTTTAAATCTTTATTTCCTTACTAATGATAGAGAAGGAGGGAACCTGAATATCACTCTGGCATAAGCAATTCCAGGGGTGGGGAATGGGACTCATGACTTCATGCTTGAGACCGCAGTGCTTTATCCACTGTGCCTCCTGATGGGCTGCAGGAATTCCCTTTCTTTAATTTTTTATTTTATTTATTATTTGATAGAAACAGAGAAACTGAGAGGGGAGGGAGAGAGATAGAGAGACAGAGACAGAGAGACACCTGCAACCCTGCTTCACCACTTGTGAAGCTTTCCCCCCATAAGTGGGGACTCGAACCTGAGTCCTTGCGCACTGTAAGATGTGCGCTCAACCAGGTGCGCCACCACCCGGCCCCCCCCTTTTTTTCCCTTTTGTTGCCTTTGCTGTTTATCGTCGTCGTTGTTGTTATTGTTGTTGTTGTTGCTGGCATTGTTGTTGGATAGGACAGAGAGAAATGGAGAGAGGAGGGGAAGACAGAGAAAGACACCTGTAGACCTGTTTCACCACCTGTGAAGCGAACCCCCTACAGGTGGGAAGTCAGGGGCTTGAACCGGGATTCTGATGCCGGTCTGTGTGCATTCCTCCATGTGCACTTTAAGCTTCGTAGCCACTGCCCGCCACATGGAATTTCCATTCTTTAAAGACTAAGTCTGGGGGCTAGGTTGTGGCATACCTGGTTGGTTGAGTGCACATGTTACAATGCACAAGGAACCACATCCAAGCCCCCAGTCCTCACCTGCAGGAGGAAAACTTTGCGAGTGGTGAAGCAAAGCTGCAGGTGTCTCTCTGTCTCCCTCCCTATCTTCCCCTTTCTCTCGATTTCTGACTGATCCTACACATAATAAATAAATAAAGATTTTTTTAAAAGATGGGGAGCCCAGCGGTAGCACAGCAGGTTAAGTGCACATGGTACAAAGCACAAGGACCAGTGCAAGGATGCCGGTTCGAGCCCCCGGCTCCCCACCTGCAGGAGATTCACTTCACAGGCAGTGAAGCAGGTCTGCAGGTGTCTTTCTTTCCCCCTCTGTCTTCCCCTCCTCTCTCCATTTCTCTCTGCCCTACCCAACAACAACAGCAATAATAACAACAACAATGATAAACAACAAGAGCAACAAAAAGGAAAAAATAGCCTCCAGGAGCAGTGGATTCATAGTGAAGGCACCGAGCCCCAGCGATAACTCTGCAGACAAAAATAAATAAATAAATAAATAAATTAATTAATTAAAATGCCTTAGTCTGAAGGCTAAGTGGCTAGGTGGTGGTATACCTACTTAAGTGTGTGTATTACCAAGCACAAGGACCCTGCTTCAAGCCCCTGGTCCTTATCTGTAGGGAGAAAACTTCACAAGTGGTGAAGCAGTGCTACAGATATCTCTCTCTCCCTTTCTCTATCCTCCTTTCTTCTCAATTTCTCCCTGTTCTATCAAGTCAAATATTAAAAAAAAAAAAAAAAAAAAAGGCAAACTCTGAGTTTTCAAATATGGTCTCCCAGCTTTATCTTTCAAGACCTCCTTCCAAGGCTTCCCAAATGCTACCTCTCTCCTTCCTCAGAGTCTTCCTCACCTCCTCCTATGGCCTAGACAGCCATTTCTTCCATATCTACTTATCCTGCTGGGAACCTAGGGAGGAATGTCTGATGGTGTTTGCTGCTCTGTGTCTGGCACCCAGGGGTGCTCACTGTGTGCAGACTGACAGGATGAAGAAACGACTGACTGACTGACTGAAACAGAAGGATGAATATGAGATGATCTCATTCACAGGCAGAAGTTGAAAAACAAGACCAGAAGAGAAAACACTAAGCAGAACCTGGATGGGAGTTGGTGTACTGCACCAAAGTAAAAGACTCTGGGTGTGTGTGTGTGGGGGCGGGGGGGAGAGTACAGGCCCTGGAAAAGGATGGCAGAGGACCTAGTGGGGGTTGTATTGTTATGTGGAAAACTGAGAAATGTTATGCATGTATAAACTATTGTATTTACTGGCAACTGTAAAACATTAATCCCCCAATAAAGGGAAAAAATGTTAAAAAAAAAAAAAAAAGAGAGAGAAAGAAAGAAAGAAAAAAGAAAAGAAAAAGAAATGACTGACTGAATGAATGCGGCTGAGCCTGGGTGGGCCAGGAGCTTATACCCACATCCTGAGGACTCCTCAAAGCGAACTGAGCAAAAGGTCAAAGGAACACTATCTTCTTTTGCTAGCATCCCCACACTCCTGGCTCTAACTTACTTGGGGTGCACGTGTGTGTGTGTGTGTGTGTGTGTGTGTGTGTGTGTGTGTGTGTGTGTGTGTAGGGTGGAAGGAACTGATTGTGTGTGTGTGCATGTGGTGGAAGGAACTGATTGACTGTGTGTGTGCGTGTGCGTGTGGTGGAAGGAACTGATTGACTGTGTGTGTGTGTGTGTGTCCGTGTGTGTGTGTGTGTGTGTCCGTGTGCGTGTAGTGGAAGGAACTGATTGTGTGTGTGTGTGTGTGTGTGTGTGTGTGTGTGTGTGTGTGTGTGTAGGGTGGAAGGAACTGATTGTGTGTGTGTGCGTGTGGTGGAAGGAACTGATTGACTGTGTGTGTGTGTGTGTGTGTGTGTGTGTGTGTGTGTGTATGTCCGTGTGCGTGTGGTGGAAGGAACTGATTGACTCTGTGTGTGTGTGTGTGTGTGTGTGTGTGTGTGTGTGTATGTGTAGGGTGGAAGGAACTGATTGTTTCAGGAAACCCACACCATAACCACAAGGGCTACAATGACCTGACAATTGGCCCAATGTTCTCTGCTCTTCACCTTTCTGTCCCATCTTTCCAGAGACCCAGGTGTGTGAGCTTGGGCCTCCAACTAACTCCATTCAGCCCCACAGATGCCAGCCAAAATCACAGGCTGCACTACACAATGGCTCTCTCTCCTGATGGGAGTGGTGGTTTGGTCTCCCATGGACTGCCAGAGATGCTGGTTTGCAGTGGGAGGTAAGGCTCTGCCTACTTACAGTTAGGTAGAAAGGGCTGGGGGGGGGGGGAGGTCAGGCGATAGCACAGCGGGTTAAGTGCACGTGGCGCAAAGCGCAAGGACTAGCGTGAGGATCCTGGTTTGAGCCCCCAGCTCACCACCTGCAGGGGGGGTTGCTTCACAGATGGTGAAGCAGGTCTGCAGGTGTCTATCCTTCTCTCCCCCTCTCTGTCTTCCCCTCCTCTCTCCATTTCTCTCTGTCCTATCCAATAATGAATGACAACAACAATAATAACCACAACAAGGCTACAACAAGGGCAACAAAAGAGGGGGGAATGGCCTCCAGGAGCAGTGGATTCATGGTGCAGGCTCTGAGCCCCAGCAATAACCCTGGAGGCAAAAAAAAAAAAAGAAAGAAAGAAAGGGCTGGGGGAAAGTATTTTCAGGGGGAGGAAATACAATGAGCAAAAGGTGGGGGATTCACATGTGGGAAGTGGAGGGATCTGAGGTCCAGATCAGAGGGAGTATCTAAAACGGACCAACGGTACTAAAATGGGAAATGGGTGGTCCGGGAGGTGACGCAGTAGATAAAGCAGTGGACTCTCAAGTATGAGGTCCCGAGTTCAGTCCCCAGAAGCACATGTACTAGAGTGATATCTGGTTCTTTCTCCTATCTTTCTTACTAATAAATAAATAAAATATTTTTTAAAAAAATTCTAAAATGGGAAACAGAACTCAATACTTTTTTAAAAAAATATTTTATTTATTTATGAGAAAGATAGGAAGAGAGAGAAAGAACCAGACATCACTCTGACACATGTGCTGCCGGGGATCGAACTGAGGACCTCATGCTTGATAGACCAAAGCTTTACCACTGCGCCACCTCCCAAACCACACTCAATACTTTTTTTAAAAGAAATTTGAGTTTTGTTTTTTTTATCTTTATTTATTTTTGATAGAGACAGAAATTGAGAGAGAAGGAGGTGATAGAGAAGGAGAGAGACAGAGACACCTGCAATACTGCTTCACCACTTGCAAAGCTTCCCCCCTACAGGTGGGGACCGGGGCCTTGAACCTGGGTCCTTGCACATCGTAACATGTGCACCCAACCAGGTGCACTACCACCCAGCCCCCAATACTAATTTCTTCTGTGTCACTTCATTGGGAAAGGCAGGTCATCAGTTTGAGAAGCTGGCCTGGATGGTGCTGGGGAGCAGGAGCTGGGAGCCTCTTATTAGAGCCTATTCCTGAAATCCTGGGCTCAGCCCTGCCAGCTAAGAGGCTGTTAGAAAGCAACCTGCTTCCACATCACACACCAGCCTTTGACCTGCCTCGGCCTCAAGGCTGGTGTGTCTTAAAGACCTTCTGTTGCAGAAATGATCCCCAAAGATTAGAGCTGGTTCTTGGTGAAAGAGAGGAGTTTTTTTGTTTTTTTAATTTTTTTATATTTATTTATTTTCCCTTTTGTTGCCCTTGTTGTTCATTGTTGTGAGAGATTTTTATTTAATTGTTTCCCCTTTTGCCCTTTTATCATCGTTGTTGTTATTGCTGTCATCGTTGTTGGATAGGACAGAAAGAAATCAAGAGAGGAGGGGAAGACAGAGGGGGGAGAGAAAGACACTGGCAGACCTGCTTCACCACCTGTGAAGCGAACCCCCTGTAGGTGGAGAGCCGGGTGTTGGAACCGGGATCCTGAGGCCGGTCAGTGCACTTTCTGCCATAGGCGTGTAACCCAATGCGCCATCGCCCGGCTCCCGAAAGGGAGTTTTATTACACTGGTGTATAGGAGACTCCAGATCACTCCGGGAAGTTCTCTCCGCACCTTGGAGAAGTCCACAGTTTTATTGCTGTCTTCCTCCCCAAAGGGGCAGTGGGAGCAGATTTATTTCACTATTACAGAGTGGCAGAAACAGACAAAGACAATCTTTCACGTAATTACTATACAAATTTCTTATTTGTGGCCTTAGTATGGGTAGTGAAGGGGAGGCCTAGTGCCTGGTATGTATCAACTAGAGTATGTATGAGACAACTAGATTCCTCTCTAGTCATCTTTTTTTTTTTTTTAAGATTTTATTTATGAGAAAGATAGGAGGAGGGAGAGAGAGAAATAACCAGACATCACTCTGGCACATGTGCTGCCAGGGTTCGAATTTGGGACCTCATGCTTGAGAGTCCAAAGCTTTACCACTGCACCCTCCCTGGACCACTTTTTTTTTAATGTTTATTTATTTATTCCCTTTTGTTGCCCTTGTTTTGTTGTAGTTATTGTTGTCATTGTTGTTAGATAGGACAGAGAGAAATGGAGAGAGGAGGGGAAGACAGAGAGGGAGAGAGAAAGATAGACACTTGTGGACCTGCCTGTGAAGCAAATCCTCTTGTAGGTGGGGAGCCAGGGGCTCAAACTGGGATCCTTATGTTGGTCGGTCCTTGTGCTTTGCACCACCTGCGCTTAACCCACTGCACTACTGCCTGACTCTCCTCTCTAGTCATCTTTACCTTAAAGCATTGTTGTCTTGGGCCTACTAGTTTAGGAATGTGGAGGGGGAGGGAGGGTAGCAACTACAGCCACTGTTTTAATTACCAGGAGAGCAAGCACAAAGGAAATGCAGTCTTATCTATGGCCATACCACCCTGAACACTCCCGATCTCGTCTGATCTCAGAAATGCAGGCTATGTCTCCATATCACAGAGGAAAGGCAATTCTCCACCAGGCACATAGATTAAAATAACCACATGGGGGCAGGGGTAGATAGCACAATGGTTATGCAAACAGACTTTCATGCCTGAGGCTCCAAAGGCCCAGGCTCAATTCCCTGCACCACCATAAGCCAGAGCTGAGCAGTGCTCTGGCTTAAAAAAAAAAAAAAAAATCCACATAGGGTAAATCAGGAGAGTGTGCACTCTGTGCTCATCTATTTCCGTGACACTTCAAGAAGCCAGGACTCTGGGGACACATAAAGTTCACTCCCTTAGCCCTGACTGCCTGGGGGAGGGCCAGGCCTGGGGATGCTGATGGGCAAAGGCCGAAGGCTGCTTGAGGAAGAAGGTTCCAGCTTTCCTGCTCTAACTAGCACGTCACTGCTTTGAAGTGCTAAACATAGGACATTCCCTGCTACAGATGGGAAAGTTAGGGGTCTCTCCCCAAGGCACTGAACTTATAGGGGAGTCAAAAGACCTGGGACGCTCAGGTTAGCATTTAGCGCCCTCTAATGGTGTAGAGGGGAAATGCGGGCAGAACTGGGCTGGGAGTGGTCAGGGCTTGCCTTCCACTTGGGTTTGTCTGCTCCAGGGTTGCACCTAGGAAAAGGAAGGGAAATAGGACTTGGAATCTGGAGGCTGGGATTACGGACCCAGCTCCCCCATTTGCGTTAGGTAGATGCCATTTCCCACTTGCCCCCCCAGGATCTAGTGTTTCTGTTGGATGTGATTTCACAATAGAGACCACACAGACAGAACCAGAGCACCACTCTGGCACACACAATGCCAGGAACTCATGACCTTATGCTTGTCTTTTTTCATTCCCTTTTGTTGCCCTTGTTTTCTTGTACTTATTCTTGTTGTTGTTATTGATGTCGTCACTGTTGGATAGGACGGAGAGAAATAGAAGAGGGGAAGACAGAGAGGGGGAGAGAAAGACACCTGCAGACCCGCTTCACGCTTGTGAAGCAACTCCCTTGCAAGTGGGGAGCCGGGATCCTTTCGCCAGTCTCTGCGCGTTGTGCAATCTGCGCTTAACCCGCAGCACTACCGCCGGACTCCTGCTTGTCTTAAGCTAATAAACAGCTTGGTATACAAGACCCTGAGGCCAAAAGCGGCACCAGTGAGTGCACCTTGGGGCTGGGCTGCCTGGCCATTCTCTGAGGGTTTTCCAGATGTATCTTGGAGCTAGGTGCCACTCTACCAAACCTAAATCAAAACAGTGCCAAGTATGAGGAAATGCCTCCATCCTGCCCACTGCCTTCCCCCATACCTGCCAAATGCCTCTTTTATTAGCTCTTTGGGGTCCTTCTAGAGTTTTTTTTTTTTTCTTCCAGGGTTATTGCTGAGGCTTGGTGCCTGCACTATTTAATCTACTCCTCCTGGAGGCCATTTTTTCCTATTTTGTTGTCCTTGTTGTTGTTATTGCTGCTGTTGTTGTTGTCAGATAGGACAGAGAGAAATCAAGAGAGGAGGGGAAGACAGAGAGAAGAGAGATAGACACGTGCAGACCTGCTTCACTGCTTATAAAGCGACCCCCTGCAGGTGGGGGGGCAGAGCTCGAACTGGAATCCTTGCACCAGTTAGTCCTTGTGTTTCACGCCATGTGTGCTTAACCTGCTGCGCTACTGCCTGGCCCCCTTGTTTTGTTTTTTAATATTTTATTTTATATTAGAAAAGTAGAAACACCAGAGCACTGCTCAGCTCTGGCTTATGGTGGTGCTGGGGATTGAACCTGGGACCTCAGAGCCTCAAGCATGAAAGTCTATTGAAGAACCATTATGCTATCTCCCCAGCCCCCTTCTAGAGTTTTCTTGCCTAAATTCATAATCTCCCCTTTCCTTCTTTTCTCTCTCTCTCTTTCTTTGCCAGAACACTGCTTAGCTCTAGTTTATCACAGTGCTGGTGGTTGAACTAAGGACCTTGGGAGCCTCAGGCATGAAAGCCTTTTTGCGTAACCATGATGCAAGCGGCTCTGTCCTGTCCCTTCTTTCTTACACAGAGTTCACCACTGATCCGCTTACTGGCACTTGAAAACTGCATTCGGCCTTCAAATTGTAGTAGATTCCACATGACCATGCCCCCTCCCATCCCAAGTTGGGTTCTGGTTCAGTAATAAAAGAAGAGCACAGGTGAGGGGTTTGAAGTATTCAGGGTGTGTGCAGGAAGCACAGCCAGGCTTTCTAAGTGTCCCTCTGGGGAGCATTGCTTAGCAACAGTTACATGGGGACTGGAGACTGAGGGAGCTGTATGCCTCCTCTCACTTGCCAGCAGGGAGCTGTGAAGACATTGTTTAGTCCTTGAAGTGGAGAAATCACACCTGCTTATTGTCACCAGTTTAAAATAAAGACCCAGTGGAGCACACACTGTCCCTGCGTGAGCCAGGGAATGATCTACAAATGACTGAGCAGTGTTATATTGGCTCTCCCCTCCGGATCTCTCTGTCCTCTTTGAAGTTTTCAACAAGGAACAATAAGTCTGCAAGAAGGGGGCTGTGGCCTCACCTGGTTTAGTGCACACATCACCATATGTAAGAACCTGGGTTTCAAGTCCCCAAGTCTTACCTACAGGGAAGAAGTGCAGGTGTCTTTGTTCTCTTTTCTGTTTAAATCTTTTTTTTGGAATTATCTTTATTTATTGGATAGAGACAGCCAGAAATTGAGAGGGAAGGGAGAAATAGAAAGGGAGAGAGAGGAGTCGGGCGGTAGCACAGCAGGTTAAGCGCAGGTGGCGCAAAGCGCAAGTACCGGTGGAAAGATCCCGGTTCGAGCCCCCCGGCTCCCCACCTGCAGTAGCGTTGCTTCATAAGCAGTGAAGCAGGTCTGCAGGTGTCTGTCTTTCTCTCCCCGTCTCTGTCTGACCCTACTCTCTCCATTTCTCTCTGTCCTATCTAACAATGACGACATCAATAACAGCAACAATAATAACTACAACAACACTAAAAAACAAGGGCAACAAAAAGGAAAATAAATAAATATATTTTAAAAAAAGAGAGAAAATGCAAGGGGCAGTGGAATCACACAGGCATGGATCCCCAGCACCAAAAACAAGGAAATCAAGTGAGAGGTCAACCTCAACTCTCATCCTCCCAAATGTGCTAATAGTGGGGCTAGAAATTTGTAGCCCATTTGATAGAACAAAGTCAAGGTACTACTAATAAAGTGTATTTCTGGGCTCCCAGGAGAAGCGGGACAGAGGTTAGCCTGCAGCTGGGGGTATCTATAATAGGAGCAAGGGGAGGGAGCTGGGCTGCAGTGTGTGTGTGGGGGAAGGGGGATCCTTTCTTCCTTTCTCACCCCTCTCTGGACTGCCTTGCCCTCTGCTTCCTGTGTTCTCCCCCCTTCTGTGTCTACATGTGTCCATAGGCCCATACAACCCAGGACAGGGTACGCAGGGCTTAAGTGGCACTCGACCCAAATGGAGTACTCAGTAGATACTAATCTCAGTGGGAGCCAGGAGATAGCTCACTCAGCACAACACACACTGTACCATGTGCCAAGAGCAGGGTTCCAGCCACCCCCACTACCACCACACAGGAGTACTATGCAGAGGGCAAGCCTCACAAGCAATGGCTCTATTCTTACTCCATCTCTCTAAACAGAGTTCTAGAACCCCTGTCCAGGGCCGGATATGCTGGGCTCCCTGGTCCTCCCCAAGGAGGTGCCATTCCTGTTTCTGTCTGCCTGTAGTTCCAGTCCCAGAGCCAGTCGCCCTGTGAAGGGAGGCAGCAGGATCACATGTCCCTGTCCACAAAAAGTCAACTCAAAATGGATCAGAGATGTCGGTGTTCGAATGACAGCCACAATACAAGGAAAATATTGGCAGGACATGACATAGTAATGTCTGCTTTGGAGATGTCTTTAAACACTCAAATGCAATAACAAGAAAAAACCAAAAATAAATCATTGGACTACATCAAACTGAAAAGCTTCTGCACAGTGGGAGAAACTGTAATCAAAGCACAAGGACCGGTGTAAGGATCCCGGTTCGAGCCCCCGGCTCCCCACCTGCAGGGGAGATGCTTCACAAGTGATGAAGCAGGTCTGCAGGTGTCTTTCTCTCCCCCCTCCTCTCTCCATTTCTCTCTGTCCTATCCAACAACAACAACAACAACAGTAACGACTACAATAATAAAACAAGGGCAGCAAAAGGGAATAAATAAAAAAAGAACACAAAAGACCTACCTGGAGACATCTATGCACACCTGTTTGTGTTCATCTATGCACACCTGTTTGTGTTCATAAAACACTCAAGTGTTTTATGACAGATGAATGGCTAAGGAAGTTGTGGTATACATAAATATACCCTACAGGTTACTTAAGATAAGATCTCTGCTGCGCAAAACGCAAAGACCGACATAAGGATCCTGGTTCGAGTCCCCATATCCCCACCTGCAGAGGAGTCGCTTCACAGGCGGTGAAGCAGGTCTGCAGGTGTCTATCTTTCTCTCTCCCTCTGTCTTCCCCTCCTCTCTCCACTTCTTTCTGTCCTAACAATGATGACATCAATAACAACAACAATAATAACTACAACAATAAAACAAGGGCAACAAAAGGGAATAACTATATTTAAAAAAAAAAGCTTCTCTACTAAAACATTGATGGATATATAGGGAATCATGCTAAGTGAAATAAGTCAGAATAAGGGCAAATTCCTGATGATCATTTGTAGGTGGCAGTTAAGAAACAGAGCCAGGGAAATACAGGGTGAAGCTTTAATGAACTGTAGTCTATTTCAACAGATCCCAGGTTTCAGAAAAGGGAGGCAGTAGGGATTCCAGTTTCCTATGGTGGTGGAGGAAGACAATTTATTTGGTGGTGGGTGAGGTGTGCTCACACCGATCTTGGGGGAGATGTGAAAATGTCAACATTTCTTCAATAAAATTTTAAAAAGTACATCTATGAAACAAGAGTTAAGTCCAAGTACAATTTCATTCTATGCACATCTGATTAGCTGTAGCATTCTAAGTTGTTCACTTCTTTCCCACTTGTTCAATAAAGGAAAGAAAGCTCTTGCCATGTACCGAGGCTCTCACCTCCTTGGCTTGGGCTCCAGTAGGAATCCTTGTTGAAGGACCTCCCTCAGCCTACCTGCCTCTCCTTCAACAGAGGGATATGGGCAATATCTGGCTTCCAGCATCAACATCCCTTCAGCAGGGAAACTGATACTGCTTGGTCTGAAGAGATTTAAAGAGTTATAAGGAAGTGCAGACCTCTTGTGCCTGCTCTTAGGGGAGGGCTCTGTATGTGTCGAGGAGGGCAGAGGTACTTAGTCCTTCTTGACTCCTGGAGCCGGGCTTCTGGTGAGGAGAACCCCTGGGCTGGAGGGGGTCAATGTGGACACCAAGGGTGATTCTAGCTTCACTCTGTCCAGGAGTGTCTTCTTGAGTGCCGCAGGGGAAATCTTTTCTTGGTCAGCCATAGACTGTAGCTCTCTGCAGACAAAAGCAGGATTCAACAAGGAAACAAGAGCTCCAGGAAGTTCCCCAACTACATACCCCGAACCTTGTAATACCACACACACACACACACACACACACACAATCCCTAAAATCAAATGTTCCCCACAAGCTTTTTAGAAATGCTATTTGAGGGAGCCAGGCAGTAGCGCAGCGGGCTACGCGCATATGGCACAAAGCGCTAGGACCGGCTTAAGGGTCCGGGTTCGAGCCCCTGGCTCCCCACCTGCAGGGGAGTCACTTCTCAGGCGGTGAAGCAGGTCTGCAGGTGTCTGTCTTTCTCTCCCCCTGTCTCCCCCTCCTCTCTCCATTTCTCTCTGTCCTACCCAACAAAAACAACATCAATAATAAGAACAGTAATAACTACAACAACAATAAAACAACAACAAGGGCAACAAAACAGAATAAATAAATAAATATTTTTTAAAAATATAAAAAATACAAGTTTAAAGAAAGAAAGAAAGAAAGAAAGAAAGAAAGAAAGAAAGAAAGGGAGGAAGAAAGAAAAAAAGATGCTATTTGAGTGGTCTGGAAGGTGGCGGAGTGGTAAAGCTTTGGACTCTCAAGCATTAGGTCCTGAGTTCTATCCCCGGCAGCACATGTGCCAGAGTGATATCTGATTCTTTCTCTCTCTCCTATCTTTCTCATAAGTAAAATATTTTTTAAAAGAAATGCTATTTGCGGGGTCAGGCAGTTGAACAGTGGGTTAAGCGCACGTGGCACGAAGTGCAAGGACTGGCATAAGGATCCCAATTCCAGCCCCTGGCTCCCCACCTGCAGGGGAGTCGCTTCACAAGTGTTGAAGCAGGTCTGCAGGTGTCTGTCTTTCTCTCCCCCTGTCTTCCCCTCCTCTCTCCATTTCTCTCTGTTCTATCCAAAAATGATGACATCAATAACTATAACAATAAAACAACAAGGGCAACAAAAGGGAAAATAAATTTAAAAAAAAGAAGGAAAGAAAGAAATGCTATTTGGGTATGGCTGCTACACAGCTATAGAGGCTCATGGTTATCTGTGATCATGGGGAGTGTGGGAAATCTCAGGAGTTTGGGAGCACAGACCTAGAACTGAATCATGTCTCCCTCACTTATTAGCTGTCTGATCTCAGAAAACTGTTTCCCTGAGTCTCAAAACTGAAGGTAGGGAGCTGGGCTGTGGTGCAGCCAGTTAACTGTATTTGTCTCCATATACAAGGACCCAGGTGTAAGCCCTTACTCCTCACCTGCAGGGGGGATGCTTCACAAGTTGCAAAGCAGGTCTGCAGCTGTCCATCTTTCTTTCTTTTTTTAAAAAAAAGATTTTATTTATTTATTCATTCATTTATTTATGAGAAAGATACGAGGAGAGAGAGAAAGAACCAGACATCTCTCTGGTACAGGTGCTGCCGGGGATCAAACTCAGGACCTCATGCACTCCCAGACTACAGGTATCTATCTTTCTTTTTTCTTAATATTTATTTATTTATTTATTCCCTTTTGTTGCCCTTGTTGTTTTATTGTTGTAGTTATTATTGTTGGTATCATCGTTGTTAGATAGGACAAAGAGAAGTGGAGAGAGGAGGGGAAGACAAGAGAGGAGGAGAGAGATAAACATCTACAGACCTGCTTCACCGCTTGCGAAGTGACTCCCCTGCAGGTGAGAAGCCAGGGGCTTGAACCGGGATCCTTTTGCCGGTCCTTGCACTTTATGCCACGTGCGCTCAACCCACTGTGCTACCACCCAACTCCCTGTATCTCTTCTTTTCTTCCTTTCTTTCTTCCTTCCTTTTTTTTAATTATCACCTTTATTTATTGGATAGAGACAGCCAGAAAATTGAGGGCAGAGAGAGAGACAGAGAGACACCTGCAGCCCTGCTACACCACTTGCAAAGCTTTCTCCTGCAGGTGGGGACCGGGGGCTCGAACTCAGGTCCTTGCACACTGCAATGTGTGCTCTCAGCCAGGTGTGCCACCCCTCTCAATCACTCTCTGTCATATCAAATCAAATAGAAAGAAAGGAAAAAAAAAAGTAAAATGGCCACTGTAAGCAGTGGATTCAGTGCCAGCACCCAGACCAAGCGATAACCCTAGTAGCAATATAAATAAATATAAAAAGTATAGCTAATCCAAGTATTAGAACCATGGTGAGAACTAAATAGATGCCTGCAGATTCTTGGTTAGACACTGTCTAGTGAAGCACCATTAACAAAGAAGTACAGACTCCACCACTGCTGGGGAACAGACGAGGTTCTGTGAGACAGCTAGGCAAGGAGGGCCTGGAGCTAAGAATGACCCACCGTGTCCGGATGCAGGAGGCCTCCACAGCGTTGATGAGCAGGGAACGGAAGCCCCCACTCTCCAGGAAGTGCAGGGCATGGATGGTGGCACCGCCTGGGGAGCAGACGTTGTCCTTGAGTTGGCCTGGGTGCTGCTCCGAGTCCAGCAGCATCTTGGCGGCCCCCTGGGATAGAGAGGGAGTATGAGAAGAGGCAAACACTGGGGATTCCCCTAGTCCCTGCTCCAGAGCATCCAGTTCAGTGAGCAACACCCCCACCCCCCAGTCCTCTCCCACTCTCTACCTGAAAATACAAAGGGGGATAAGATACTGACCAGTAAGGCCTGGGCCCCCAGTCGGACTGCCAGACGCCTTGGTAGGCCCATCTTCACTCCACCATCAGCCAGTGCATCCAGGGCCATGAATGCCTGTGGAAGCCCAGAGGAAGCAGATGCTCAGAAGGCACCCTAGGGTTAACTGGAACTAGCTCCCAAAACCAGCCTATTCCAATCCTCAGGGCCCTCAGAAAGAAAAGTAAGTATATTCAGGCCTCACGTAAGCAGGTCCGCTGCCGCTAAGCCCTGTGACGGCATCAATCAAGTCCTCTTCCACCTCTGTGCAGAAGCCCACACTGCTCATGAGCTGCTCCAGAAGCTGCCCGTCCTCCACCAGGGCGTGTGTGCCCGTGGCATACACTGTGGCACCTTCCCGCACCAGCACGGGTGTGTTGGTCATGCAGCGAATCACCTTGGGCGCCGGCTGGAACACCTTCAGTTTCTGGGCAAGGACAAGGGCATGTTGCTGAGGCCCAGTCCCCACCAGCACCCACCCTCATGTGGCCAGACTCAGGCCAGCCCTCTCCTCCCCTCCCCAAGGCACCTTCTCCACAGAGCTGATGGTGACACCAGCTGCACAGGAGACCACGATGTGCCTGGCCTGGACGTCAGCCCCAATCTCGTCCAGGATGAAGGGAATGATGTGCGGCTTCACAGCCAGGAACAGGACGTCACTGTTCCTCACTGTCTCCTTGTTGCTCCGAGTCAGGTTCACACCCAGTTTCTGTGGGATGAGATGGTATGTCTCACTGCCCCTGCCCCAGTCACTCTGCCAGCTGCAGCTTGGGGTTCTCTTCCTCCCTCCTGCCCCCTCACTCCCGCAGTGTCTCATCTCCTCACCCCTACTGGCATCAAGTTTTCCTGTGCTGATGCCAGGCAAGTGGGGAGGGGTACTGTGGGATTGGGCAGGATTCTCCATGGCAACCAGGACACAGCTGTCCCCCAGTCCCAACCCTCTGGTACCCAGGGCAACCTTCTGCCAGGTGAGAAAACCTCATGGCAGGGAGGCAGCACAGGCAGAAAGAAGTAAGATGCTAGTGCCTAATGGCCAGCAGAGGAGCTAGACCAGGTCCAATGCCTGCCTCTAACTTCTATCCACCAGACTGTGTGACAGTCTTTGTGTGGTTCAACTGGGCTGGAGGACCCTGCTGTGTAGGAGTCCAGACTCAGAGCAGGAGTAAAGATAGCCACCATCCTGGGAATAGACACTGTCTCTCTCTTCCCATCAGGCGTCCTCTCCTACACTGCCCTGTTGGGGACAAAGACCTAAGAGGTCATCTAACTTGTCAAGTCTCTTTCTCAACACCCTCATTCATGTCTCAGAAACAGCTCAGCAAAGTGGCAATTGTGGCCTCCATCTGTCAGTAAGGAAACAGCCTCAAAGTATCTATTGTTCCACGTGGCGTGAAGCACAAGGACCAGCGTAAGTATCCTGGTTCGATCCCCCGGCTCCCCACCTGCAGGGGAGTCACTTCACAGGCAGTGAAGCAGGTCTGCAGGTGTCTATCTTTCTTTCCTCCTCTCTGTCTTCCCCTTTCCTCTCCATTTTTCTCTGTCCTATCTAGCGACATTAATAACAACAATAATAACTACAACAACAATAAAAAACAACAAGGGCAACAAAAGGGGAAATAAATAAATAATACATTTCTTTTTAAAAGTAGCTATTGTTCAGGTGAAGCAGCTGGGTCAATGCAGAAAAACAAGTTTAACCAGTCTCAGACTTGAGGCCAGTTGGAACAATCACTTTTCCATGTTATGACTGTGCGAAAGCCACTAGCACTCAGCAGAAGACAGTACTTCACACAGTGGATGTTCATCTTTTCCGATTGATTCCTTGCTAGCAACTTATGTTCCAGTGATCCTGGGCAGCATCTGGGAGGCACAGTGTCTATCAGCCAGTATCTGAGGGTCAACAGACTCTGCAGGCTGCTTTCCACTTTCAGCACAGGTCTAAAAAAATGACATGAGACATAAGGCAGGCTTTGTGCTGGCTTGAGATGACCCAAAGTGTTGGCCAATGTCAGTGTTATGAAACATTTCAGGTTTAAGCTAAGCTATGATAATGGTAGATAAGATGCACTTAATGCATCATCATTTTTTTCCCAAGAATTTTAAGCTTTATTCAGGAAAATTAAGAATGCCCACATGTTGGCATGCACATGGGCAGCAAGAGAGAAAGAACATGAGAGAATCATTTACTCACATGCTGATGCTCCCATATTGGATGAGGTGCTATTATTATTACTACAATTATTATGATGATGATGATGATGTCATTGTTGAGGCTTCACTGCTCCAGGTTGACTTTTTCAGATAGACAGAAAGACAGACAGAATGGCCTGGGAGGTGATGACGTGGATACACTGTTGGACTCTGAAGGGTGAGGTTCCTAGTTCTATTCCAGGAACCACATATGCCAGAGTGGTGATCTGGTTCTCTCATTAATAAATAAGTAAACAAATAAATAAGAAAGGGGAGAAAGAGACAGAAAGAGAGAGAGAAAGAAAGAAAGAGAGAGAGAAAGAAAGAAAGACAAAAGAAAGGAGAAAGACACAGAGACACTGTTGCATGGAAGCCCAGGCCCCCTTAAATGCATTTTTTAAAAAATATTTATTTATTTATTTATTCCCTTTTGTTGTCCTTGTTTTATTGTTGTGGTTATTATTGTTGTTGTTATTGATGTCGTTGTTGTTCGATAGGAATTACCCGCCGGTAATTCGTGCAGTTGGCTTCCCGGCTTCTCAGCCAAGGATGCAGCGAGTCTCCTCCTGGCCCTGGGGAGTGCGGTATTGGAACACGCGGAGCTCCAGGGAGGTGGGGGGCACCCTGGCTGTCCGCCCCCTAGCACCCTGGCCAGCACCAGCCTTACCCACCGAGGCTTCGCAACCCGGGTCTGCGCACCGAATGTCCAAAGCCCCGCCCCTCAACAGGAAGTGGAGAGAGGAGGGGAAGACAGATGAGGAAAGATAGACACCTGCAGACCTGCTTCACCACCTGTGATGCGACCCCCTGCAGGTGGGAAGCCGGAGGCTTGAATGGGATCCTTACTCCGGTCCTTAGGCATTGCGCCACTTGTGCTTAACCCACTGCGCTACCGCCCGACTCCCTTAAATGCATTTTTAACTGACAGTATTTTCAATTTACCATGGGTTTATCAGCAAATAAGTCTGTGGTAAGCAAAAGCACTTTATTTTTGTCAGAGCACTGCTCAGCTCTGGCGTATGATGGTGCAGAGATAGAGAACCTGGGCCGGCAGAGTATCAGGCAAGAACTTATTATTATTTTGCATAACCACTATACTATCTCCACACTTGTAAGTTAAAAACTTATTGAGTTCTTACTATGCTCCAGGTGATTTCCACTGCATTACCTCAATCATTCCTCTAGCAGTGAGTGTTGGATTTGAACCCAAGTGTTGGCTGCTCCAACCACAGCCCTGGAGCAGGTGAAAGAGTCGTGATGCTCCGGGAGGAGAGGTCAGGGCGGCCTAGAGCAGCACTGGGGCTCAGCTGACCTGGGGCAGGGCCGCCCTGCTCCTGGGCCTCTACCCTCGACACCCCTCTGCCCACCTACCCTGAGCGCCGACACCGTGGGCAAGTCCATTTCCGGGGAGCTGGCAATTATCTTGTGAGCCGACAGGATGCCTGCAGAAAACCAGACTTTTTAACCGGTGATCAAAGCCCACTCCGTCCCCACACGCAGCTCTGGCCCCTGCTCCCATCAGGCAGACATGAGGCTTTCAAGTGAGAGCAGCTTCATTCCCCCACCAGGAACCATCTCCCCTTTACCCTCCGCCGCCCGCGCACCCGCTTCCCCTGCTCGCCTGCCGCGGTGAAGCCCCGAGCTAGAGCACAGGCCAGCTGGCCAGCGCCGATGAAGCCCACGCTCATCTTTCCGGCTCCGCGTCCTCAGCCTCCTGATCTCTGCTCTGTACACACCCGCGGTGTCCTTCGGAAGTACGGAAAGCGAGAGTGGCCAGGGGAGTTCCGGGACCCCCCCACCACCTCACTCCCACACACGTACACCAGCCGGGCCCCACCAGGCCCCGCCCTACCGAAACAGCCAATCCGCGACCGGGAGCTCCAGGCGGACCAATCTGTGGCGATGTTTGGAACGCGCGTCCTCCTCCTGAGCACGGATTGGCGGCAGCACCTCAGAAGCCCCGCCCATACCTAAGGGCGCGGTCTTCCCGGGGAAACTCAGGCAGCTCAGAACCTCTCCCCTAACGGAGCCGGTCGCGGGGCGCTTCTACCTCCCGCCGGCCGTTGCCCCTGATAGGAGAGGGAAAAGTCTGAGGGGGCCAAGGAGGCCTCCCACGCGGGGATTCAGACCCGGTTCTGGAAGCCTGGAGGCTCCAAGCCGGCGATTAACTGGGGGTAAAAGCCCCCTCCCCCGCGGGCTGGCCTCGGGCGCCGCCGCCGTTAATTCCCGTCGCCTGAACGGTTGTCCGATCGGCCTTCTTAGCAGATTAAGCCCAGGCTCCTTCGGGCCTGGCGAGACGTAAGGGCTCTTTCTAGCCCCGCCACTCGCTTTACAAAGCTCCGTCAATCAATGTGAGCTGACTTTCCTCAGCTTGTAACCGTGAGTCAGGTGTTGCTGGGGCACAGGCAGGCGGCGGGAACGGACAGAGTCGGGAGCCGGCGCCCTACTCCGCACCCTCGTCTGCGGCTCCCCGGGGCTGATCACAGCCCTCCTCGAGTCTGGCAGTTTTACTTTCTGTAGTTAACAAGCATTCAAGCACCAAACAAAACAAGTGCAGCCCGAGCACCCGCGGGCCAGCCCAGGTCACCGCACCAGCCCCGTAACGAAGCGGCAGGAACTGCAGGCACCGCCAGGGCGCGAACCTCGGCCCCTCCCTTTCTGCAAGCGGAAAGCAGAGGACGGGAACTGGATGGCGGCAGTCTGACCGCCAGCTCGCTACAAATCACTGAGTTCCCGGGGGAGCCGCCACTCTGGGGTCTGACCTCCCGTGCGATCTCCGCCTCCCGAGAGGCACCCCGCCGGTAATTCGTGCAGTTGGCTTCCCGGCTTCCCAGCCGAGGATGCAGCGTCTCCACCTGGCCCTGGGGCGTGCCGTATTGGGACACGCAGAGCTCCAGGGAGGCGGGGGGCACCCTGGCTGTCCCGGCTGTCCGCCCCGTAGCACCCCGGCCAGCGCCTGCGTTGCCCACCGAGGCTCCGCAACCCGGGTCTGCGCACCTAATGCCCAAAGCCCCGCCCCTCGACGGAGACCACGCCCCCAGTCCTCCACGGGCCCTGCGCACGAGCGCAGAAAGTTTTCAGGAGATAGCGTGGTGGCTTTAGGTCCCAGGTTTCTTACCGGACGACCGGGTTTCGGGCAAGAAAACTCTAGCTGGTTCCAGACTCGAGCGAGTCCCTGGGTCTTCAGAGTCTGCACCTTTACAAATGGGGTCAGTGTTTATTATTGAGCAAAGTTATATATATATATGTTGGGGTTTTTTTTTTGCCTCCAGGGTTATCGCTGAGGTTCCGTGCCTGCACTATGAATCTACTGCTCTTGGAAGCCATTTTGTCCACTTTATTGGATAGGACAGAGAGAAATTTTTAATTTTTTATTATCATCTTTATTTATTTATTTATTGGATAGAGACAGTCAGAAATCGAGAGGGAATGAGGAGATAGAGAGGGTGAGAGACAGAGAGACACCTGCAGCCCTGCTTCACCACTTGTGAAGCTTTCCCCATGCAGGTGGGGACTGGGTGCTTGAACCCGGGTCCTTGTGCATTGTAACGTGTGCTCAACCAGGTGTGCCACCACCCAGCCCCAGGACAGAGAGAAATTGAGAGGGGAAGCTAGAGGGAGAGAATGATATACACCTGCAGACCCCCTTCATTGCTTGTGAAGCGACCCTCCCCCCTGCAGGTGGGGCACCACGGGCTCGACCCAGGATCCTTGAGCTGGTCCTGGTGCTTAGTGCTATGTGTGCTTAACCGATGTGCCACTACCTGGCCCCCGCAAAGTTATATTTCTATAAACTTTTCGTTAGAGAAGGAATGTGTGGGAGTCTGGCAGTAGCGCAGCGGGTTAAGCACACGTGGCGCGGAGCACAAGGACAGGTTTTGTAAAGATCCAGGTTGGAGCCCCCAGCTCCCCACCTGCAGGGGAGTCGCTTCACAGGCGGTGAAGCAGGTCTGCAGGTGTCTCTCTCTCCCCCTCTGTTTTCCTATCTCCATTTCTCTCTGTCCTAACAACGACAACATCAGTTACAACAACAATAATAACTACAACAATAATAAAAAAAAACAAGGGCAACAAAAGGGAAAATAAATATTAAAAAAATTAAAGAAAAAAGAAAAGGAATGCGTGTATGATAAGGAACGTTTTAGGAAGACACAAAAAAGGTAAAAGGAAGTCATCACCCGTAATCATACTAAGGATGTTTTCTGAAGACATTCATGGTATATTTCCTTAGTTTAAATTATTTAAATATTTTCTTTATTAATGAGAAAGATAAGAGAAAGGACCAGATATCACTCTGGTTCATGTGCTGCTGGGAATTGAACTTGGGACCTCATGCTTGAGAATCCAGTGCTTTATCCATTGCACCACCTCCCAGACCACGACATTAAATTAAACATTTTAAATTATTTATTTATTGGATAGGGGCAGCCAGAGATTAAGAAGGAAGAGGGAGATAGATAGATAGACACCTGCAAATCTGCTTCACTTGCAAAGCTTTTCCCCTGTAGTTGGGGACCTGGGCTCAAAACTAGGTCTTTAAACATTATAACATGTGCTCAACCAGGTGTGCCACCACCTGGCCCCCTAAATTTTTTACTTAAATTATTGCATATGCATTTAAACTATTTACATACATATTGCATACAGACTATAAATTGGTTATTTCCTGGAGTACTTTGAGATCTGCTGTATTTTTCACCCAAAGCTTAAATCTGTTAGGCACAGAGCACTGAGACAACACACGCACATTGCGTTGTCAGAAAAGTCATGACATTATTTCTGCATAGAAAAACACAGAAAAGTGGTCTGGGAGGTGCCACTGTGTATAAAGCACTGGACTCTCAAGCATGAGGTCTTGAGCTCAATCCCTAGCAGCACATATACCAGAGTGATTGATGTCTGGTTCTCTCTCTCTCTCCCTATCTCATTAATAAATAAAATCTTTTTTAAAATTGTTTAAAAGACCAGAAAAAAATAAGTCATGACTCTTCCGGCAACTATATATGTATCTCTCTTTTTTTCGTTAAACCAGAACTGAACAGTGCTCTGGTCATTGACTCTTGGGCCCCAGAGCCCCAGGCATGATTGTCTTTTGCCTAACTACTACTAACTTCTTGGCCCTCTTTTTTTGTTGTTGTTGTTGTTAGTTTGTTTTCTGCCAGGGTTATTGTCTATATAACTCCATTGCTCTTGGTGGTCATTTTCCCCCTTTTCTGATAGAAATAGAGAGGAAGATAGACATACCTGCAGCACTGATCCACCACTTGTGAAGCTTCTCCACTGCATGTGAGGACCAGGAGTTTGAACCTTGGTCCTTGAGTATGGTAACGTGCACTCTACCAAGAGCATCTCTGCCCAGCCCAAGGCCTTTGTCATGTATTTTAATTGTAGGCAACCCCATTTCATTCTCTAATGATGAGCTGGTTGGCTCTGAAGCCCCTTTTGTCAGTGTTGTGACCCCTGCTCTGCTTCTCATAGGGATTGTGTCTAATGCCTGTGAGTTCCTTTACCCAAAGAAAGTGGGGATGGGATGGGATGGGATGAGGAATGGGAGATGAGGGATGAGGGATGGGAGATGAGGGATAGGAGATGAGGGATGGGATGGGATGGGATGGGATGGGATGGGATGGGATGGGATGAGATGAGATGAGATGAGATGAGATGAGATGAGATGAGATGAGATGAGATGAGATGAGATGAGATGAGATAAGATGGGGAAAGGGCTGGTCTCCCAACCCTCCAGGAGGCTGTAGCCTGGTACCCATCTTCCATGGATATCTGTCTGGCCATCTCCCTGGGTGCTCACAGTATCTTTTACTCCATGTAGACAAATTGAAAATTCCAGAAGTCCACTAGGATCACACACTTTACCTTGCTTTCCCCTTTCCCATCCACACTCAGATGAGCTGCCTGTTTTCTGTCCTTGCTGCTCACTCCCAGGAGTTCTGCCCCACCTCCCTAGCAGTGTCTAGACAGCATGACTAATTCTGTTTCATTCCTGCCTTCCCTTGGCCAGGTACTTCGCTCTCAGCCTTGGAGGTCCTCTCTGAAATATAGCAGAATCTCCGGCTCATCTGTTCTAAAAATGGAAACTACTCCAAAAAAGGGAGGAGCCTGTGCTGCTCTATCAATCAGATGGCTAATCCCCTTGCCCCAATCCTGATTCAGGAAACTCTCCAGGAAGGCATGTTTTTCAGGTGATATATATTATCCACATTTATTGTAGAAAAATATTTACAGATGTGATTGAATGGGAACATGAGCATTGCCTTAAATCCCACCATCTAAAGAGAACAATTGTGAATCTTTTGGAATAACTCTACACTTGCTTTTTTTAAAAAAAAATTATAAAAAATTAATGGATTCAGACAGAGGAATTGAATGGGGAGGAGGAGAATAGGGAGAGAAAGAGAAGCTTCCCCCTGCAGTTGGGGACCAGGTTTTTGTACTGAGGTCCTTGTGCATTTTTAAAAAATATTTTATTTATTTAATTTGAGAGAGATGCAGAGAGAGAAACACCAGAGCACTGCCCAGCTCTGGCTTATGGTGGCACGGGGGATGAACCTGAGACTTCGGAGCCTCAGGCATGAGAGTCTCTTTGCATAACCATTATGCTATCTACCCCCACCCGTTCTTGCGTATTATAACATGTGTGCTTTACCAGATGGGCCAGTGTCTGGCCCCCATATCCCTACACTCATTTTCTCTGCAGAACCAACATATCTTAAGCCTGATTTAAAAAAAAACAAGTCTGTACTCCTGTTATATACACGAGAGATGCAAAAAAACAAAGTAATTGTTCTAGGATGGTGGAATTATGATTGAGTTTCAGTTCACTCAAAACCACATTTTTTTTTTTTTTTTTGCCTCCAGAGTTATTGCTGGGGCTAGGTGCCTGCACTACAATACACTACTCCTGGAGGCCACTTTTTTCCATTTTGTTGCCATTGTTGTTGTTACTGTTGTTGAATCGAGAGAGGCTGAGAAGACAGGGGGAGAGAAAGACACCTGCAGACTTGCTTCAACGCTTGTGAAGTGACGACTCCCCTGCAGGACTTGAATTGGGATCCTTGTGCTAGTCCTCAAAACCTATTTTAATGTTCTTTGACCTTTTGAGTGAAAACAAATATCAGAATGACACCTCGCTTCTGATAGGATTTGGTCAGTTAGTTGTTGATTAGTGTTCTGGTGCTGCCATAAAAATTCACCACAAATGCAGCAACTTAAAACATTTGTTATCAGGAGTCGGGCTGTAGCACAGCGGGTTAAGCGCAGGTGGCGCAAAGCACAAGGACCGACATAAGGATCCCTGTTCGAACCCCGGCTCCCCACCTGCAGGGGAGTCGCTTCACAGGCGGTGAAGCAGGTCTGCAGGTGTCTGTCTTTCTCTCCTCCTCTCTGTCTTCCCCTCCTCTCTCCATTTCTCTCTGTCCTATCCAACAACGACAACAACAATAATAACTACAACAATAAGACAACAAGGGCAACAAAAGGGAATAAATAAATAAAATAAATATTTAAAATAATAATAATAATAAAAACATTTGTTATCTCATATTTTGTAGGTCAGCAGTTTGAGGAGGTCCAGCTGATTCTTTTGCTATGGATCCTGTAGGCCAAACCAAGATGGTAGCTGATCTGGACTCTTAACTGGAGGTCCTGGGGGCAAGAACTGGCTTCTGGGACTCATTCAGATTATTGACAGAATTCAGCTCCATGTGACTGAAATCTCCTTTCCTTGGCTGGCAGTGAGCCAGTCATCCTCAAACTTCCTGAAGCCACTTATATTCCCTGGTTTATGGTCCCTTTATCTTAAAGCCAGCAATAGCTGGCTTAGTCCTTGTCATGTTTCAGATCTCTCCTGCTTCCAGCCAGAGAATGTTCTCTGCTTTGGCCAAGAAGATAGCTCAGCTGTTGAACACGATTGATTGCATGCATGAGGTCACAGGTTTAATCCCTAGCACTATATATGCCAGAACTGAGTGGTGCTCTGGACTTCTTTCTCCCATGCTCATAAAAATAATTTTAAAAATTGTTTTAAACTGCTTTGCTTGTGGTCCAGGAGGTGGTGCAATGGATAAAGCATTGGGCTCTCAAGCATGAGGTCCCGAGTGTAATCCTTGGCAGCACATGTACCAGAGTGATAATCTGGTTCTTTCTCCCTCTCTCTCTCTCTCTCTCCTGTTTTTCTCATGAATGAATGAATAAATAAAATCTTTAAAAAAATGTTTTGCTTTGAAGGAATTATTTGATTAGATTGGGTACACCTGGACAATCCAAAATATCCACCAGTCCGTAATTTAGTCATGGATTCTAAGGATGAGAGCATGGATGTCTATAGAGAGAGCATAATGCCTATAACATCATTTCTCTGTGTTAATGGGGACATCCTTACATTTAAAAAAGTAATTCATGGGAGTTGGGCAGTAGCACAACGGATTAAGCGCACATGTCCACGCCAAGCGCAAGGACCAGCAGAAGGATCCCGGTTCGAGCCCCTGGCTCTCCACCTGCAGGGCAGTCACTCCACAGGCTGTGAAGCAGGTCTGCAGGTGTTTATCTTTCTCTCTCCCTGTCTTCCCCTCCTCTCTTCATTTCTCTTTGTCCTATTTAACAATGACAACATCCGTAACAACAACAATATTAACTACAACAATAAAAAAGCAACAAAAGGCAAAGTAAATAAATATAAAAAAATTAAAAAGTTATTCACTGATTTATTGGATAGAAGCAAAAACAGCAGGTGGAAGAGGGAGGTGGGGGGGGCAACGGATAGATAGTATAGTGGTTATGCAAAGAGACTCTTGCCTGAGGCTCCAATGTCCCGGGTTCAATCCTCTGCACCACCCATAAGCCAGAGCTGAGCAGTGCTCTGGTAAATAGACAAATTTTAAGAGACAGAGAGACAGCACTGTTTCACCTTCATGACGGTGGGGACGGGGGATTGAACATGGTAACGTGCACTTATCTGAGTGCACCACCACTCAGCCCTACGTCCTTATTTGAAAAGAAGACAGTCACTTGGATGTTTAGCTCATGTAGGCTAATGTGAACAGTCCTGTCCTTGTCACTGATTGGGAGTCCACAGACACATCAGTCAAATAGCAGCCTGGGAGGTGGCACAGCAGATAGGACTTCGGGCTGGTAGGCATGAGGTCCTGAGTTTGATCCTCAGCACTGCATATACCAAAGTGTTGCTCTGACCTGCCCCCATCAGCAGTGTCAGGGTTGGGGGGGGGTGGGTCCTTTACAAGAGAAGGAGCCTGCCCACAGCTCATGAAATATATCTTTTTATTGCTGGGGCTCAGTGCTGATGACCACCCCCCTTTTCTTCCCCTTTCTATTATACTTGATAGGACAGAGATTGAGAGAGTAAGGAGAGAGAGAGAGAGAGAGAGAGAGAGAGAGAGAGACACTGTAGTCCTACTTCACAGCTTGTGAAGCTTCTCCCCTGCAGGTGGGAAGTGGGGCTTAAACCTGGATCTTTGTGCATGGTAATATGTGTTCTTAAGCAGGTGTACCACCACCCGGCCCTCTAAAATAAATCTTTAAAATGCAAATAATACATCTCTGGGAATATTTGCAAGAATTAAGTAAATATCATGTTTATGCAATTACCTTGCACAGGTAAATGTTAGCTTGCTTACCACACACTTCACTGCAGTTCTGTCCCATAACTATTATTGCAAAGGTTAAAGTGCTTTCTAGAGAGATAGCACATCTGAGTGATTGTTGACATTGCTATTTTTGGAATGAGAGTTGGAGCGACATAAATAATGATCAATGAAGGTATAGTCTAGACTTAGTTATTGCAGGCTTCAGGGGTCCTAAGTCAGCCACTTGAGAACATTATGCTGTTCTTTCCATTACTGTTCCCTTCTCTCCTATGTAAAGAATACTAGAGAGGGAGTCGGGTGGTAGTACAGCGGGTTAAGCACACGTGGCGCAAAGCGCAAGGGCCAGCATAAAGATCCCGGTCATAAGGGGAGTCGCTTTACAGGTGGTGAAGCAGGTCTGCAGGTGTCTATCTTTCTCTCTCCTCTGTGTCTTCCCCTCCTCTTTCTATTTCTCTCTGTCCTATCCAACAACGACGACAACAATAATAACTACAACAATAAAACAATAAAAAGGGAATACATAAATATTAATAAAGAAAAGAGTACTAGAGAGACCAGGTGGTGGCATACCTGGTTGAGTACAAACATTATAGTACACAAGACCAAGTTTTAAGTCCTCAGCCCCACCTACAGAGTGGAAGCTTCACAGGTGACGAAGCCTTCTGCCTGAGGCTTTGAAGTCCCAGGTTCAATCTCCAGTCTCACCATAAACCAGAGCTGAGCAGTGCTCTGATTAAGGGGGGGAAAATGATGATGAAGTATGGCTTCAGGTGTCTCTATTTCACTTTCCCCTCTCATTTTCCGTCTCTATCGAAAATAAATAAAATTTTTTAAATATCGGGAGTTGGGCAGTAGCACAGCAGCTTAAGCACAGGTGGCGCAAAGCACAAGGGCCGGCGTGGGCAGAAGGATCGTGGTTCGAGTCCCCGGCTCCCCACCTGCAGGGGAATCGCTTCACAAGTGGTGAAGCAGGTCTGTAGGTATCTATCTTTCTCTCCCCCTCTCTGTCTCCCCTCATTTCTCTCTGTCCTATCCAACAACGACATCAATAACAGCAACAATAATAACAATAAAACAATAAGGGCAACAAAAGGGGGTAAATAAAAAAAATACTAAGGGGAGTCGGGCGGCAGTGCAGTGGGTTAAGCACAGGTGGTGCAAAGTGCGAGGACTGCCTGAAGGATCTCGGTTGGAGCCCTCGGCTCCCCACCTGCAGGGGAGTCACTTCACAAACGGTGAAGCGGGTCTGCAGGTGTCTTTCCCCCTCTCTGTGTCTTCCCCTCCTCTTTCCATTTCTCTCTGTCCTATCCAATAACGGCATCAATAATAACTACAACAATAAAAAACCAAAATGGAATAAATAAATATTAAAAAATTTAAAAATAAAAAATATTAAAAGATGAGAAAGTATAAAAAAGACTACTAGAAATTACATAGACACAAGATGAAATAACAGTTTATTTCAACAGATCATCTACATTATTGTTTTCTACATTAAACAATGTAAATACATTATTAATGCTGGGAGATAAGTTCTTTACAATAGTGGAAAAAAGAAGCTAAATATGTTTGGATTCAGAAGACATGGAGGACTCAGCAGCAGGTAAGGCTGAAGCTGTCTGATTCCTAGTGATATGTCACAGCTGAATCCCAGCATAACTCTAAATGGTGAGCTGGACTGAGGCAATGTTGACCTGAAGGCTACTGCATTTGTATGAAGTCAGGCCTTGTGGTCCTTAGATCTACAAACCAGCCATCCTAATTCCTATGTGCTGCTTTTAGCCTGACACTCTGTCTCCCCTCTATGAACCCTCTCAGAGGATAGAATCAAGTATGTTTACAGAAATGCAGAATGAGTCAACATTTTGTTTCTGTTTTATTTTTCCTTTGGAACAGTTAGTATGTAGTCTTAGGATCTGGTTTCATTTTTAGATCCACTCCCCCGCCCCCAACTTGGGGAAAGCAGAGAGGCTTTTTGGTTTTAATTCATCATGTGTTCTGAATCAGTCTGTTTCCCCCATTTTTATCACAAGGATGTGTTATCCAGTACTCAGCTGAGAATTTGCCAGACATGGTGCTCCCAAGTGACAGTCCATCCGTGCTCGGCTACACCCTCTACGGTGTAGTCTGGGGTTTCCTATTAGAAGTCACATTAGTTACTTGTGTAAGTGCTTAGGGTGGGGCTGGACAGAGCACAAGAGCCAGAAGGATTCTGGGGAGGGTAAAATAGAGGCATTCAGTGGGGAGCAGGGGGGAACTTGTTAGGTAGAACATGAAGACCTGCACTAGACCCCCATTCAGTGTTCCCTACCCCACACCTATGGCCCCAGCTTCCTGGGCACCAGTGCCCCATCTGAGGCACAGCTGCATGTCTGCACCCTCATGTTGGGCAGGCTGACCACCTGGGTCCTGAGCCTCTCCCCTTCTCTGACACTGATGATCACAGGCAGCGCCGTGGTCTCCGAGGCCACACACTGCCGGGAACCCAGGAACGGCCACTTGAAGGACAGAGGCTCTGGGAGCTGCTGGCAGGTGCCCACACACTCATGCGCCAGGAAGCCTGGGGGCTCCAGGACCCAGTTCTCAGCCCACTTCATCCCCTGCAGGTCAATGTACAGTTCTCTGCGGCAGCAGCGGGTGGCCTCATCCACAGGTGACTTGGGATCACAATTACCCTGAGCCCTGGGGGGACAAGAAGAGGCAGGGTCAGGGGTCAGCTGGAGGGCACTGGATTGGGGATGGGCTAGTGAGGCATCTGGGAGGGATAGTTATGCCCCATTTCTCATTATGTACATAAGGCTGGAAATAGCTCACTTGGATAGTGTGTTGCTTTGCCATGTGTGAAACCCAGGCTCAAGCCCAGCACCCACTGAATTGAAAGAAGCTTCCATGCTATGGTCTCAGTCTGCTCCATTTTCTCTCTCTCTCTCTCTCCCTACCTCTCTACCACTCTGTCTCTACCAAAAAGAAAGGAAGGGGGAAGGAGAGAGTAAGAAAACACCTGTGACCTGGATAACTATAAACAGCCCCAAGCCCAGTAACAATGGTTATTCTTCCTAAGCACCCACGGGAACCCTTTACACACTCAGTCCTTCCCACGGCACCCTGGGAGGCTACCCGTCCCCCAGAGAGCCAAATGCACCCCCTGAGCCCGGGCCTACCCATAGTCCCTGAGGTCCAGCGTGTGCAGCTCCAGCTGGGGCTCCCCGTGGGCGGCACCCCCCTGTTCCTGGGAGGAGAAGCGCACCAGGCGGTGGGCGCCAGAGGCCAGTGGGCCCAGGTGCTCCCTCTGCACGGACACCTGCAGGAGCAGCGGCTGGCGGGGCCGGCTCAGCTGCTGCCAGAAGTTCACGGCCTCGGTCACGTCAAAGGTCTTCCAGCCGCTCTCATGGATGGACACCAGCCTGAGGCAGGAACACAGAGCAGGTTTGGGGGTGAGCACCGGGGAGGGGCCCCCAGCCCCTGGGCATCTTTCCCACCATTGCCTGTAGGGGCCCAGGCAAGCCCCCACCTCTGCAGCCAAGACCCCCTCCCCCCTTTCCAGCTGCGATCTCCCCACCTGAAATCGATGAGGGAGGTGCGGTTGGAGCCGTCATCGCGCACGTGCAGCCACTCGACAGTGACCCGGGCCCGGGAACTGCGCGGGGACAGCCGCTCCTGCCTGCGCAGCTCGACCTTGGAGACTGGCTCCTGGAAGAGACGCAGCTCGGCCTGCACCAACTCACTGTTGGGGGGCAGCCGCTGCTCCATGCTGAACACCAACAGGTAGGTGGAGGCCTCGGACACCAGGAACCTGCTGGCCACCTCTGGGGACAGGAACAGGGTCAGGGGGTCCTCCAGGCACCCGGGGAGCCCTGGCTGGCTAGGCCTCTGAGGAACTGACCAGGCTGGGAGTGACTAGTTCCCCCCCCCATTCTGCCTCTCTGGGTCAGCCCCATTCCCTAAAAGTCCACCTGTCACTGAACAGACTGGTAGGTGGTTGATAGGGCCCTTAAGTTGAGATCCAAACTCTTGCCTGCCCCGGGTCTAGCCCTGGGCACTGAGAAGGTGACCCCAGGCCCAGGGAGAAGCTAGGTAGGACTTGGGCCAGCCAGCGACATCCCTGAGAGCTGAATGGCCCAGTGTCACACTGCAGTAGAAGCCAGCTGTCCCAGGACATTTGCAAGGATGCTCACACACATACCTGTCCCCAGAGCTGGGACGCAGGGAGAACAGGGACCTATCAAGGTGCCAGAGATGCAAACCAGAACTGAAGGCAATTTAAAGCCAGTTGCTCAAGATTGGCTCCCAGTGACAATGGGCATAGCCCTACCATGTTCCAGCTCCCCACCGCACTCTAAAGAGGAACCCGGGGTCGTGCCACACCACTCCTTCCCACTGGTTCTGCTGTCCCCTCGCCACCCTCCTCTTCTCTGATGCCTTGAGGGAAAGGGGAATCCAGCCTGGCTCCGCTGCCCTTGGCTCCGACGGGTGGGACACTCAGGGCAGACAGAAACGAGGACCTTTCCTGCCATGTGGATCAAGAACCCAGCTGACCTCCCTAGACGGACACCCCCGTCCCAGCATCGGCCCCCTTCATCCATCCACCCCCACCCCCCGCAGCGTGCAGCCGGCAGCGCAGCCTCACCTCGAAAGTTCTGGCTGAACCGCTTCCCTCGCGAGTGCGCCCCGTGGCTGCGCCGCAGCAGGGCCACGTACTGGGCGCGCACGTGGGCCGGGGTGACCAGCTGCCCCACGTCGGCCGCGTCAATCACCGGCGCCTCGCGGAGGTGCAGCTGCCGCAGCAGGCTGCCCAGGACCTGCTGCCCGGTCAGCGCCGCCCCGGGGCGGGCCAGGGCCAGCGCGCACAGCGCCCAGCAGAGCCACGGGGTCCTCATGGGGGATCAGCAGCAGCAGAGGCCAAGGCGGAGAGCCTGGGAGCTGCGGGAGGGTGCTGGCGGGGTGAGCCAGGCGGCCCCGCAGTCTTTATAGGCGGCGGGGGCTGGGGCTGGGGCTGGGGCTGGGGCTGAGAGGTCACACCCCCACCTCCCGGGGGCGCGGCGGCCAGACAGGTCCTGAGCCTGAGAAGGGGGCTGTCTAGAATGGGCACAAAGCATTGTTGGCTGCCACACAGGCCCTGGGCCTCCTGCGTCTGGCTCAGTAATCAATTGCGGGCCTGCTGGAGCTTGGGGCCTGCCCCAGACCTGGGCAGTGTAAACCAGCCTATCCCGTGAAAACAGCGGCCCATTCAGGCTGTTGAAACCGCTCTCCGTGAGCCCCGTGGGGTGCTGGGTGCTGGGGTTGTCACCAGACAGGAGGGAAAGGGCTCTGAATTCCTGCCGGGTCTGAGTCAGGCAGGGGACTCTCAGTTCCTCTCTGCTCCTCCCCACAGTGCTGAGACAGAAGGGAGATAGAGGCAGCCAACGGGGAAAAGGTGAGACACCCTTTGCAGCCCTGGAAAGGGGGGTATGAGAAACTACATCCTCTAGTTGCAGGGGAATGGCTCAGGCTGCAGCATTCTAGGGAGCACTCTGCAATGCTCTCCTCCTCCTGCACCAGCACTCAGATTGAACCTAGACACTGCGTGAGCTGCAAGAACTAAAAAACTGACCTCGGAGCTTCCATCATCCTGTCCGGTCTGCAGGGGACGAGGTGATCCCCCAACACCTCCTCCAACACACAGTTGAGACTGGCTGGGTTCAAACAAGATGTTGGCTGCTTGCTGGCTTGTGGCTGTCTTGTTTCACCTGCTAGCAGGTACCTTCACTTCTCAGGGCCTCTGTTTCCTCATTTGACAGAGGGAGGTGACAATAGCCAGCTCTCCTTCCAAGAGCTGGTGGTGTACAGACTAAATGAACTACCATGAAAATAAATACATAAACAAAAAACAAACTGTCATGAAGACTAAGTAAAGGATCACATGGAAGAAGCTTGGTCCAGTGCCTGGCTCAGAGTAAGTGTTCTCTATAAGGTTTTGCTGCCATTCTTTTATTATTATTATTTTAAAAAATTACTGTCTTTATTTATTGGATAGTCAGAAATCAAGAGGGAAGGAGGAGACAGAAAGGGAGAGATAAGGGTAGGGGTAGATAGCATAATGGTTATGCAAAGAGTCTCTCATGCTTGAGGCTTGGAAGTTCCAGGTTCAATCCGCTGTACCACCATAAGCCAGAGCTGAGTAGTGCTCTGGTTTAAAAAAAAAAAAAAAAGGAGAGATACAGAGAGATATCTACAGACCTGCTTCACCACTCATGAAGCTTTCTCCCTGCAGGTGGAGACTGGGGGCTCGAACCCAGGTCCTTGTGCATTGTAACATATGCACTCAGTCAGGTGTGCCACTACCCAGCTCCTTGCTGTCATTCTTCTTTAAAAAAGTATTTATTTATTTATTCCCTTTTGTTGCCCTTGTTGTTTTATTGTTGTTATTGATGTTATTGTTGGATAGGACAGAGAGAAATGGAGAGAGGAGAGGAAGACAGAGAGGGAGAAAGATAAACACCTGCAGACCTGCTTCACCATTTGTGAAGCAACTTCCCTGCAGGTGGGGAGCTGGGGGTTCGAACCGGATCCTCATGCCAGTCCTTGCACTTTGCACCATGTGTGCTTAACCCGCTGCACTACCACCTGATGCCCCTTGCTGTCATTCTTATCTGCCTAATTAACATTCTCAGGCTGCAGCTTGTCTAAAAACAAAAAATAATAAAAACAGTGACAACACAAAGTGTTATTATTTCAGGAGGGCCTACAGATGTTCTGGGTATTGTTCTCATTGTTCTAAACTGTTCTCACAGCAGCTGTCGAAGTTGAGACCCATCTTCTGGATGCAGTCAGAGCACTGAGAGAGCTGGGGTGCACCTGCCCTCCAGCACTGTGTGAAGGAGGGCTTAAGGTCAGTGCAGGAACTCTAACCCTCCAGGAATAGAATATTTGATGCAGGAGAACGTGATAATGCTGGAAGAGAACTGGGGAGACAGCATAATGGTTTTGCAAAAGACTTTCATGCCTTGAACCTGAAGTGTAATTGACATATCGCACCAAAGTAAAAGACTCTGGGGTGGGAGTGGGTGGGTGGGGAGAATGCAGGTCCATGAAGGATGATAAATGACATAGTGGGGGTTGTATTGTTAAATGGGAAGTTGGGGAATGTTATGCATGTACAAACTATTGTATTTATTGTTGAATGTAAAACATTAATTCCCCAATAAAGAAATAAAAATTAATCAATTAATTAATTAATTAAAAAAAGACTTTCATGCCTGAAGCTCTAAGGTCCCAGGTACAGTCCCTGGCACCACCATAAGTGATATCTGAACAGTACTCTTGTCCCCACCCCACCCCACCCACTCTTTACCTCTCTCTCTGTCTGTCTCTGTCTGTCTGTCTGTCTGTCTCTCTCTCTCCATATATATATATGTATATATATACACATTAGTGGTGAGGGCAGGATATTTCCTGGATTTGAGCCCATAGGCACTGTGTGCAAACCACCAGCCAGTGTAACTATGTTTGTGCAGACACGGAGGTTAGTGGTGGTGGGCTGGGGGCTCTGAATCCAAGGAAGGGAGGAAGAACAATAATTGATACCATGGGATGGCTGTGGTGCTTATGGGCTTTGCAGTTCTCAGTGTTTTATGGACACTTTTTAAAAAATATTTTATTTATTTATTCACAAGAAAGATAGGAGAGAGAAAGAACCAGACATCACTCTGGTACATGTGCTACTGGGGATTGAACTCGGCACCTCACACTTGAAAATCCAATGCTTTATCCACTTAGCCACCTCCCTGACCACTTTGCTGACACTTTCTAAAAAATATTTTATTTATTTTCCTTTTTTGTTGCCCTTGTTGTTTTTATCATTGTTGTAGTTATTGTAGTTATTGTTGTTGTTGATGTTGTTGCCAGATAGGACAGAAAGAAATGGAGAGAGGAGGGGAGGACAGAGATGGGGAGAGAAAGATAGACACCTGCAGACCTGCTTCACCGCTTGTGAAGCGACCTCCCTGTAGGTGGGGAGCCGTGGGTTCGAACCAGGATCCTTATGCTGATCCTCGTCCCATGTGTGCTTAACCCACTGCGTTACAGCCCGACCCCCTTACTGACACTCTTTATCCTCACAAGTACCACTGTTGTTTCCATCTCACAGGTGAGGAAGCTAATGCATAGAACTGCTTGCTACCTGATCATGCAGATAGTAAGGGCCAGAGCTAGGGCTGCTTCAAGTGGAGGATGCTAGGATACTGTCAATCCTGACAGCTTAGCAGAGGAGACTCTCAGAGTGACAGATGGGGCCTATACTGTCTCTCTGCACCCCTCTCCTTTCATCTTCCACCCCTCTCTCCACAGGTTCAAAAGGGGAACTCCTATCCCATCTCACATAAATGTTAACATCCCCAGAAACACAAGTTGCCTTCCGCATGAGCCTAGGCAAGCCCTCCTCTTTTCCCTGTGCCAGGCTGAGTCCCCCCTGCACTAGAGCTGTTGCTTTTCTTTGCAAGTGATTAGCAGGGGAACAGCTTACCAAATTCCAACATTTGGACCTTAAGTCTTGCCAAAAGGTGCAGAAGTGTCTCATTTACACACGACCCAGGACCTGCAACCCTTCAACCTCAGAAGCTGTTCTGGGATAGCATTTCATAAATATGCAACAGCTCACCATCTTTGCCTCAGATGAAAGGAAGCTGGGTGACTTATCAGTGGCTTGGGGGAGTGCTAAGGATGTAACACCCAAGATGCCCTCCTTCAAAGGCCTGCCACCCCAACCCCACCCCCAGCATCTAGACCCCTGGGAGCTCCCTGGCAGAGACACAGTGCTGGTGCTGGTGTTGAGCTTACATGGCAAAGAGAGGCCAGGTCCCTGGGGTTGCTGCTTCCTGGGCAGCAAATGCCCACGCAAACAGGGAGAACCCCAGTGGGGTGGTCAAAGACGCTTTTCTACTGGGAGTGGCTAAAACTGTTGGACCTAAAACATGAGGTCCTGAGTTTGATCCCCAGCATTGCCTATACCAGACTGATACTCTGATTTATTTCTCATGAATAAATAAAAGGAGAACTTGGGGGGGGGCAGGCAGTAGGACACTGTAATGTGTGTGCATAGCATTTGTCATGCAGTCACTGAAGAGCCTTTGGGTTGGTGCAAGTGCAGAATGATGAAACTGCATCTGCATCTTTGATGAGCAATGTCAGTCTTGAGATGGCTTGAGCAGGGGCTGAAAAAGACTTGGAGACCTGGAGGCCACTTGTGAAGTTGCTGCAATATCCTGAGTGCTAATAATACGAACTTGGTGGAGATGGTGGTGATATGCTTCTTCAGGTAGTTTTTGCTGATTGCCTAACAAAAGTCAGGTCCTGTACTGGACAAAGAGAACATGATGATAAAGAAAGCAACATGCCCAGGCCAGGCCAGGTGGTGGCACACCTGGTTAAGCACACACATTACAGTGCTCAAGGACCCAGGTTCAAACCCCTGGTCCCTACTTGCAGGGGGAAAGTTTCACAAGTGGTGAAGCAGGTCTGCAGGTGTCACTCTGTCTTCCTCCCTCTCTATCTCCCCCTCCCCTCTCAGTTTCTCACTGTCATTATCCAATAATAAATACATATATAATAAATATAATATAGTAAATATAATATATACAAAATGGAGAATGTGGATGGCCTCTCCTTTTCTGACCTCTGCACCCTTCCCCACACACACACAGTCATGTCACATGCTCCCAGATTGACACCCCCCCCCCACACGAATCTTCTAGAACCTCTGATGAAGACCAGCCCCCGTCTGCTGGGATGCACTTCTAGGGCATCGCACTAACAGTCCGGAGAGACTGAGAGTCCTTCCTGATTTGGGGGGAACCCACCCTTAAGTGGGAAGAGCCTAGGGGCATTTGACACACCTCTTGTCCCCGCCCTGGGTTTGTCACTCCTCCACCTTACTTCTTTGTGAATCTCAGAGCCTAGAACTAAAGTGGATGATCCCATCAACTCTCCTGCCCCATTTTCAGAGAGAAAACTATCAAGGCTCATGAGGAGGCAGCTTCCCCAAAGCTCCCACAGCAAGCGGTGGACGCCTACATAAAGTCAGGTCTTCTTATTCCCAGAGGTAAATCCTTTCCATAATCTCAATTTCCAGTGCACAGTCCTGCCAGGCCCCCTCCCGGAGGCCAGCAGGGGGCTCTGGAGAGTCCCCAGCTGACTCAGTCAATCCATGGACTGGGCAGGACACACCTCCTGAGAGAAGCAGACAGAGGGCAAATCTCCCAGACTCCTAAAGCTTCCTTCACACAGGCTTCTGGCCAGGAATGTGGATTCCGGGAGGACTGTAGAGCTGTGTTGGGGAAATAAAGTAATTGGTCAATTAGCTGGAGTTCAGAAGAAGGTGACAGTGGATTGAAACCTTCTTACTAGGCCTCCTTAGCTGTCAGGAGGGAGCTGTCCTTTGTTAGCTGTCCTTTGTCATGCAGAGCCGCTGAGGGCCAGGCTTTCTTGGGACTGTGGATCTGGGGAGGGAGTCTGGACTGTGTAGAGAAATTGGGCTTGAAAAACCCAGGAAGCCATAACATAGCCCCTTCTGACCTTCTGGAAGGTGTCTACTAACAGATGGATCGGAATCACAGCACCCCCCAGCCCCTCTGGAGAGGTCTGCACTGTTTACCATCCTGTCTGGCTGGGGATTTCTAATTGTTGTGGACATCTTCTTTTATCACATCTACTAAGTCTGGATTCAGTGCAGGAATCCAGGCCCCCTGCCCTCCCGCTTGTCTGCTGGCAGTGTGTGTGCGGAAGTGGTGTCAGACTGAGGACACTTATACCCGGAGTCCCTGCCAGCCCAGGCGACCTCTGGGTTACCCCACCCATAGCTTTCTCTGTTCTCCTGGTCAAGATTCTAGGGTTTCTGCAGGGGATCCCCCAGAGTGGGGATTATCTGGCTATTCCTCATAGGCTCAGGCATGTGACAACAGCAGCGCTTGGTGACATGCTGTCCTACTTCACCTGCCAGCGTCTCTTCCACCCCTCCCTGCTCTGAGACAGAGATGATGATGTCAGGGCTGGAGCTAGACCCCATTCTCCTGGCCTCATATGATTCCCGTGGCCTTTATTTATTTTTAGCAACTGGAGAAATAGCTCAACTGGTAGAGCGCTGGGTTGATATGCTGAGGTTCCCAGTTCAGACCACACAACTGCATGTAGCAGCATGTGCTCTACTTTCTTTTTCTCTGCTCTCTCTATTATGTGAAACTAATATGTAATCAATAAAATAAATATTTTTATTATTATCTGTATTTATTTATTGGATAGAGACAAAAGGGAGTGATAGAGAGCGAGAGAGACAGAGACACCTGCAACACTGTTTCACCACTTACAAAGCTTTCCCCCTACAGGTGAGGGAGGGGGCGAGTACCCTGGTCCTTGCACATATGTGCATCCACCCAGGTTCACCACCACCTGGCATTAAAATAAATCTTTAAAAATAAATAAATAGTGGTCCGGGAGGTGGCACAGTGATAAAGCTTTGGACTCTCAAACATGAGGTCCTGAGTTCGATCCCCGGCAGCATGTGCCAGAATGATGTCTGGTTCTTTCTCTGTCCTCCCATCTTTCTCATAAATAAATAAGATCCTAAAATAAATAAATAAATAAACAGCGGATCTGGCAGTGGCACACTGGGTTAAGCAAACACTGTGTGAAAGCACAGGATTCCAGTTTGAGTGCCCAGCTCCCCACCTACAGGGGAGGGGTCGCTTCATAAGCAGTGAAGCAGGTCTGCAGGTGTCTCTCTTTCTCTTCCCCTCCTCTCTTAGTTTCTCTCTGTCCTATTCAACAGCAGAAACAACAATAACAATAACACTGAAAAAAAGATGGCCGCCAGGAGAAGTGGATTCAGAAGTGCAGGCACCGAGCACCAGCAATG